>NC_045763.1:78768407-79111224 GCF_008692025.1 Phocoena sinus | reverse complement strand
GGGACTCTCTGTGCTTCCTGGACTTGATTAACTATTTCCTTTCCCATATTAGGGAAGTTTTCAACTATAATCTCTTCAAATATTTTCTCAGTCCCTTTCTTTTTTTCTTCTTCTTCTGGAACCCCTATAATTCGAATGTTGGTGCGTTTAATGTTGTCCCAGAGCTCTCTGAGACTGTCCTCAGTTCTTTTCATTCTTTTTTCTTTATTCTGCTCTGCAGTAGTTATTTCCACTACTTTATCTTCCAGGTCACTTAGCCGTTCTTCTGCCTCCGTTATTCTGCTATTGATCCTATCTAGAGTACTTTTAATTTCATTTATTGCGTTGTTCATCGTTGCTTGTTTCATCTTTAGTTCTTGTAGGTCCTTGTTAACTGTTTCTTGCATTTTGTCCATTCTACTTCCAAGATTTCGGATCATCCTTACTATCATTATTCTGAATTCTTTTTCAGGTAGATTGCCTATTTCCTCTTCATTTGTTAGGTCTGGTGGGTTTTTATCTTGCTCCTTCATCTGCTGTGTGTTTTTCTGTCTTCTCATTTTGCTTATCTTACTGTGTTTGGGGTCTCCTTTTTGCAGGCTGCACGTTCGTAGTTCCCGTTGTTTTTGATGTCTGTCTCCAGTGGCTAAGGTTGTTTCAGCGGGTTGTGTAGGCTTCCTGGTGGAGGGGACTAGTGCCTGTGTTGTGCTGGATGAGGCTGGATCTTGTCTCTCTAGTGGGCAGGTTCACGTCTGGTGGTGTGTTTTGGGGTGTCTGTGGCCTTGTTATGATTTTCGGCAGCCTCTCTGCTAATGGGTGGGGTTGTGTTCCTGTTTTGCTAGTTGTTTGGCATAGGTTGTCCAGCACTGTGGCTTGCTGGTCGTTGAGTGAAGCTGGGTGCTGGTGTTAAGATGGAGGTCTCTGGGAGATTTCCACCGTTTAATATTATGTGGAGCTGGGAGGTCTCTTGTTGATCAGTGTCCTGAAGTTGGCTCTCCTACCTCAGAGGCAGAGCCCTGCCTCCTGGGCTGGAGCACCAAGAGCCTTTCATCCACACGGCTCAGAATAAAAGGGAGGAAAAGTAGAGAGAATTATTAGAAGTATGAGGAAAGAAAGAAGGAAAGGAGGAAAGGAAGGAAGGAAGAAAGAAGCAAAGAAGGAAAGAAAGGAGGGAGGGAGGGAGGAAGGAAGGAAGGAAGGAGGGAAAGAAGGAGAAAATGTAGAGAGAATTAGTAGAAATATGAGGAAAGAAAGAGGGAAAGGAGGAAAGGAAGGAAGCAAGAAAGAAGCAAAGAAGGAAAGAAAGGAGGGAGGGAGGGAGGGAGGAAGGGAGGAAGGAAGGAGGGGAAGAAGGAAAAAAGACAGAAAGAAAGAAGATACAGTAAAAATAAAATAAAGTATAATATAGTTATTGTACTAAAAAATATTTAGAAAGAAAGAAAAAAAAAGAACAGATAGAACCCTAGGACAAATGTTGGAAACAAAGCTATACAGAGAAAATCTTACACAGAAGCATACACATACGTGTTCACAAAGAGAGGCAAAGGGGGAAAAATCATAAATCCTGCTCCCAGAGACCACCTCCTCAACCTGGGGTGATTCGCTGTCTAAAGGAGGGAAGGAAGGAAGGAAAGAAAGAAAGAACGAAGGTAAAGTACAATAAAGTTATTACAATTAAAATTAATTATTAAGAAAAAAAATTTTTTTTTTAAAAAAACCATGGACGGATAGAGCCCTAGGACAAATGTTGGAGGCAAAGCTATACAGAGAAAATCTTACACAGAAGCATACACATACACGTTCACAAAGAGAGGCAAAGGGGGAAAAATCATAAATCCTGCTCCCAGAGACCACCTCCTCAACCTGGGGTGATTCGCTGTCTAAAAGAGGGAAGGAAGGAAGGAAAGAAAGAAAGAAAGAACGAAGGTAAAGTACAATAAAGTTATTACAATTAAAATTAATTATTAAGAAAAAAAAATTTTTTTTAAAAAACCATGGACGGATAGAGCCCTAGGACAAATGTTGGAAGCAAAGCTATACAGAGAAAATCTTACACAGAAGCATACACATACACCTTCACAAAGAGAGGCAAAGGGGGAAAAATCATAAATCCTGCTCCCAGAGACCACCTCCTCAATTTGGGGTGATTTGTTGTCTAAAGAAGGGAAGGAAGGAAGGAAAGAAAGAAAGAAAGAACGAAGGTAAAGTACAATAACGTTATTACAATTAAAATTATTAAGAAAAAAAAATTTTTTTTTTAAAAAACCATGGATGGATAGAGCCCTAGGACAACTGTTGGGAGCAAAGCTATACAGAGAAAATCTTACACAGAAGCATACACATACACGTTCACAAAGAGAGGCAAAGGGGGAAAAATCATAAATCCTGCTCCCAGAGACCACCCCCTCAACCTGGGGTGATTCGCTGTCTAAAGGAGGGAAGGAGGGAAGGAAAGAAAGAAAGAAAGAACGAAGGTAAAGTTCAATAAAGTTATTACAATTAAAATTAATTATTAAAAAAAAATTTTTTTTTTTTAAAAAAAAAACCATGGACGGATAGAGCCCTAGGACAAATGGTGGAAGCAAGAGTATACAGACAAGATCTCACACAGAAGCATACACGCACACATTCACAAAAAGAGGAAAAGGGAAAAAAAATCACAGATCTCGCTCCTAAATTCCACCTCTTCAATTTGGGATCACTCCCTGTCTATTCAGATATTCCACAATGCAGGGCACATCAAGTTGTTTGTGGAGCTTCAATCCGCCGCCTCCGCGGCTGCCGGGAGAGACCTCCCCCTCTCCTCCCTGCTCTCACAGCTCACAGGAGCTCAGCTTTGTACCCGGCCCTGCCCCTGCGCGCAGGTCGCTGGAGGGCGTCTGTTTTTTGCTCAGACAGGACGGGGTTAAAGGAGCCGCTGACTCGGGGCCTCCGGCTCACTCAGGCCGGGGGTTGGGGGATGGGGGAAGGAGGGGCACTGCGTGCGGGGCGGGCCTGCGGCGGCAGAGGCGGCGTGACGCTGCGACAGAGGCCGGCGTGACGCTGCACCAGCCTGAGACCCGCCGTGCGTACTCCCGGGGAAGTTGTCCCTGGATCCCGGGAACCTGGCAGTGGCGGCCTGCACAGGCTCCGCGGAAGAGGGGCGCGGAGAGTGACCTGTGCTCGCACACAGCCCCCCTGGTGGCGGCAGCAGCAGCCCCAGCGTCTCCCGCCCGTCTCTGGGGTCCGCGGTTTCAGCCGCGGCTCGCGCCCGTCTCTGGGGCTCGCGCTTCCCGCCGTGGCTCGCGCCCGACTCGGGGGCTCGCGCCCTCAGCCGCGGCTCGCGCCCGTCTCTGGGGTTCGCACTTTTAGCCGCGGCTCGCGCCCGTCTCTGGAGTTCCTTTAAGCAGCGCTCTTAAACCCCTCTCCTCGCGCACCAGGAAACAAAGAGGGAAGAAAAAGTCTCTTGCCTCTTCGGCCCGTGCAGGCTTTTCCCCGAACTCCCTCCCGGCTAGTCGTGGCGCACCAACCCCTTCAGGCTATGCTCAAGCCGCCAACCCCAGTCCTCTCCCTGCGCTCCGTCCAAAACCGAAACCCGAGCCTCAGCTCGCAGCCCCGCCCGCCCCGGCGGGTGAGCAGACAAGCCTCTCGGGTTGGTGAGTGCCGGTCGGCACCGATCGTCTGTGCAGGAATCTCCCCGCTTTGCCCTCCACACCCGTCGCTGTGCACCTTTCCGCGGTCCCGAAGCTCCCCCCTCCGCCTCCCGCAGTCTCCGCCCGCGGAGGGGCTTCCTAGTGTGTGGAAACTTTTCCTCCTTCACAGCTCCCTCCCACTGGTGCAGGTGCCGTCCTTATTCTTTTGTCTCTGTTTTTTCTTTTTTCTTTTGCCCTACCCAGGTACGTGGGGAGTTTCTTGCCTTTTGGGAGCTCTGAGGTCTTCTGCCAGCCTTCAGTAGGTGTTCTGTAGGAGTTGTTCCACGTGTAGATGTATTTCTGGTGTATCCGTGAGGAGGAAGGCGATCTCCACGTCTTACTCTTCCGCCATCTTCCCGCCGACCAAACATTCTGTTCTTTACCAGTCACTCACTAGCTGGACTATAAAGTCCTTTTGTTTGTATTCAGGAAAAAGGTGAATTATTTACTTTCTTAGCTGTGGATAGCTTAGCCACTAGCATCTTCAAAAACAGCCTGAGGTCACTGAAGTTGTCAGTATTCTTAGAATCGAGGAGCACAGTAGAAAACTTTAATAAATTACATTTCCAGAACAGAAAATGTGACCATCTCATGAATTAATCCATTTTAACAACTAATAAACCTGCTATCCAAAAACATTGCCATTTATGGCAAGACTTCAAGTTGTAGGTTAAGCCTGTTTTATCTTTTGTCATTAGTGTACATGGTTACAGTTGGTCTCTGTCCTATTATTATAGGACCTTTCCTTTATCTTTTCGGGAATTCCATCTTCTAATTTTTTTAAACTTTATACGCATCCTCAGAGTTGTCACGTCAACTTAGGTTCTAACATCTCTACCTTGCTCTTAAAGTGGTGGCTGTCAGCATTAGTGCGTCTCGTGGTAGAGGTTGCACTAGCACCGAACACACCAGGGAGTTTGCCTGGTGTTCCTCACGTACCAGATTCCAGTTTACAGATCAGAAAAAAGTGGAGGGCTTCATTGCTTATTCATGGTCAGCTACTTATTCACTTTGACCCTACATGTTTTGCTGACATGCTTTTGTACAGCCACAATCCCTTTCTTTTTAAAAAATTGGTTGTTGCTGTTTTGTGTTGCACCTGTTCCACTTAATACTATATTCTTTGTTTCTAACACTTCTCTAATTATCCAAAGTAATTTTGAATTCTGATGCAACCTTTTGGCTAATGGTTATCCATTACCAGAGACATATATATTTTTTCTTTATTGGAGTATAATTGCTTTACAATGGTGTGTTAGTTTCCACTTTATAACAAAGTGAATCAGTTATACATATACATATGTTCCCATATCCCTTCCCTCTTGTGTCTCCCTCCCTCCCACCCTCCCTATTCCACCCCTCTAGGTGGTCACAAAGCACCGAGCTGATCTCCCTGTGCTATGTGGCTGCTTCCCACTAGCTATCTATTTTACGTTTGGTAGTGTATATATGTCCATGCCACTCTCTCTGTCACAGCTTACCCTTCCCCCTCCCCATATCCTCAAGTCCATTCTCTAGTAGGTCTGTGTTTTTATTCCCGTCTTACCCCTAGGTTCTTCAGGACATTTTTTTCCCTTAGATTCCATATATATGTGTTAGCATATGGTATTTGTCTTTCTCTTTCTGACTTACTTCACTCTGTATGACAGACTCTAGGTCCGTCCACCTCACTACAAATAACTCAATTTCGTTTCTTTTTATGGCTGAGTAATATTCCATTGTATATATGTGCCACATCTTCTTTATCCATTCATCCGATGATGGGCGCTTAGGTTGTTTCCATGTCCTGGCGATTGTAAATAGAGCTGCAATGAACATTTTGGTACATGACTCTTTTTGAATTATGGTTTTCTCAGGGTATATGCCCAGTAGTGGGATTGCTGGGTCATGTGGTAGTTCTATTTGTAGTTTTTTTTAAGGAACCTCCATACTGTTCTCCATAGTGGCTGTACCAGTTCACATTCCCACCAGCAGTGCAAGAGTGTTCCCTTTTCTCCACACCCTCTCCACCATTTACTGTTTGTAGATTTTTTGATGATGGCCATTCTGACTGGTGTGAGATGATATCTCATTGTAGTTTTGATTTGCATTTCTCTAATGGTTAATGATGTTGAACCAGAGATATTTGGGAGCATCACTTCTATCTTCTCACCAGGTTCACACTAAGTTTGCAATAATTTACCTACATATCAGCAAATATCAGTGAGAAAATCCCTTTAGGGTAATTTCACCCACATAGCAACAAACTATATAAAATACCTAGAAATAACCTTAAGGAGAATCATGTGAGACTCACGTAAAGAAAAATACAGGACTATTGAGCTATAAAATAATTTTTTTTACAGGTTTTGTAGCTGAGAAGGACTTAGCATTCACCCAGGAGGCACTATAGTGAATTAAGCAAACGGATGCTGGTGTTTCTAGCGGAAGAGCTGCTGTTGGGAAGCCACACCACTTTGTGACTTGTTACTTTCTAAATACACCAGATCAAGATGTATTTGGAAGGTATCCAAATTACAACTCAAATTACTGCAACCCAAATTACAATAGACATGCTAATTATAATGAACATTCGGTCAGGTTGCGGTGTTCCTTGCAGGCAATAGTTTTTAGTTTTATTTTACGAGAAAATATAGGCATTTTGTTAAGAAATTAAAAATCATTGTGAAAAAAAATCATTGTGGACTCTCATTGATAGATTTAAAATGTGATTATTTATTTAAGGCCAATAGACATTCAGCTTTAAAAAATTGCACTTTAAATATGTAACTAATTGGACACTTGAGCTTCAATGTAGTTAAGTTTTTTAAAACCTTCACATGGCTCTTTTTCACATGGAGTAAAACTGAAACCTCTGGTGTCCTGAACACCTAAGAAATGAGTTTCTGAGATAACTTAGTCTTCTCCATTAGTTCAAAAAACTTTAAATATATAATCATTTTAGATGGAAGTTTTCCTTAAGACTATTATATATACCTACCTCTGTGAACGAACATTCAGAATAAAACTTAGCTTTCAACTGATGTCACAGGTTCAAAAGAAGAAGAGACACAGGAGATTAAGGAGATTTTTCTGTGCAAATTCTGGTTCCATCATTTAACATCTGTGTACTTGGGCAAGTCTGTCAATCGCTCTGAGCCTTGGATTACACACAACCTGAGCTATTTACTTTTCCAGATTGTTGTGAATACCTGAGAGAAAAAAGCATAGCATGGATTGTACACTGTGAAATGTAGCAGTATTGTTTGAAGTTGAATTTGGGATTCAGAAGTGAAAGAGAACTAATATATTTTTTTGAATGGTGGTATGTGCCAGATATTTCAAATGTTTTGTCTCCTCCTATATTCATAACAACTTTAAACATGGTTGTTATTATTCCCATTTTATAGATGAGATATTAAAGCTACAAGAAGTTAAGTAACTTGCTCTTTGTAATAATGATGAGAGAATGAGAGTTAAGTGGGGCAGGAATTTTCCTCATTGTATGAGCTATGAATCGAAGTTCAGAATTTGCCATGGATACATACTGGACAAAACTAAGATTTAAACATAACTTTTTTCACTGTCAGTTCATTGTTTTATTTTGTTTTATTTTTGTTCTTAATTTTTTAAGTTTTCAGTTTTTTACATTAGTAAAGGAAATATATGACTAGATATTTCTTGATATTATACTATTAGTTTCGAAGGTATGATAGTGATGTTATGGTTACTATGATTTTTTTAGAGTTCTGTTATGGACTGAATATTTGTGTCCCCCCAAGGTTCATATGTTGAACCCTTACCCCCATGTGATGGTATTAGGAGATTGGGCCTTTGGGAGAGTAGGGTCAGAAGAGGACTTGAGGGTGGAGCCTTCATGAATGGGAATGATGCCCTTACAATAGTCAGGAGAGAGCTTGCTTCCTTTTTCTGCTCTGCTATGTGAGGTTACAACTAGAAGTCAGCTGTCTACAGCCTGGACGAGGGCCAGAACTTGATGTGCTGGCACCCTGACCTCTGACTTTCAGCTTCCAGAACTGTGAGAAATAAATTTCTGTTGCTTATAAGCTACCCAGTTTATGGTATTTTGTTAGAGTAGCCCAAGCTGAAACGAACAAGTCCTTTCCTTTAGAGATACATTCTAGAATATTTGCCAGTGAGCAGTTATGATTCTTGGAATTTGTTTTTTAAATTACTTGGAGGTGAAGGGGGTTGGGTGTGGGTTGGGATATAGGAGAAACCAGGTTACCATGAGTTAATAAATTTTGAAAGTGGGTGATGAGATCGGAGGTTCAGTCTGCTTCATTCCAAAGCCCATACACTGTTTTATCAGGTGTGACCTTCAAACACCATTAATTACAATACCATATTTCCTAGGTCTCCTCTAAAATGAAGTAAAGTAGTGATTTTTTGAAAACCACCTATTATGATGAACTCTTCCTTTTTCTTCGCCCGGAATTCTTATTAAACTTCCTCTAAAGGAGTCAGGCCTTGGGAAAGGAAATAGAAGGCGTATGTTTTCCCTCTGAGCGATAATGTATAATAGCTCAGGCCACTCTTACTACTGACTGACGTGGTCAAATTCATGTGATGCTTCCTTATTTTGCTGGCAGAGATCTATCCCCTGGCTGAAGACTCTGTTGTTGCTGGTGCTGTGTGGCTTGAGACTGGAAGTGATTCCCAAAGTCTTCAAATGGCTACTTGTGGGAGTGTTCCACTATAGTTAGCTAGCTGCCATTGATGTCTTCCACTGAACTTTCTACAGGTTCCCAAATCTGAACTGGAAATTGTCTGCTCATGCAGAAGTGGGTTTATCATGAAGTTATTGAAGGTTAAGCTTCAGGGCCCACCACCCATCTAGGCTGCTTCCAAGACACCAGCAATATGGTTAATTGAATGTTGTGAATTCATAGAGTATCTTAACGTAGTTCCTGCCAAAAAAACTTGAATTGCCCTAAAATCGTGTAGTTGATTTATGATAAAAATTTGATATTTTCAAAATTTGACAGCAGTCCTAAAAATGACATTGAGAGTAGTGAGCTGTGAATCTGAAAGACACTTTTCTAATCTATCGGTAATAAAAAAAATTTTTTTGATCAACCATTCTAGAGGAAAGATGAATTATCTTTGAATTCCCTCTATAGGTAATGTTATAAAATCACCATCATTTAAAGATGTTATCAGGGGACCTGAAATCTTGAGATGGCAGAGGAGTAAGACATGGAGATCACCTTCCTCCCCACAAATACATCAAAAAAATCTACATGTGGAACAACTCCTACAGAACACCTACTGAACGCTGGCAGACCTCAGACTTCCCAAAAGGCAAGAAACTCCTCCACATACCTGGGTAGGGCAAAAGAAAACCGAAAAAACAGGAACAAAAGAATAGGGACGGGACCTGCACCTCTGGAGGGAGCTGTGAAGGAGGAAAAGTTTCCACCACTAGGAAGCCCCTTCGTGGCTGGACATGGGGGGTGAGGGGAAGCTTCAGAGCCATGGAGGAGAGCGCAGCAACAGGGGTGCAGAGGGCGAAGCGGAGAGATTCCCGCACAGAAGATCAGTGAAGACCAGCACTCACCAGCCTGAGAGGCTTGTCTGCTCACCCGCCGGGGAGGGCGGGGCTGGGAGCTGAGGCTTGGGCTGCGGTCAGAGCATAGGGAGAGGACTGGGGTTGGCTGTGTGAACACAGCCTGAAGGGGGCTGGTGCACCACAGCTAGCAGGGATGGAATCCGGGAAAAGGTCTGGACCTGCTGAAGAGGCAAGAGACCATTGTTTCAGGGTGCACAAAGAGAGGGGATTCAGAGCACTGCCTAAACAAGCTCCAGAGATGGGCGGGAGCTATGGCTATCAGCATGGACACCAGAGACAGGCATGAGATGATAAGGCTGCTGCTGCAGCCACCAAGAAGCCTGTGTGCAAGCACAGGTCACTATCCACACTTACCCTGCCAGGAGCCTGTTCAGCCCGCCACTGCCAGGGTCCCGTGATCCAGGACCAACTTCCCCGGGAGAACACACGGTGAGCCTCAGGCTGTTGCAATGTCATGTTGGCCTCTGCTGCTGCAGGTTCAACCTGTATTCCATACCCCTACCTTCCCCCAGCCTGAGTGAGCCAGAGTCCCCTAATCAGCCACTCTTAACCCTGTCCTGTCTGGGTGGGGAACAGACGCCCTCAGGTGACCTACATGCAGAGACAGGGCCAATCCAAAGCTGAAGCCTAGGAGCTGTGCGAACAAAGAGGAGAAAGGGAAATTTCTCCCAGCAGCTTCAGGAGCAGTGGATTAAATCTCCACAATCAACTTGATGTGCCCTGCATCTATGGAATACCTGAATAAACAATGAATCAATCCAGAATTGAAGTGGTGGACTTTGGGAGCAACTGTAGACTTGGGGTTTGCTTTCTGCATCTAATTTGTTTCTGGTTTTATGTTTATGTTAGTTTAGTATTTACAGCTCATTATCATTGGTATATTTATTGATTTGGTTGCTCTCTTCTTTTATATATATATATTTTTTCATTTTTCTCTTTTTGTGAGTGTGTATATGTATGCTTCTTTGTGTGATTTTGTCTGTGCAGCTTTGCTTTTACCATTTGTCCAAGGGTTCTGTCTGTCTGTTTTTTTTTGTTGTTGTTGTTTTAGTAGAGTTTTCAGTGCTTGTTATCATTGGTGGATTTGTTTTTTGGTTTGATTGCTCCCTTCTTTCTTCCTTTTTTTCTTTATTACTTTTTCTTTTTTAATTTTAATGACTTTATTTTCTTTTTCTTTCTTTCTTTATTCCTTCCTTCTTTCCTTTTTTCTTTCTTTCTTCCTTCCTTCCTTTCTTTCTTTCTTTCTTTTGTTCTTTCTTTCTTTCTTTCTCTTTCTCCCTTTTCTTCTCAGCCGTGTGACTGACAGGGTTTTGGTGCTCTGACCAGGTGTCAAGCCTGAGCCTCTGAGGTGGGAGAGCTGATTTCAGGACATTAGATCACCAGAAACCTCCTGGCCCCAAGTAATATCAATTGGTGAGAGCTCTCCCAGAGATCTTCATCTCAGTGCTAAGACCCAGCTCCACCCAACGGCCAGCAAGCTCCAGTGCTGGATGCCCCATGCCAAACAACTAGCAAGATAGGATCACAAACCAACCCATTAGCAGAGAGGCTGCCTAAAATCATACTAAGTTCAAGGACACCCCAAAACACACAACCAGACGTAGCCCTGCCCACCAGAAAGAAAAGATTCAGCACCCCCCACCAGAACACAGGCACCAGTCCCCTCCACTAGAAAGCCTACACAACCCACTGAACCAGTCTTACCCAGAGTGGGCAGACACCAAAAACAATGGGAACTACGAACCTGCAGCCTGAGAAAAGGAGACCCGAAACACAGTAAGTGAAGCAAAATGAGAAGACAGAGAAATATGCAGGAGATGAAGGAGCAAGGTAAAAACACACCATACCAAACAAATGAAGAAGAAAAAGGCAGTCTACCTGAAAAAGGATTCAGAGTAATGATAGTAAAGATGATCCAAAATCTTGGAAAGAGAATGGAGAGGATACAAGAAATGTTAACAAGAACCTAGAAGAATTAAAGATCAAACAAAGAATGATGAACAACACAATAAATGAAATTTAAAATCCTCTAGAAGGAATCAATAGAATAACTGAGGCAGAAGAATGGATAAGTGACCTGGAAGATTAAATAGTGGAAATAACTACTGCAGAGCAGAATAAAGAAAAAAGAATGAAAAGAATTGAGGACAGTCTCAGAGACCTCTGGGACAACATTAAACGCACCAACATTCGAATTATAGGGGTTCCAGAAGAAGAAGAAAAAAAGAAAGGGACTGAGAAAATATTTGAAGAGATTATAGTTGAAAACTTCCCTAATATGGGAAAGGAAATAGTTAATCAAGTCCAGGAAGCACAGAGAGTCCCATACAGGATAAATACAAGGAGAAATATGCCAAGACACATAGTAATCAAAATTTCAAAAATTAAATACAAAGAAAAAAATATTAAAAGCAGCAAGGGAAAAAAAAAAAAAAAACAAATAACATACAAGGGAATCCCCATTAGGTTAACAGCTGATCTTTCAGCATAAACTCTGCAAGCCAGAAGGGAGTGGCAGGACATATTTAAAGTGATGAAAAGGAAAAACCTACAACCAAGATTACTCTACACAGCAAGGATCTCATTCAGATTCGATGGAGAAATTAAAACCTTTACAGAAAACCAAAGTTAAGAGAATTCAGCATCACCAAACCAGCTTTACAACAAACACTAAAGGAAATTCTCTAGGCAGGAAACACAAGAGAAGGAAAAGACCTACAATAAAAACCCCAAAACAATTAAGAAAATGGTAATGGGAACATACATTTAATAATTCCCTTAAATGTAAATGGATTAAATGCTCCAACCAAAAGACATAGACTGGCTGAATGGATACAAAAACAAGACCCATATATATGCTGTCTACAAGAGACTCACTTCAGACCTAGGGACACATACACACTGAAAGTGAGGGGATGGAAAAAGGTATTCCATGCAAATAGAAATCAAAAGAAAGTTGGAGTAGCAATTCTCATATCAGACAAAAGAGACTCTAAAATAAAGACTATTGTAGGAGACAAAGAAGCACAGTACATAATGATCAAGGGATCAATCCAGGAAGAAGATATAACAATTGTAAATATTTATGCACCCAGCATAGGAGCACCACAATACATAAGGCAAATGCTAACAGCCATAAAAGGTGAAATCGACAGTAACACAATAATAGTAGGGGAATTTAACACACCACTTTCACCAAAGGACAGATCATCCAAAATGAAAATAAATAAGGAAACACAAGCTTTAAATGATACATTAAACAAGATGGACTTAATTGATATTAATAGGAAATTCCATCCAAAAAAAAAAACCAGATTACACTTTCTTCTCAAGTGCTCATGGAACATTCTCCAGGAGAGATCATATCTTGGGTCACAGATCAAGCCTTGGTAAATTTAAGAAAACTGAAAACGTATCAAGTATCTTTTCCAACCACAATGCTATGAGACTAGATATCAATTACAGGAAAAGATCTGTAAAAAATACAAACGCATGGAGGCTAAATAATACACTACTAAATAACCAAGAGATCACTGAAGAAATCAAAGAGGAAATCAGAAAATACCTAGAAAAAAATGGCAATGAAAACACAATGACCCAAAACCTATGGGATGCAGCAAAAGCAATTCTAAGAGGGAAGTTTATAGCAATACAATCCTACCTCAAGAAACAAGAAACATCTCAAATAAACAACATAAACTTACACCAAAAGCAATTAGAGAAAGAAGAACAAGAAAACCCCAAAGGTAGCAGAAGGAAAGAAATCATAAAGATCAGATCAGAAATAAATGAAAAACAAATGAAGGAAACAATAGCAAAGATCAATAAAACTAAAAGCTGGTTCTTTGAGAAGATAAATAAAATTGATAAACCATTAGCCAGAATCGTCAAGTAAAAAAGGGAGAAGACTCAAATGAATAGACTTAGAAATGAAAAAGGAGAAGTAACAACTGACACTGCAGAAATACAAAGGATCATGAGAGATTACTACAAGCAACTCTATGCTAATAAAATGGACAACCTGGAAGAAATGGACAAATTCTTGGAAAAGCACAACCTTCTGAGACTGAACCAAGAAGAAATAGAAAACATAAACAGACCAATCACAAGCACTGATATTGAAACTGTGATTAAAAATCTTCCAACAAACAAAAACCCAGGACCAGATGGATTCACAGGTGAATTCTATCAAACATTTAGAGAGGAGCTAACACCTATTCTTCTCAAACTCTTCCAAAATATAGCAGAGGGAGGAACACTCCGAAACTCATTCTACGACGCCACCATCACCCTGATGCCAAAACCAAACAAAGATGTCACAAAAAAAGAAACTACAGGCAAATATCACTGATGAACATAGATGCAAAAATCCTCAACAAAATACTAGCAAACAGAATCCAACAGCACATTAAAAAGATCATACACTATGATCAAGTAGGGTTTACACCAGGAATGCAAGGATTCTTCAATATACGCAAATCAATCAATGTGATACACCATATTAACAAATTGAAGGGGAAAAAACATATGACCATCTCAATAGATGCAGAAAAAACTGTTGACAAAATTCAACACCCATTTATGAGAAAAACCTTCCAGAAAGTAATCATAGAGGGAACTTACCTCAACATAATAAAGGCCATAATGACAAACCCACAGCCAACATTGTTTTCAATGGTGAAAAATTGAAACCATTTCCCCTAATATCAGGAACAAGACAAGGTTGCCCACTCTCACTATTATTATTCAACATAGTTTGGGAAGCTTAGCCACAGCAGTCAGAGACGAAAAAGGAATAAAAGCAATCCAAATCACAAAGGAAGAAGTAAAACTTTCACTGTTTGCAGGTGACATGATACTATATAGAGAGAATCCTAAAAATGCTACCAGAAAACTTCTAGCACTAATCAATGAATCAGGTAAAGTAGCAGGATACAAAATTAATGCACAGAAATCTCTTGCATTCCTATACACTAATGATGAAAAGTCTGAAAGAGAAATTAAGGAAACACTCCCATTTACTATTGCAACAAAAAGAATAAAATACCTAGGAATAAACCTACCTAAGGAGACAAAAGACCTGTATGCAGAAAACTATAAGACAGTAATGAAAGGAATTAAAGATGACACAAACAGATGGAGAGATATACCATGTTATTGGATTGAAAGAATCAACATTGTGAAAATGGCTATATGACCCAAAGCAATCTATTGATTCAGTGCAATCCCTATCAAACTACCAATGGCATTTTTCACAGAACTAGAACAAAAAATTTCACAATTTGTTTGGAAACACAAAAGACCCCAAATAGCCAAAGCAATCTTGAGAAAGAAAAATGGAGCTGGAGGAATCAGGCTCCCTGACTTCAGACTATACTACAAAGCTACAGTAATGAAGACAGTATGGTACTGGCACAAAAACATAAATATAGATCAATGGAACAGGATAGAAAGCCCAGAGACAATCCCACGCACATCTGGTCACCTTACCTTTGATAAAGGAGGCAAGAGTATACAACGGAGAAAAGACAGCCTCTTCAATAAGTGGTGCTGGGAAAACTGGACAGTTACATGTAAAAGAATGAAATTAGAACACTCCCTAACACCATACACAAAAATAAGCTCAAAATGGATTAAAGACATAAATGTAAGGCCAGACACTATGAAACTCTTAGAGGAAAATATAGGCAGAACACTCCTTGACATAAATCACAGCAAGATCCTTTCTGACTCACCTCCTAAAGTAATGGAAATAAAATAAAAAATAAACAAATGAGACCTAATGAAGCTTAAAAGTTTGCACAGGAAAGGAAATCATATATAAGACACAAAGACAACCCTCAGAATGGGAAAAAATATTTGCAAACAAAGCAACTGACAAAGGATTAATCTCCAAAATATACAAGCAGCTCATGCAGCTCAATATCAAATAACCCAAAAAACCCAATCCAAAAATGGGCAGAAGACCTAAATAGACATTTCTCCAAAGAAGATATACAGATTGCCAAGAAACTCATGAAAGGATGCTCAACATCACCAATTATTAGAGAAATGCAAATCAAAACTGTGATGAAGTATCACCTCACACTGGTCAGAATGGCCATCAACAAAAATCCACAAACAGTAAATTCTGGAGAGGGTGTGGAGAAAAGGGAGCCCTCTTGCACTGTTGGTGGGAATGTAAATTGATACAACCACTATAGAGAACAGTATGGAGGGTCCATAAAAATCTAAAAATAGAACCACCATATGACCCAGCAATCCCAGTACTGGGCATATACCCTGAGAAAACCATAATGCAAAAAGAGTCATGTACCACAATGTTTATTGCAGCTCTATTTACAACAGCCATGACATGGAAGCAACCTAAATGTCCATGGACAGATGAATGGATAAAGAAGATGTGGTACATATATACAATGGAATATTACTCAGCCATAAAAAGAAACTAAATTGAGTTATCTGTAGTGAGGTAGATGGACCTAGAGTCTGTCATAGAGAGTGAAGTAAGTCAGAAAGAGAAAAACAAATACCATATGCTAACACATATATGTGGAATCTAAAAAAAAAAAAAAGGTTCTGAAGACCCTAGGAGCAGGACAGGAATAAAGATGAAGATGTAGAGAATGAACTTGAGAATATAGGGAGGGGGGAGGGTAAGCTGGGACAAAGTGAGAGAGTGGCATGGCCATATATACAGTACCAAATGTAAAATAGATAGCTAGTGGAAGCAGCCGCATACACAAGGAAATCAGCTCGGTGCTTTGTGTCCACCTAGAAGGGTGCGTTAGGGAGCCTTGGAGGGAGACGCAAGAGGGAGGAGATATGGTGATATATGTATACATATAGCTGATTCACTTTGTTATACAGCAGAAATTAACACACCATTGTAAAGCAATTATATTCCAATAAAGATGTTAATTTAAAAAAAATGTTGGACTTCCCTGGTGGCGCAGTGGTTGAGAGTCCGCCAGCCGATGCAGGGGACACAGGTTCGTGCCCCGGTCCGGGAAGATCCCACATGCTGCGGAGTGGCTGGGCCCGTGAGCCATGGCTGCTGAGCCTGTGCGTCCGGAGCCTGTGCTCCGCAACCGGAGAGGCCACAACAGTGAGAAGCCCGTGTACAGCAAAAAGAAAAAAAAAAAAAAAAAGTTGTTATCGGAGAATACACAGCCAAAAAATATAGAAAAATATTCTAGTTTATGTCATAAAATTAATTATTAAAATACTATTTTTCTGGATTTAGGGATGTTTGTGATATTTTTCAGCTTTTCAAAGTTTGTAATTTATTGTCATTTCTTTTCTTATTCTATATGAATATTCATTTTTTACCCTAAGTGTTTTAAATTCATAAGTTTTTATTCCTTTTCTTAAAAGATGCTCCCAAATTGTGTTAGCATCAGGCGTCACAAAACCTGGACCCACCCTTGTACCCACCCCACTCTCTCAGCATCATTTACATACTGAACTTTTTATTTTACACTATTTTTGTCTTCCTATAAGAAGCTGACAGAGCCTCCCCAAAGGCTTTCTAGTTCTTCCTTTCTTGGAAAAAAGAGACATACCCTGAAAATTTAGCTTGCGATGTTGATCCCAGGGCAGCCAGGCAGTAGTACTCAGTGTTCCCTTGTGCCCATTTGTCTTACAGATGGGGATTGGGGGTTGTATTATCACAGCTTTCACATCTTCTCATCTGAGACATGTGATCTGAGCTGAGTCACAGGACTGGCTATGAGAACTGGTTCCTTAGTATGCACACCTGCAGGTCCAGTAACTAGCTCTCCAGCTGGGTTGGGGCACATGCCCTGCCACCTTAACAAGATTTATGGTGGCTTCTCTCTAAGCCTTCCCCTTAGCAGAGGGCCTCTGCATGTACTCTTTAGACTCAAGCTCTCATTCGTGGAAATCCTGGCCCCTAATCATGGTCCCTAGTACTTGGAGCACAAATGACTCAATAGAACTGGGATCGGCGACATTTCCTCCAGGACACAAGCACATTCAGACACTAACTCTCACAAACTCTAAGCTACATTTCATTATTAATTGTACTTAATGCTAAGTAAGTTTGGGGTATAGTAACTATTTTTCTGAATTGAAAATTAGGGAAAACAGTTCAAAAATTTTGAGTGTCCCTATGGGGATTATGGAAATAAATACTTAAAATCTGAAGTGTCCTGAAAAATCCAGAAAACATGTAATCAAAGAGCAGTTTGCTGGTGTTTTAAATGACCCCAGGTTGTTGTGCATTTAAAATAAGTTCAGCTGCCCTTCACAAGTCCTCTCTTCCCTTGCTGTCAGGCCATTTCTAGGGCCTGCCACCTAATAGCCTTTCTTCACAGTAGAGGTTGTGGTCTTAAGAATGAGTCTGGAACCAGGCTGTTTGGGTGGAAATCTCAGATCTGTCACATAAGAGCAGGAAAGCCTGGGTAAGTTTCTTAACCTTTCTGCTCTTCAGTTTTTCTTTTTTTTTTTTTGGGATGCGGGCCTCTCACTGTCGTGGCCTCTTCCGTTGCGGAGCACAGGCTCCGAACGTGCAGGCTCAGTGGCCATGGCTCACGGGCCCAGCTGCTCCGCGGTACGTGGGATCTTCCCGGACCGGGGCACGAACCCGTGTCCCCTGCGTCGGCAGGTGGACTCTCAACCACTGCACCACCAGGGAAGCCCTGCTCTTCAGTTTTCTTATGTATGTAATGGCAGATAATAATAGCACCTACCTCATGAGGTTGTCATGAAGATTAAGTGAAATGAAACTGCTTAGAAACAATGTCTGGAAAATAATGGATGCTCAATAAATGTTTGTTATTGTTATTCTCTTTCTCATTTGTTATTTCAAATCTGCTAAGGATTAGGAAACCAGATAACCAGGCTTATTCAAACTCTAAATAAGATAAAATGAAATGATCTTTGAGTGAATGCTTAACCAACTAGCTTATAAGGAAAGGCAGCATTACTGCAGCTGGCCCATTCAGGCAGGAAAAAGCTTTAATGAGGCATCATTTTGTTAAGAGGCACTGCTTACCTGACCTGCGTTTTTCTGATCAACAGAATCTTGACTCTTATTATTGGTCTAGAGAGAATTTTAATGTTATATATAAAAGTATTCTCTAACTCAGGTTTTTATAATGGAAATGGCTCAGCCTGAAATATGAGCACATAACTTATGAGTGTATTAAACGACAATGCTCAGAACAAACTTTAATGTTCTGTGTGGTTTTGATGTTGATCTCTAATATTCTATGTCCAGGAAATGGTGACACCCTTAGTCAATGGTGGGTAAAGAAATGTCTCTGTCCTTATTCAGTTTAGATTCTTCTTCCATCATCCGGGTTTTCACAAGCTTCAGCAGTTCTTTTCATCCATTCTAGCTCTCCGTCCTTCTTGTTTTTCCAGAACAGCCCCACGTAATGCTGAAATTTCCAGTGCACAGTCAGCCTCAGCCTAATTCTGAGACAAGGTTCTGTCTCTGAGATGAAAGTCAGTGGAGATTATGATGTACAGTACATAGCAGTCTCTCAGTAAATATTAACTGAATGGATAATTCCTCTGGTTTTCGGTGGGAAGAGAATAACACACATGGTCTAGAAAAATGACCCTCAATTGCGCAGAAATCAATGGCCCTAAACTGTTGCGTTTCCTATGCCACACTATCAAACAGCATCCTGGCTCTTCCAGCCAGGACCTGCACTGTTTAATGCATACACAAAACCATTGATGCATGAAGCCATCTACAAACCAACCCTGTGGCACTTGTTCTGGTGGGTCAGAGGTATTTTTTGCTTGGTTTGACTGGATGGGTCACATTGTTCAGTAGCAGATTACAGATAGGAGGGCAGCTGATGTAGTTATTAAGCATATTAAAGTCTGTTTAAGTTGAATTTCTTATGTATTTTGCTTGAAATTCTGAACTTTTGTCTATGATCAATCTTTTCTCACAAAGCTTTAAGTTTACAAGCATAAAATGCAATAATAGCAATGTAGTTTTGTTAAATTTTCTCTACTAGAGACTATAATAAATGTACAAACATCCGATAAAGAAAAAGAAACTAGAGCAGTTAATAAGTAACCTAAAATCTAGACTAAATTCAAAACAAGCTTAAAGGTTTGCCATGAGTGGAAAAATATAAAATTTAATTGCTCCATCTAGTGGTAAACTTTAGTGAAGACTTTATGACTTTAGTGAAGAGATTTTATAATAGTTTTTCATGGCGAAGATTTTATTCAAATTTTGGTCTAGTAAGCATTTAATAGACTCACTATCTTATTATGCCACTTAATTGACAAAGAATTATTCCACGTAAAAAGAAAACATCACTACCTAATCTAAATAGACTTAAAGATGTATTTGCTAACCAAGTCAAATTTCAAATAATTATTTCTTCCTCAATCAGTCTAGGAACTAGCACTGATATCTATGTCTATACCTACATTTAAAATCCATATATTATCCTGGAAATATAAGAAAATTTAGGGCTAGCCTTGATTAGTAGGAGAGAAATGCTAGTAGAAAGATCAGCCCTTCTGAAGTTAAGAGCATAAATTTGACTCAGGCTTTAATAAGGCCTAAAAAGTGTTCTGAGTTGTGTGAAAAATACCAATCTAGTTTAAAGGTATTTAGAAATAAAGATTACATGTGTACTTGAATGTAATAAACTGTGGTTAACATGGGGTCCAGGTCAGGCTACTTGGGTTCAAATTCTGGCACCAGCACTGATTAGCCAGAGAGGCCTTTGTGTCTCAGTTTCTTCATCCATAAAATGAAAATAATACTACCCCTCTCATGGAGGTTAAATTAGGTACTGCATGGAAAGCACTTGGGACTATCTCTGACACAGAATAAATACTCAGTGAAATTTTCCTAGTATTATTACTGCCTTTTGTGTATTTGTGGATTTCTGGGTGTTGATTTGGTGGGTAATTGAATTGTGACAAGCATTCAGGTATCCATTTGGCAAGCCCTTGGGAATCTCTTTCTTCCCCGAGTCAGTGAAGTGTTCCCACTGAGGGAGGGTCTCTTCATTGCAATATCTTAAGTGTGACAGCACCCAGATCCCATCCTGCAACATTATTTATATAGTCAGTCATTCACTTTCCAAATCCAAGTTTCTCTCCCAGGATTTCAGCACTCACCTGGAAAGCAGAGATGGTGTGCTTGCTCCTGGGCATTCCCAAAGTCTGATAATTTCCTCCTCAAATCTTCAAAACCATGGTGTGGCACTAAAGCCAAACTTTCCTGAAGGCAAATTTATCAGAAAAAGAAGGACAGTTTCCATAAAGCTATTCGCATACGTATTCCAGGAAAATAGCACACTGGGTTGACTAAGTTAGACCATATTTTCTTTGGAAATGTGTCTACCATGAACATACCTTCCTTGGAAAGGTGTCTACCATGAACATACCTTCATTCTTCCTGGATCTATTTGCAGATTCCCTTAGGAGCATAGACTATGGACATGCCTAGTTTTAAATCCTAGCTCCACCATTTAATAGTAGATAACCTTGGACAAATTATTGACCTCTGTGGGCCCTTGTTTATTCATTTGTAAACGGGAAATCATTTTACCTATCTCAAAAGTTGTTCTGCAAAGTGAATGAACTAATTTATATAAAGCACTTAGAATAGTGACTGGTAAGTAGTAAGTGATATAGGGGTTAGTTGTTACAGAGTTGTTGTTTGAAGATACTCATTCTGTGGAGCACGAATGTTGTTTCTTTCTAGAAATTCCAAATTCAACATAATCTAAAACATTCTTTTGCTTTCACCCTTTGTGACATTTTTCCATATACTCTGGTCTTGAACTTTTTTTGCCTCTTTCCAGTCATTTATTTCTAATTTTTCATCTTAGATGGTTTTGTACACTTCAGAAACTCTTTTCTCTTGTTAATACATTTTTCTCTAACCCTTTTACTTCTTACTAGGGAATTCCTCAAAGACATGCACTATGTTTATTCTTATATATTTCTGATGTCTTGTATAGGGATAGAGCCACAGGAGGTGCACAATAGACATGTATGAATAAAATATATAGAAAAACCAGCTTGTATTTGCACCTGAAGCTAAGCACTGCGCTAAGTGTTTTATGTAGCGCGGCCTCACTAAATGGCATCAAGAATTTTGGGGGTAAATTTTATTAGTTTCACTTTACAAATTAGGAAGCTGAGTTTCAGAAAATATAAATTACTTGCTCGAGGTGTCGCTGTTAATGACCAAAGCCCCTTTCTCCTGAAAAAGCCCCCTATTGGTTATTGAACAACTCCATTTTTTATTCCTCCTAGTACGTCAGTTTAGCATGGGGCCACAGATCTTTGGTCTACTATCTCCTGCAGGCAAGTGCCTTTGCTGAACTTCCCCAGAGAACTACACATTTCAGAGGCTGTATTTCTTGTGTGAGGGTATGAGCTGTGTCCAAAAGAACAGATCTGACTTAACTCCATCCCAGTATTGTCAGTCAGAAAAGCTAACCCAGTGTTGACAGGTACTCTGATTTTTCAAGAGCATTTGGAAATCTTGAGTTTTGTGTTTAACCTCTAAATTCAAAACCTGCATTTTAAATGTTGAACCAAATTTTAAAAGAACACTGTGCAGGCCGAACAAAACAGGCCTATGGGCCAATCTAACCCTTGGGCACCATTTGCAATCTCTGACCCATACATTAAAAATGGCCAAGCTCTTGGTTTCTCTGCTCTGCAACTAAGTCCCAGGTCCAATGACATGCACAGATATGATCTGCAAACAGTTGTCACTGGCCTGGGGACCATGTGGCCAACATCAGGGGCCTATAGCTCATTTATCAGCAAATAGACTGCTGTGTAGAATTTTAAAAAAATGATCTCTTTTACCTTTTTCTTTCCTTCTCTTCTTTTCGATGCTGCTTGTGACTGGGAGCCTGATCATTCCTATCTGTAGCAAACTCAAGCAAGTTCTTGACCTGGAATACCTCCTTGCCTCTTTGGGGTTCCTAAGTAAGCATTTAAAATTTTTAATTCTCTGTGAAGAAAAACAACTTTTCATAGTAAATCATTTGGTGGAGTAAGAGGTTACACAGTAATAACTGAATCTCTTAGAAGGTTTAAAAATAGAAATAAAAAAAGAGCCAGAGAGAGAAGAAGAGAAAATAGGCCAGCATCCAGGTTCTAGTCACCACCTTGAATAGGTAGGCTTCTAAATCTTCCTCTCTGCCCCTGACTTTTCTTCAAATCTTCCTAGTCCTTTAACTGTCCAGGTTATACCCCAAGCTCCACGAGTATACAGACCTTGTCTGTCTTGTCACAGCACTAGCCGAGGCTTCAGCACATTGCCTTAACACAAAGTAGGGGTTCAATAGATATTTGTTGATTGACTCCTGGATGTATCCCCTTGTGTGTTATCCTGCCACCCCAAATCTGCTATGTCCAAATCTAACGTGTCTCCAAATCAGCTCCCTTCTGAATATCCCTGTTCCCATGAATGGCATTATTATTTTCTTATTCACGCAGGCTTTGAGTCACCTTTGAGATCCCCATTTTCCCCATCCTATCAGTCATCAGAACCTGTGAATCCTCTGTGAATGATGTCCTCTTGGCCTCTCTGTCCTTCCCTTCCTCTTCATATCACTCTAGTTCAAGCCCTTGTGACCTCACGCCTCCAGGGACTACTGCAAGAGTTGCTCATCTCCGCAGGTCTTGTGTCTTCCACTCCCTAATCTGTTCTGTTTATCACAGAAACACAAAATTTTGAGGATTTTAGTCCCTTACTAAAAAGCCATTGTGGTTTCCTATTGCTTATTATGGAGTCCGAAGTTAGTTCTTCATTATAGACCAGCCACAATTTATTCACACCTAATACTCCAGTCTTAATTTCCATTATGCCCTTACCTAAATCCTCTGCTTTAGTCAGAATGGTTCCATTGGCAGTTCCTGAAAATGCCAAGCACCGACTTTCTTTTTCTTTTCTGCTTATGATATTTTCTTAGCTTCTTCCAGTTAAGTAAATCTTAACTTAAATTTCTGTTCTATACTAGTTTTTTTGTGAGACAAATTCTTGTCTTCCTCCCTCCCTCCCTCTCCTTTCTCCTTCCCTTCCTTCTTTTCTCCTCCCCACCACCGTTTCTCTTTCTTTTCCCCAACATGAATTTGTCTGACACTCTACCACACTCATTCTATCATGAATATGGAATTCCATATATTGTTTTGTAGAAAAGCAGTGGAGTATAGTGGTCCGACATATAGACTCTGGAGACAGGCAACTGACTTCAAATCCTGATGCTACCGCTCACTATCCTGATGCCTTCAGTCAAGTTGCTAAACCTCTCTGCACCTTAATTATTTCTACCCTACATTGAGATAAAAATAATGCCTATCTAACAAGATTTCCGAGAGGATTAAATGAATAGTTGCAAGTAAAACAATGCCTGGCACAAGGTAATCACTAAATGATGATGGTGGTAGTGGTGATGGTGATGTTATTTGTTCTTTTATGTGTACTTCATTTTCCCATAACTGATTCGTAAACTCTTTCAAGTCAGACATTTGCACAGAGGAGACTCACAGTGGGAGAGTGTGATGCAGAAGTTTATGGTGGTCAGGAGAGCAGGCGTATCAGATTAGATAGGTCTCACAACTTCTCTGAGACCCCCACTTGCTTATGTGTAAAATGGAAATATTTTTTCTTGCATTTATATAGTGTATTAAAGTGTTTCGTGTACAACTCATTTATTATCTGCCTACTTACCTCACGTATAAGATAATTTACGTGAAACATGTTGGAAACTGAGGTATGAAGATGTAAACTGTATTACCAAGGTGCTCAATAAGTGCTTTTTGAAAAATGGGATCAAATATTTGTCTTTCTCTCCCCTCCCCTCAGTGTAAACTCCCTATAAAAAGGATTAGAGTTTCTTTTTGATGTTTTCAGGCAATAATGTTCTGATCTTGTTATGGAGCACCCTCCCACCCTCTCCCCTACCTTCCAGAAAAGCATTATTTCTTTTAGAAGGGCAAGTGGTGAATATGAATAGAGGCACCTAGTATACTGGTGCCTGAAAAATAGTAGGAATGAAGAAATCTCTTAAAATAATCTTCTAACTCTTGCTCCATAGAATTTAGTTTTCTGTCTACTGTTTATCAGAGTGATTATTATCTCTTTTCTGAGGTAAAAAGAGAAGCTAGACTTAAAGAAAGGGGAGTAGAGAAAGTGAGGTATAGAGAACCCAATAGTCATCAGGGGAGAGAGGAAAATCAGAAACCGGAAACCGACATAAGGACAATAAAGGTATTAGATTAAAAATGAATAAAAGGTAGAGCCATATAAAATGAATATTTTTTTAAGGCTAGAAACTGTGACTCATTTAGTCTTTGAGAAGCAGAATATTATCAAAAAACATAGTAAAAATAATGAGTACAGAAGGGTATATGATATGGCTAGCTGTGGGAATTTCTAGGCTGGCTTCTGTGCTAATTATGAAGTATCCCAGCTCTCATTCCATATTCAAACTAAGCATCCATAAACTTCTCTCTCTAGCAGGATGAGACATAGGAAGTATTCAAATACCAAAGTATCTATGGAAGTAAGAGGAACAAAGAATTCTTGAAAGTCTCTGGGTAAAGATAAAAGGAAAACAGAATAAAGATCTCACAGCAGGGCCTTGTGACAGATCTCCAAATCAGGAAGTCAGGGAAGATGAAGTGGAACAAGGCCAAATCTCCACATCCAGGGAGATGGACCATAGATTTCAACTACCCAGTTAACTTTCAGATAACTCACTCAGGAGAACAGAACTGGAAACATATAAAACGTAAGTTTAATTCTCTCAGTAAATGATGCAAAAAGAGTTGCAAGAATTTTGAAAACGGTCTTACATTTGGAAAAAGATTTTATAGACTGTCTGAATGTCTTAAATAACCTGGAGAAGAATGATCCTGAATTAGCCAAATTCTAAGTATGAGCATCATTCCAAAATGTTAGGAAACCAAGCTTAACTTGCTTATAAATTTGATGGGTTAAGAAAAAAAAATATCAAAAAAATTTGAAGGAAGATTATAGATTTGTGTCATACAAAATAAAAGGCAAGAGGTACTTGTAAATATATATTTAATATAAATGACTTATTGGATCTCTGTTTTCTTATTACAGTCTGAAATTAGCTGTGAGTTTTGTGATGTATGTTATCTGTGTCTGCATCCCCCCCACCCCTCAAATCTGGAAACTTCCACATGGTTTCCTATCCTCTTATCTGGCGTGTTCACAAGGTCTCTTGAGGCCTAGGCTTGTAATTCTCGCAATGTCACTTCCTCCTCATTCAGTCAGATCAAATCTCAAGGCCAGCCCCTATTCAAGGGATGGGGAAATTTCCTCCTCTTCATGAGGCTAGATAGAAAGAATTGGTGGCTAATTTTCATCTATCATAGGTGTTTAACTCAATTACAAAATGGGGTAAGAGGTATGAAAGAATCGGACTTAAATGGAAAACTCCTGAATCACTGCAGAGTGTTACTGTCATGTAGCTGACCCATTGTTCCTTCTCTCCTTCTCCAGGGTCTTTTTGGCAGGTATGCTATTGAGGAAGTTCAAGACAGGATACTGCCGGCATACCGAGACAACTGGAGCATGTTTGGGGCTTTGGCCATTACCTCTTTGTTCCTTGCTATTCAGTATTTCATGTATGAGTCTGTTACCAATTCAATGATGCATAAATTGAATCGTATTTCAGAAAGGAAGATTTTTTCTGTGTGCCGTAAATCTTGTGATAATGTTTGTCATTAACTCAAGTACTGATCCATAGTGCAAAGGAAATTTACACTCCAACACAGTAAGACAACTTTTTACCTTCTTAAACCTTGGTACCAGCAGGCCTAAAGAAAATAGTTGAAAAGGAAAAGTTAAGGTTGAATTATCTTATTTATTTAGCTGTGACAGCCTCACAAGAATTCAACAGTGACAATGAGCCTGAGTGGACACCTCTTGTGGTGGATCCACAGTGCAGGGTTCCCCTTCTCTGAGGAGCTGCCAAGATGCACAGATAGGGCCTCTCTTTTCCTCCACCCTGACAGCCATCTCAATGTTAGGAAAGTGTCCCCTGGACCATGGCTTATTGTTTCTGCTCTGTCATCTCACCTAAGGCGAGCCCATCAGTTTGTTTCTCCCATGAACTGGAAATGTTGCTAGAAGAGCATCAGTGTTATTGGAAGTTGTTGGTAGCTGAGACACATTGCAGTGCTCTGAGAGAAAAGCCCACAGCCTCCTACAGAAGAAATACATGGAGTTGCCCTAGCTCCTACCCTTTCTGAGCCTTGGTTTAATTCTTCCTTAGATTCTGTAAGATATTCCAGTATTCCTGCAACCAATTCCCTGTTTTTGCTCATACTACTAGAGTTGGTTTCTATGACTTGTTATCAAAAGAAACTTAGCTAACACAAGATGGCCACAACCATGGCTGAACAGTTGGAAGAAAATGGTTTATCTGTATGCCATTTCATTGATTCATTCAATAGTCATTTATTGAGGACCTATTATATGTCAGTCACAGAGATAGGCACACAAATAAGACAGGAAGAGGCGTGGGGAGACAGTCCTGCAAACATATGATTACACTAAATTGTGATAATGTTCTGGTAGAGAAGCTTACAAAGTGAAGTGAGAATACGGGTAAGAGTATGAAAGAACTCTCTGGAGAGGTTGGGGAACTGAGGTTAATCAACTTGGAGAAGGTTATAAGCTAAGGACTAAATCAAAGTTATACAGAAAATTCAATCTCATTACATTACAGTGGCAGCAAATGAAGAATTTCTACAGAGGCTGAAGACCAGCTGTTCTCAATGTCGACTCAGCTCTGCCAAGTGGAAACTGATTTTAACAGCAGCATGAGAGACTTAGATTATATGTGGAAGAATTTCCTGACAGTGAGAGGTGTTAATGTTGGGAGATTTTAGAATCTTCTCTGGAGGTTTAAAAAATAACATAGCTCTTCATCTGCCTGGGATAGCATTATTGTGATGTTGTCTGAAAGTAGGGAAATGGAAGATAATAGCCCAAGGTCATTTCCAGCTTAGAGTTTTTATAATTCTGTCACTTTTAAGAAAAACTTCATTGAATCAATGAAAAAAATAAAAGGCAGAAATGTAATACAAAAATTGGGAAAATAATCAAATTATTAATTCTCTCTTGGGTCAGGAGTAAGAAAGAAGTGAAGAGACTCAAAAGCTTAAGTATTTGTTAATTTAGAAATTATTTTGAAATCACATAGTCTATTGGTTGTTCTAGAACTTCCTGGTTGGGGCTCAACTAGCTATAAACTAATAGAGGGTACTGTGAATTGGGAATTTCCTTCCCAATTCAGAGTGGTTTAGTTTCCTTTAATTCTCTTCACAATGAATCTCATCTTGTAGATTTTGTATATGTTTATAAATTTCTTTTGATTGTGAACTGAAGCAAATTTATAGAATAAAACAGTCAAATGAACATTAGCTCTTTACATCACTCAAAATTTACATCCATCCTTTTAAAGTTTAGCTACCTACATTCTATTTATAGAATTTTTGAATTCTGCTTTCTTTCACAAGATTGGTTTCACTTATACTCTTTCATGGGTTGATGTATTCCCTATACTTGCCACATTTAATAGCACTTTAGCACATTACTGTGAATCCATAGATTTTGATATATGTAATAAGTGGGGTAGCTAGAGCTGAGTGGGAGGACAGATGCCCTGGGAGCATCTGTCCCAGGGCATCTGTGATGGGATGAAATTAGCTCATCCAGCTAATCCTTTTTCCCTTCCACCCTCCCTCTCTTTCTCCTTCCCTCCCTTCCTTCCTTCCTGTCTCTCCCCATCCCTCCCTCCTTCCCTTCTTTTCTTTCTGTTTCCCTCTCTCTTTCCTTTTCTTCCAGTTAAAGAGACTAGCAGGAGCTTAACATTAGAGCATGTGTTCAGAGAATTATAGGTCTAACTGAGCTAAAGTTAAGGTATACAATTAGAAAATAAAATTGGAAAATTAAGTTAGGTAAAGTTATGTAGAATTTGTTAAACCACAGGGTTTAGTTTATTGGTTGGATTTGGGAAACAAACACAACATTTGGAAGATAAGCATGGAAGTGGTGTATAGTGGAAGGCTACTGAGAATGGTAATCACTTTTAAGAGTCAGTTAAAGTAGGGAGTCATTCAAAATGATACATTAACATTTTACTTTATATTAAAACCCAAAGATGTACATATATGCACCAATATTTTGATGTTAGGTTAAGACCTTATTTTGTTCTAAGTTTTTTTTTTGTTTTTTGTTTTTGCTACAACCATAACTGTAATGCATTGCCTGTGATTTCCAGTTTTGCTTTCTTGAAAGCCAAAGAAAAGTTTAAAGATACTTGCAAAACAATCTTAGTGTACTATCCCTTAAGATTTTAATTTTTTCCCCCAATCTTTTATGCTTATCTCACCTACACTTACGATGACAGCAATTTTTTTAGCAACTGCTTTTATCTAGTCTTACCAAAGCATTCCACTTAAATTTCATTAAAGAAATTTCTCTCTTTTTTCTCACACATACTTCATCAGTTTACAAAATTTTTATTTCAGTAGAGCAATTAGTAATGAAAACACACCACAAATTGATTCTTGATAAGCATACAACTTAGCTGATGTCAGAGATTCACCCCATGTAGTGTTAATTCCCTTTCATTCATGGGGTGTGCATGTATGGGTACTGTAGCATCTGGGCTTTGATATCAATACAGAAGCCTCAAGGTAACAAGTGAGAAGTGTGCAACATGGGGATGAGGTAAGGGTTGTGTCTGCATGAAGTCAATCACTGCAGTAGTAGTTCAAAGAGACTGTAAGGCTGAGACGGACAAGGTTGAGACACACACTAAAATGGTATGTATACCATTCATATTCGATACATGGATCTTTCTTCAGTTCTAAAACATTTCCTGCCATTTTATCTTCAAATATTACATCTTTCTGATTCTCACTCTTTTGAAATTTCTATTGACTGTCTGTTGGAATTTCTCACTTTATCCATAATTTCTCTTAATTCTGCTTTCATGTATTTCATCTCTTTTTTCTCTAAACTGCATTTTGAGTGATTTTCTCGGTTCTACCTTTTAATTCATCACTTCTCTCTTCAGCTGTGTCTACTTTACATTTCAACCTATCCATTAAGTATTTCATTTTAGTGCTTGTATTTTTCACTCCCAGAATTTTTATTTCATTATCTTAAAAAGTCTATCTGTTGTTTTATAGAAGCACAGTTCTTTTATTGCCTTATTATATTCTTCTTTTATAATTTTAAACACTTCATTTATTTTGAAGTTTATTTCAGATTTTTATTTTTCTCTAGTTCTTAAAGATAAAAATCCTGTTTTTTTTTTCTTTTTTTTTAATGTGGATTGTTTCTTCGTGCAAGTTGTTTTTCATAGGAATCCTGGGTCCTGGAGAGCTTCTTATGAACAGTTTCAAGTTTGCTTTTACTTTTAAGAGTTCCATCTGTTCTGGACCAGGTTTTTTATGTCAACTTCCTAGCTTAGGATACCTCACCATATAGGTAGTTTGAATTCAGACCACATGCCTCTGTGCAGCTTAGACCATGGATTTAATATTTTTTTAGAAGTTTTTAATCTCCTGCACCACAGAGAGAACTGCCTCTAGCATAGATGAACCTATTCGAGGTCCATGTCACATGGTGAGTTGCTTTCCTCACTCCTAGGCTCATGCATGTAGCTCAGGCCCAGGTCCCCGAGGTCAGGTATCTGAGGCTTAGACATCTCTGCCCCTCAGGTAGGTATTAAAGACCCAGCCCCCAGGCCTCTTTTTTTTTTTTTTCTAATTACCTTGTGAAGTTTTGGCTTCAGTTTCTGCTTACAGCTCTCATTTTGAATTCTGTCTTTATTTCTAACCCCTAGATAGTTTTTCTTTCTTGCTCACAACTTATCTATGCATTTAAAGTTTGCCATTTTTGTTAAATTGTGTCCAGAATTTCTATGTGTTTAGAGCCAGGGCAGGGGTGTCAAGAGTGGGGCAGAAGCAGGGAGTGCGGAGACTTCTTCATCAATGATCTGTTTCCATGTATGAACCTTTTTACCTCCTTGACAAGGTTATCCAGTTTAGGGATCTGTGACTTGTTCATCATGGTATCCCCAATACTTAACATAGCTTTAGGTTCCATAAATAATAATACCTAGCATGTTCCAGGTGCTAAGCAAAGTATTTTCCTATCATATATTATTTAATTCACCAGTGCAAAATACTAGAAATTGTTATTGTCATCTCCATTTTGCAGAAGAGGAAACTAAGACTTAAAAAGTTTCAATAATTTTGGCAGATACAATCAATAGATGACAAAGTAAGATCAGCACCCACGTCCTACAGAAATGCTTAAAGCCTAAATGATGGTGCACTGCCAGCCTCTCCAATCTTTCCCCAAGGGGGCCTTCCCAGGAAAGTGTGCCATTCCTTATTCCTTGATGACATTATCCAGGTTGTTAGTTTTCTGACATTTGATTATATAACTTATTCCACCTTATATCTTTGTCTCTGCCCCCAAAGAGTGCAGGACTTTAAATTACATATGATTTCTAAAGGCAGAGGAAGACTAGATTAAGGTTGGTGGATTATAGTGTAGATTTTTTCCTTGGTGCCCAGTTCAAATAGTATCAGGGAGGTGAGCACTAAATAAATATGCTCCAGGACTGAGGTAATTTAATAGAGTTTATGTGGGGAATTTACAATCTCCTTTCACCTTCCCTGTGAAATTAATTCTATCTCCACCTACTTTTTTCTTAATACCCAAACCTCTCAGTCAAAGAGATACCTTCTCTCCTGTACCTTCAATCTCTTCTTATTGATTCCATCCCAATGACATTTAAATGTGTTAAATCTTTTCTACTAACTCAAACACAAACCTTGGGCACCTTCTCAGATTCTCCTGGTTACTTTCTTTACAAAGACACTGCTTGCTCCTGGACCTCGCTGTTACCACTGCCATCATTAGCACCTTTATTCTCCTTTGCTGAATTCTCTGAACAGGCTGCAGTCTGAGTTGGAGCCTTAGGCCTGCCTGGCTCTCCTGGCTCACACACTGAGTCCTCTGTTCCAGGGTGCCCTTAATGTTTCATTCAGATCGGGTTAAAAACTATACTATGGGCATGGGATTTAACTTCCTGATGACTGCGAAGGCCAGATGATATAGCCTGGAATGTGAAGGAGTAAGTTGCCTATGGGATGAAACTTCACCATTGAGATTCAAGAGTAGGAAAGGATAAAATAAATTCCCAAATCTTTCCCCTTTGCAGACAACTCTGAGGTGTGATTTCTTCTAACAGCCTTTCAAAAAGCCCTGTAGATATACCTGCTGAGCAGCCCATGTTTCTTTGTGGATCATTATAAATTGGCAATCAGTTCTTCAAGCAGCTCATCACATTGCTTTGCATCTCTCCTTGTCTTATTTCCCACTTTCCTTACCCTTACTTCCCTGGACTCACATTTCACAAATAAAGAAAAGTGTTTTAATCCTTACTTCAGGCTCTGTTTCCTAGAGGACGTGGGCCAAGATACTGATTATAAAAAAGTTATCCTCAATCCCACATCTTCCTCCATCCATTCCACTTATATCTCTCTTCCTTTGAAACTTTTTGAAATAGACTTTTTTTTACTCTTTATCTCTGTTCTCTTATCTGCCATTCATTCCTCAGTCTAGATTCTCTCTACCATTTCTCTAAAAGTGCTTTCACCAAGATCAATAATGATCTGTTATTCTTAAATCCAAAGGATAATTTTCAGTCTTTATCTTACTTGATCTGCCTGTAGCACTTGACACTTACCTTACCTCCTTCCAACATTGTCTTGCCCTGAATTCTAGACAGCGCACTCTTAGTTTTTATCTTGCCATTGTAGCTGCTCCATCTCAGTCACCTTTTATATGTCTTGTAAATATGTCTTGATGTTTCCCAGGGTTCTGTCTTCAGCCCCCTCCCCTTCTATCCCCTCTCTTTCTCTTCCCTCCTCTCCTCTTCTCTTCTTCTCTGGTATAAACTATTCCTGGGCAGTATCATTCATTCACATAGCTTCAAGTGCCATCTATATGTCAGTAACTTCCAACACTATATTTTAAATTCAACTTTCTTTCTTGAGTACTAGATTTTTAGAAGTTTCTAATTGTCTACTGGATATTTCCATATTCTCTCTTTAATGTCCTATAGGCTCCTGAAACATGCCCCTAAATGAAATTCAGTGCTTTCTTCCCAACTGAATTTGTTCCTATTCCTGCCTTCCCTGTGTCAGTGACTGGTAGCTCCATTCCCAAGCCAGAAATTAGCTGTTATCCTCACTCATCCACAACTTCAACTCCCATTAGCGTAACTAATTCTTCTCAGTTTTCCCAGGACTTTCTGGGTTTTAGTGTAAAGGGTCCCACATCCATGGAAACTGGAATGGCTTGCCTGGAGTTGTCCCCATTTTAAAACTGGAAATCTCACATCTTGGGAATCCCTCAGTCCTGGGCAAACCAGGGAGGCTGATCACCCATTTCCTCTCATCCAGTCAATCATCAAGATCCACTGACTCTAACTTTTTAATATGTCCAGTTGTCCAGTTCTCTCCATTTCCACTGCTACCAGTACAAGGCTTTAACATTTCTTGTCTGGATTGCTGCAAAGCTTTGTAACTTTTCTTTGCCTCTATCATTGCTTCCTCTACCCCATTCTCTGAGTTGCTGCTAATCTTTTTAAACTACAAACCTAATGATGTCATTCTTCTGCTTCGATCTTTTTAACTGTTCCCTATTTGCCCTGAGATAAGATGCACACATTTTTAGATAGCTCACATGATCTCTCATAAAATCACCCTGCTTATTCTTCCAGACTCATTCCTTCTCACTGTCCTCTTACAATTTATAGAAGCCCAGAGGCCAGCTGTCTCCTCTATAAAAGCAACCTTTGTTTTTATCTTACACCCATGTGGACATAGAACTCTTACATGTCTTCACATTCTGTTACCAAATCCATTTTTACAAAAGTCCTAGTGAGAAACACAGAATTCACAGGGGAGATGAGGGAATATTCTATCATATGTGGTATAGTAACAACCTCCAATTCACCATTTGACATTTTTTCCCCAAAGTTTCTTTTCTGCTGTGGCACTCTTAGGAACTTTCTTTTTCTTTGTCTCTACTTTTCCCCCAAGGTATACAGTCTTCCTGGATCTACCTGATAGGATCTACCTATCATGCCTGCCCCCTACCCCAGCTCTTTACACTCATCCCTTTATTATACTGAGAAATTTGGCTTTGCCCCAGCCCCTGATTATAAACGTACATTCTCAACTCCATCCAAGGGCTCAACAAAACAAAGTGCCCTTCTATTTCTAGATTCCATTCTTGCTTAGTGCCACTATTTTTAGTTTGAATATGTCCCTTGTAGTCTCACCTCTCATCCCAAGTAGCTTATTAAACAGTTTATTTAAAAATATTGTGTTAAGCTCCTAGAGGAATTATTCTACCAGCTGCTAAGAGAGTAAATGTTTCTTCATTTTGTTACACGTTTCAGCCATACTGGCTTTCCTGAAGTTCTCATTGTATTCCTTGTTCTCTGCTATTATGCCTTTGCATAAGCTGTCAATTTACTGAGATATTTTAGTACCATTTAAAGAAATTGACCGATTAATAAATATATTTAAAGTTATGAGATTTTTATGTCTCCTTGCCAAAATTTGTCTTCTGCATCAGGAGGAACAGAATGATTTTTATAAACGGAATCAGTGTTAGATATAGTTCATGGAGCTTGATTTGCACAAAGAAATTCCTAATTATATCATGACTCATTTCAGCATTTTTAATCATCATGGCATGATGAAATTCACTGCATTGATCTCTAGGGGATTAGAAAGAAAATTAATTTCAGTTTTTGAAAGTCATTTTCAAGACCTCCAAAGAAGGTTTATAAAGGACATGAAAGGACCTAAGAATTACACAGCTCTCAGTTTGACTCTTAAGTCCGAGAATTAGTACAATTAATCAAAACTGCAATCTACAGCCCCTTAGAAAACAACAATATGCAAAACACATGGCCATTGTGTGCAGTCCAAGCAATCATATACGTTTACAGGTTGGTCATATTCAATTAACCTCATTTGTTTTCTTGATATCATCATTGAGTATATCTTCATTTTTACTAATGCAAATGATTGAAGATATTAAGATGGCAGTAGAATAAGTTCTTATTGTGAATAGAGAGTCACACTATTCGGGTTTCTCAGTGGCCTTTTTTATTCTCAAGCCCTTGCTTCAAAGCCTGGAGAGGAATGTGGAAAAACAAAACAAATACAGAGCTAGAATTCAGAAAATTAGATTTCCATACAGCTATGTTTTCTTAAGTCATTTAAAACTCTCTGCACTTTCTTATATTTTAAGCAATCTTTACACTTACATGTTAAAGATAGATTGTCCTTTGTTTTCTTTCTCACTCAGGAAAGTAATATAAAGAAAATACTTTGAAAATTAAAAATGCTTTGCGGGCTTCCCTGGTGGCGCAGTGGTTGAGAGTCCGCCTGCCGATGCAGGGGACACGGGTTCGTGCTCCGGTCCGGGAGGATCCCACGTGCCACGGAGCGGCTGGGCCCGTGGGCCATGGCCGTTGAGCCTGCGCGTCCGGAGCCTGTGCTCCGCAACGGGAGAGGCCGCGGCAGTGAGAGGCCCGCGTACGGCAAAAAAAAAAAAAAAAAAAAAAAAAAAATGCTTTGCAATAGTAGGTGGGTCTGTCATTTTTCAGATTTGCAAGGGGCAACCATGAGGAAATTCATTGTACCAATCTTTTCATCCTTCCTAAGATTCAACTATCCATCAATCTGTCTTTCCCATCCTTTTTTTCCCCAACGCGTATTTATTGAGCACTTAGATTTTGTATATAACAAATAAGATCCCTGTCCTCATGGAACTTATACTCTTGTGTAAATAGTAAATAGACAACTTAAGTCCAGTTTTATAAAGACCATAGTTGGGAAGAAAACTGTGGGATGGTTAGATTAGGTAGGGTGGTGGTTAGGGAAGGTTTCCCACAAAAAGTGATGTCTAGGGTGAGAGCTGATCCTTCAGCTCTCATGGGAAAATATGAGATATATTGAGGTCTCATGGGAAGTATGGGTAAGAGCAGGGCAGAGAGATGATAGAATGTTCCAAGTAGAGAGAACACTGTGTGCAAAGGCCCTAGGCAAAAGTCAGTGTAGTTTAATAAAAATTTCAAGATAGCTGCTCTGCCAGGTAAGAAATCCTCACTTGAATTGTTTATGAAAAATGTGGTAGTTAGTTCCATTGCATATCTGGTGTATGAAAGTTGTAAGGTTTATCCATTTGCAACTGTTCTTTGGCCTCAAGTCTTAGATGGAATTGTACCATCCCTGAAAGCTCTCTAGGTATTTTTTAAAAAAATAAACCCCTGGACAGTGGATTGGTAAGATTCCAAAGCTTTTGGTTTTTAAGATATGACTCTTTGAAATGAAACACTGCAATTATCAGTGGTACTCAATACCATTATTTCCATCTCTTCTCATTTTAAAGGGAAGAAACTGGGTCACAGAGAGTTTATATACCTTTCCAGAGGTTACAGAGCCATTAAATCATGGTTATTATATCAACTATAGGCTAGACCTGGGGCAACAATGTTCTCCACACATTAGAATCAAGAGCAATATGACCACTGAAATATATGAAAATCAAGAATAACCACAGAGGTTGACTACTACCTGTAAAAATACAGGACAACCAGGGAACTAAAACTCTTATCATAGACAGAAGCATATTCATTGTCTGATTCGAGTGATCAAGCCCTTCTAGTCTGAAAACACTGACAATATCACCTGCCATCGCTCCTTCCTAACATCCTATTATTAGAGTAGTTGAGTCTTGGGAACATGAATTTTCTCCTAAAATTCTCTTAAAGTCCATAACTTGTTGAGCACAAAAGAAGTTCCTAGGCAATGCTTAGTAAAGATAGGAACCTGGAACTGAGGAAGAAGAGCAAGACAGATGAAGTGGAAGTTTAAGAAACCCAAATATAAAAGTCTATTTACATAGGCTGATAGTTTATGATTCCTAGGGATATTGAGCAATCAAACATAATCAGAATGATTGCTAAACATCTCTAGCCTTGACTAACAACTAATCACAAAAGTAACAACAAGAAAGAGAATAGAGTCCCTCTCCAGTCTGATTATTTAGATACCTGGGTAAGTTAAGTATGGGGAAGAGAAGCAGGTATGTCATACATGAAAGTAGTAGACTAAAGTCTATGAGGTATATATCACACCAAGAAACATTGGTGATTCGAATCTATTCACACCCACTTCCCCCAGTACACATACATGAGGCAATGGCAAAACTTCTGTTGCAGTTGTTTTCCTGCTACAGGAAACTTTGCACATGATGTCCTAACCCTTGAGTAAAATGAAAAGGTCTGAAATGTGAACCTTCTCTTATCAGAATTTTTTTCTACCATAAAACTTTCTATGTCTCTTAGAAATCTTTCAGTTGTATGTGACAAAATAATTAACTCAAACTTGTGTAAGCAAAACATTTATTGGCTCAAATATTTGAAAGGGCCAGAGGTAGGTCTTGTCATAGATGCAGTTTGATGTGGGAGATCATATGAGGGTTTCTCATCACCTCTCAACTCTTTCTTCCTTGGTGTGGCAGCTTCATTTTTGGGTTGCTTCTTTAATGAGACAAGATGGTGGCAGCATTTCTAATCTTCATATCTTCACCTACAAAATCCAGTGGAAGAGTGAAAGCTTCTCTTCCTGTGAGCTGGTCACCATGGCCAAGGAGTTGGGGTTGTGAGGTTTTGCTTAAGTCAATTAGTGTCCTCCAGGGGGGTGGGGGTGGGGGTGGGATCTTTCCCACTCAGCTGAGTTGGCAGAGACTCAGGCTTGGAGGATTTTGCCAAAGGAAATTTTGTTTCTGGATAAATGGGGAAATGGAAGGTAAAGAGCAAAGAAAGGATTTTTGCCACCCTTAATTTTTTTCTTCTCTCTTTTTTGGCATTCTACCTGATAAGGACTTTCAGTTAAGTTTAGTTTCTGTTTAGGTTAGAATATAGTTTCAGGTGCATGAAATAAAGACTCAAAATAACAGTATATTAAACAAGATAGAAGTGTATTTCACTCTTGTTTAAAGTCTGAAATGGTATAGTGGTTCTGCACTGTGAAATTGGAAAGGACCAGGGTGTGGCTCTGTCTTTTCCAGGGTGTTGCTCTATGGTCCAACATGGGTCATTACTATGTCCCAATTCCAGTGGAAGGGGCAAAGAAGGGGAGGATACGTCTCTTTTCTTTAAATCAGTTTCTTAACATTGGCACTATTGACATTTTGGGCAGATTATTCTTTGCTGAGGAAGGATGTTCTGTGCATTGTAGGGTGTTTAACAGCATCCCCGGCCTCAACCCCCTAGATGCCAGTAGCGTCCCCCTTACCCCCAGTAGTGTCAATGAAAATGACTTCAGACCTGTCAAATATCCACTAGGGGGACATATTTTACTTCTGCGCATATTCTTTGGCTAGAACAGAGTCATATGGTCATTCATAGCTACAAAGGAGACTGGGAAGTGTGATCCTTTTCTTTTTTTTCTTGATGGCTCTGTGCCAACAAGAATGAGCCCATTAACCTTCTTAGTCACAGTGTTCAAGTGTAAGTGTGCCATCTTTGTTAACATCAACTTAGGGGCACAATGATGATAACAGACAATAATTATTTAGGTTTCACCTTCATTCACCTCCAGGATTCCACAAAATTTCCTTCAAATATTTCTGAAACTCTTTGGGATTTCATATTTGTTAACATCCTTTTAGATTTCAACTCTGGGAAACTTGGAAATCCATGAAACTATATGTAGGTGTTTTACAAATGATGTTTTTACTGGTGCCCATTTTGAGGGCACTGAAGTCTGTGTCAAGTGTAATTTCTAGTCACTCTCAAAGCTTTCTCTCGAAAGCTGTTGGTGCAGCCTTACGCCTGCCATTTCTGCTAAAGCCATTGGTGCCAACTCAAGCCATCACCCATCCTGCTACACTTTAAATCACCTCCCAGCCCATCTTTGGTCTTGATGAAGTACTGATGAGAGCTTCCAACATGTTATAGACATTTTAGTGAATTTAGCTTTTCCACATGGCTTCTTCTCTCCTTATGGCTCACAGCAAGACTGGGTGTTGGGATGGAAGACAGTTCTGAGTAACACAAAACCCAACGTTCTCAAAATCATTCTTCCATTCTCTGATGATTGAAACATTGTTACTGAGTCAAGCTTACATGTTTGACTTGTAGCAGAATTATTTCCCCAAATTATTTCTCAGTCCCACAAATGAATAGAATTCAGGTATAATATACCCTATGCTTTCCCGACCAGCCCAAACATGTGGACATCCAGTTTAAGGCTGAAACTGGAGATCTTGGCTAATTAATTAATTAATTAATTAACTCATTGTTTTCACTTAATCAACACATTTACTAAATGTCTACTACATAAAGGCATGTTCTGGGTCTCAGATTTGCAGCTGTGAACACCACTGACATGACCCTGGCTTATCCAATCTAACAGCTCCCTCCTCCTCCACATTATCAGTCTGTGGATTATGTACTTTGTGCATTCTTTCATTGGAAGTCCTAAGTTAGACCAGAATCTCTCTGCTACTAGTTGCTGTCAGTGGTGCATACTCAGGCAATTCAGTATTTCTGTAGGCCAATCCTACTGATGAAGATGGTCCCAAGACAAAAAGTAAAAATCACCCAGTCACACATTCTCAAATTAAGCAGAATGTCTGAGTTATTAAGAATTTGGGATTGTCTACTATTTGCTGAATCTGAGCTGCACTTTATCTTTATGAGCTTCAGACAGATTGAGGGTTAACTACATTGTAATGTGTGATTTACTTTGTAAGAGCTCATCATCTGAAATGCTTTTTTTTTTTTAGAATTATTAAAAATATTTTATTGTGGTAAAATATATATAACATTTATCATTTTAACCATTTTAAAGTGTGTAGTTCTGTGACATTAACTACATTCACATAGTTGTGTAATCGTCACCACCATCCATTTCCAGAACTTTTCCTCTTCCTCATCTGAAACTCTCTACTCATTAAACAATAACTCCCCATTACCCTTTCTCTCTAGCCCCTGGCAACCACTGCTCTACCCTATGTCACTGTGAATTTGACTACTCTAGGCATGTCATATAAGTGGAATCATATGGCATTTGTCCTGCCTTATTTCACTTAGCATAATGTCTTCAAGGTTCATCCACCCTTAAAAACCATATGATAGGGCTTCCCTGGTGGCGCAGTGGTTGAGAGTCCGCCTGCCGATGCAGGGGACACGGGTTTGTGCCCCAGTCCGGGAAGATCCCACATCCCACATGCCATGGAGCGGCTGGGCCCGTGAGCCATGGCTGCTGAGTCTGTGCGTCCGGAGCCTGTGCTCCATAATGGAAGAGGCCACGACAGTGAGAGGCCTGCATACTGCAAAAAAACAAACAAACAAAAAACCAAAATACCATATGATAATCTCAACAGATGCAGGAAAATCTTTTGATAAAATTCAACACCCATTTATGATAAAAACTCTCCAGAACGTGGGCATAGAGGGAACCTACCTCAACATAAGAAAAGCCATACATGACAAACCCACAGTCAACATCATTCCCAATGGTGAAAAAGTGAAAGCATTTTCTCTAAGATCAGGAACAAGACAAGGGTGCCCACTCTCACCACTATTATTCAACATAGTTTTGGAAGTTTTAACTATAGCATCAGAGAAGAAAAAGAAATAAAAGGAATCCAAATTAGAAAAGAAGAAGTAATACTGTCACTGTTTGCAGATGATACTATACATAGAAAATCCTAAAGATGCCACCAGAAAACCACTAAAGCTAATCAATGAATTTGGTAAAGTAGCAGGATACAAAATTAATGCACAGAAACCTCTTGCATTCCTATACACTAACAACAAAAAATCAGAAAGAGAAATGAAGGAAACACTCCCATTTACCATTGGAACAAAAAGAATAAAATACCTGGGAATAAACCTACCTAAGAAGGCAAAAGATCTGTATGCAGAAAACTATAAGACACTGATGAAAGAAATCAAAAAGATGATACAAACAGATGGAAAGATATACCATGTTCTTGGATTAGAAGAATCAACATTGTGAAAATGACTATACTACCCAAACCAATCTACAGATTCAATGCGATCCCTATCAAATTACCAAGGGCATTTTCCACAGAACTAGAACAAGCAATTTTATAATTTGTATGGAAACACAAAAGACCTCAAATAGCCAAAGCATTCTTGAGAAAGAAAAATGGAGCTGGAGGAATCAGGCTCCCAGACTTCAGACTATACTACAAAGCTACAGTAATGAAGACAGTATGGTACTGGCACAAAAAGAGAAATATAGATCAGTGGAACAGGAGAGAAAGCCCAGAGATAACCCATGCACCTATGGCCACCTTATCTTTGACAAAGGAGGCAAGAATATACAATGGAGAAAAGACAGCCTCTTCAATAAGTGGTGCTGGGAAAACTGGACAGCTACATGTAAAAGGAGGAAATTAGGACACTTCCTAATACCATACACAAAAATAAACTCAAAATGGATTAAAGACCTAAATGTAAGGCCAGACACTATGAAATTCTTAGAGGAAAACATAGGCAGAACATTCCTTGACATAAATCACAGCAAGATCCTTTCTGACTCACCTCCTAAAGTAATGGAAATAATATCAAAAATAAACAAATGGGACTTAATGAAACTTAAAAGCTTTTGCACAGCAAAGGAAACCATAAACAAGACCAAAAGGCAAGCCTCAGAATGGGAGAAAATATTTGCAAATGAAGCAACTGACAAAGGATTAATCTCCAAAATATACAAACAGCTCATGCAGCTCAATATCAGAAAAACAAACAATCCAATTCAAATGGGTGGAAGACCTAAATAGACATTTCTCTAAAGAAGACATACAGATTGCCAACAAACACATGAAAAGATGCTCAACATCACTAATCATTAGAGAAATGCAAATCAAAACTACAATGTGGTATCACCTCACACTGGTCAGAATGGCCATCATCAGAAAATCTACAAACAATAAATGCTGGAGAGAGTGTGGAGAAAAGGGAACCCTCTTGCACTGTTGGTGGGAATGTAAATTGATACAGCCACTATGGAGAACAGTATGGAGGTTCCTTAAAAAACTAAAAATAGAACCACCATATGACCCAGCAATCCCACTACTGGGCATATACCCTGAGAAAACTATAATTCAAAAAGAGTCATGCACCACAATGTTCATTGTAGCACTATTTACAATAGCCAAGACATGGAAGCAACCTAAGTGTCCATCGAGAGATGAATGGATAAAGAAGATGTGGCACATATATATATAATGGAATATTACTCAGCCATAAAAAGGAATGAAATTGAGTTATTTGTAATGAGGTGGGTGGACCTAGAGTCTGTCATACAGAGTGAAGTAAGTCAGAAAGAGAAAAACAAATGCCGTATGCTAACGCACATATATGGAATCTAAAAAACCAGTACTGATGAACCTAGTGGCAGAACAGGAATAAAGACGCAGAGGCAGAGAATGGACTTGAGGACATGGGAGGGGGAGGGGAAGCTGGGACAAAGTGAGAAAGTAGCATTGACATATATACACTACCAAATGTAAAATGGATGGCTAGTGGGAAGCTGCTGCATAACACAGGGAGATCAGCTCGATGCTTCATGAGGAACTAGAAGGGTGGGATATGGAGGGTGGGAGGGAAGCTCAAGGGGGAGGGGTTATGGAGATATGTGTATACATATAGCTGATTCACTTTGTTATACAGCAGAAATTAACACAATGTTGTAAAGTAATTATACTCTTATAAAGATATTAAAAAAAAGGTTCATCCACTTGTAGATTGTGTCAGAATCTCTTCCTTTATAAGGCTAAATCATATTCTACTTTAAGTATATACCACAATTTTGTTTATTCCTTCATTCACTCACTGTGGACTGAAATGCTTTTTTCTGCCTTTTAGGTGGAGTCTCATTTTAAATATGCCCTCAAATCTTGCACTAAATAAATATAAACCATTTAAAGTAGGGCATTTAGGTCTGTGGCATTAATGAACAAGGTATAAAATCTGCAGTTGCCACTCAAGAATAAAATGTAATTTTACAAATCAGGTTACTGCCACTTTTTATTAGCAGTAGAGGACTAAGATAAGGATTATGAAATGATTGTTTTATTTATTTTTTTTATTTATTTATTTTTTTTAACATCTTTATTGGGGTATAATTGCTTTACAATAGTGTGTTAGTTTCTGATTTATAACAAAGTGAATCAGCTATACATATACATGTGCTCCCATGTGTCTTCCCTCTTGCGTCTCCCTCCCTCCCACTCTCCCCCTCCCACCCCTCCAGGCTATCCCAAAGCCCCGAGCTAATATCCCTGTGCCTTGCGGCTGCTTCCCCCTAGCTATCTACCTTACTACCTTTGTTAGTGTGTATATGTCCATGACTCTTTCTCGCCCTGTCAAAACTCACCCTTCCCCCTCCCCATATCCTCAAGTCCGTTCTCCAGTAGGTCTGCGCCTCCATTCCTGTCTTATCCCTAGGTTCTTCATGACATTTTTTCCCCTTAAATTCCATATATATGTGTTAGCATACGGTACTTGTCTTTGTCTTTCTGACCTACTTCACTCTGTATGACAGACTCTAGGTCTATCCATCTCATTACAAATAACTCAATTTCATTTCTTTTTAAGGCTGAGTAATATTCCATTGTGTATATGTGCCACATCTTCTTTATCCATTCGTCCGATGATGGGCGCTTAGGTTCTTTCCATCTCCGGGCTATTGTAAATAGAGCTGCAATGAACATTTTGGTACATGACTCTTTTTGAATTTTGGTTTTCTCAGGGTATATGCCCAGTAGTGGGATTGCTGGGTCATATGGTAATTCTATTTGTAGTTTTTTGAGGAACCTCCATACTGTTCTCCATAGTGGCTGAACCAATTCACATTCCCACCAGCAGTGCAAGAGTGTCCCCTTTTCTCCACACCCTCTCCAGCATTTATTGTTTCTAGATTTTTTGATGATGGCCATTCTGACTGGTGTGAGATGATATCTCATTGTAGTTTTGATTTGCATTTCTCTAATGATTAATGATGTTGAGCATTCTTTCATGTGTTTGTTGGCATGCTGTATATCTTCTTTGGAGAAATGTCTGTTTAGGTCTTCTGCCCATTTTTGGATGGGGTTGTTTGTTTTTTTGTTATTGAGCTGCATGAGCTGCTTGTAAATTTTGGAGATTAATCCTTTGTCAGTTGCTTCATTTGCAAATGTTTTCTCCCATTCTGAGGGTTGTCTTTTGGTCTTGATTATGGTTTCCTTTGCTGTGCAAAAGCTTTGAAGTTTCATTAGGTCCCATTTGTTTATTTTTGTTTTTATTTCCATTACTCTAGGAGGTGGGTCAGAAAGGATCTTGCTGTGATTTATGTCATAGAGTGTTCTTCCTATGTTTTCCTCTAAGAGTTTGATAGTTTCTGGCCTTACATTTAGGTCTTTAATCCATTTTGAGCTTATTTTTGTGTATGGTGTTAGGGAGTGATCTAATCTCATACTTTTACATGTACCTGTCCAGTTTTCCCAGCACCATTTATTGAAGAGGCTGTCCTTTCTCCACTGTACATTCCTGCCTCCTTTATCAAAGATAAGGTGTCCATATGTGCGTGGGTTTATCTCTGGGCTTTCTATCCTGTTCCACTGATCTATCTTTCTGTTTTTGTGCCAGTACCATACTGTCTTGATTACTGTTGCTTTGTAGTATAGTCTGAAGTCAGGGAGCCTGATTCCTCCAGCTCCTTTTTTCGTTCTCAAGATTGCTTTGGCTATTCGGGGTCTTTTGTGTTTCCATACAAATTGCGAAATTTTTTGTTCTAGTTCTGTGAAAAATGCCAGTGGTAGTTTGATAGGGATTGCATTGAATCTGTAGATTGCTTTGGGTAGTAGAGTCATTTTCACAATGTTGATTCTTCCCATCCAAGAACATGGTATATCTCTCCATCTATTTGTATCATCTTTAATTTCTTTCATCAGTGTCTTATAATTTTCTGCATACAGGTCTTTCGTATCCTTAGGTAGGTTTATTCCTAGATATTTTATTCTTTTTGTTGCAATGGTAAATGGGAGTGTTTTCTTGATTTCACTTTCAGATTTTTCATCATTAGTATATAGGAATGCCAGAGATTTCTGTGCATTAATTTTGTATCCTGCTACTTTACCAAATTCATTGATTAGCTCTAGTAGTTTTCTGGTAGCATCTTTAGGATTCTCTATGTATAGTATCATGTCATCTGCAAACAGTGACAGCTTTACTTCTTCTTTTCCGATGTGGATTCCTTTTATTTCCTTTTCTTCTCTGATTGCTGTGGCTAAAACTTCCAAAACTATGTTGAATAAGAGTGGTGAGAGTGGGCAACCTTGTCTTGTTCCTGATCTTAGTGGAAATGCTTTCAGTTTTTCACCATTGAGGATGATGTTTGCTGTGGGCTTGTCATATATGGCCTTTATTATGTTGAGGAAAGTTCCCTCTATGCCTACTTTCTGGAGGGTTTTTATCATAAATGGGTGTTGAATTTTGTCGAAAGCTTTCTCTGCATCTATTGAGATGATCATATGGTTTTTCTCCTTCAATTTGTTAATATGGTTTATCACACTGATAGATTTGCGTATATTGAAGAATCCTTGCATTCCTGGAATAAACCCCACTTGATCATGGTGTATGATCCTTTTAATGTGCTGTTGGATTCTGTTTGCTAGTATTTTGTTGAGGATTTTTGCATCTATGTTCATCAGTGATATTGGCCTGTAGTTTTCTTTCTTTGTGACATCCTTGTCTGGTTTTGGTATCAAGGTGATGGTGGCCTCGCAGAAGGAATTTGGGAGTGTTCCTCCCTCTGCTATATTTTGGAAGAGTTTGAGAAGGATAGGTGTTAGCTCTTCTCTAAACGTTTGATAGAATTCACCTGTGAAGCCATCTGGTCCTGGGCTTTTGTTTGTTGGAAGATTTTTTTTTTTTTTTTTTTTTTTTTTTTGCTGTACGAGGGCCTCTCACTGCTGTGGCCTCTCCCGTTGCGGAGCACAGGCTCCGGATACGCAGGCCCGGCGGCCATGGCTCACGGGCCCAGCCGCCCCGCAGCATGCGAGATCCTCCCAGACCGGGGCACGAACCCGCGTCCCCCGCATCGGCGGGCGGACTCCCAACCGCTGCGCCACCAGGGAAGCCCTGTTGGAAGATTTTTAATCACAGTTTCAATTTCAGTGCTTGTGATTGGTGTGTTCATATTTTCTATTTCTTCCTGATTCAGTCTTGGCAGGTTGTGCATTTCTAAGAATTTGTCCATTTCTTCCAGATTGTCCATTTTATTGGCATAGAGTTGCTTGTAGTAATCTCTCATGATTTTTTTTATTTCTGCAGTGTCAGTTGTTATTTCTCCTTTCTCATTTCTAATTCTATTGATTTGAGTCTTCTCCCTTTTTTTCTTGATGAGTCTGGCTAGTGGTTTATCTATTTTGTTTATCTTCTCAAAGAACCAGCTTTTAGTTTTATTGATCTTTGCTATCGTTTCCTTCGTTTCTTTTTCATTTATTTCTGATCTGATTTTTATGATTTCTTTCCTTCTGCTAGCTTTGGGGCCTTTTTGTTCTTCTTTCTCTAATTGCTTGAGGTGCAAGGTTAGGTTGTTTATTCGAGATGTTTCCTGCTTCTTAAGGTGGGCTTGTATTGCTATAAACTTCCCCCTTAGAACTGCTTTTGCTGCATCCCATAGGTTTTGGGTCGTTGTGTCTCCATTGTCATTTGTTTCTAGGTATTTTTTTATTTCCTCTTTGATTTCTTCAGTGATCACTTCATTATTAAGTAGTGTATTGTTTAGCCTCCATGTGTTTGTATATTTTACAGATCTTTTCCTGTAATTGATATCTAGTCTCATGGCGTTGTGGTCAGAAAAGATACTTGATACAATTTCAATTTTCTTAAATTTACCAAGGCTTGATTTGTGACCCAAGATATGATCTATCCTGGAGAATGTTCCATGAGCACTTGAGAAAAATGTGTATTCTGTTGTTTTTGGATGGAGTGTCCTATAAATATCAATTAAGTCCATCTTGTTTAATGTATAATTTAAAGCTTGTGTTTCCTTATTTATTTTCATTTTGGATGATCTGTCCATGGGTGAAAGTGGGGTGTTAAAGTCCCCTACTATGAATGTGTTACTGTCAATTTCCCCTTTTATGGCTGTTAGTATTTGCCTTACGTATTGAGGTGCTCCTATGTTGGGTGCATAAATATTTACAATTGTTATATCTTCTTCTTGGATCGATCCCTTGATCATTATGTAGTGTCCTTCTTTATCCCTTTTAATAGTCCTTATTTTAAAGTCTATTTTGTCTGATATGAGAATTGCTACTCCAGCTTTCTTTTGGTTTCCATTTGCATGGAATATCTTTTTCCATCCCCTTACTTTCAGTCTGTATGTGTCTCTAGGTCTGAGGTGGGTCTCTTGTAGACAGCATATATAAGGGTCTTGTTTTTGTATCCATTCAGCCAATCTGTGTCTTTTGGTGGGAGCATTTAGTCCATTTACATTTAAGGTAATTATCGATATGTATGTTCCTATTCCCATTTTCTATATTGTTTTGGGTTCGTTATTATAGGTTGTTTCCTTCTTTTGCATTTCTTATCTAGAGAAGTTCCTTTAGCATTTGTTGTAAAGCTGGTTTGGTGGTGCTGAACTCTCTCAGCTTTTGCTTGTCTGTAAAGGTTTTAATTTCTCCATCAAATCTGAATGAGATCCTTGCTGGGTAGAGTAGTCTTGGTTGCAGGTTTTTCTCCTTCATCACTTTCAGTATGTCCTGCCACTCCCTTCTGGCTTGTAGGGTTTCTGCTGAGAGATCAGCTGTTAACCTTATGGGGATTCCCTTGTGTGTTATTTGTTGTTTTTCCCTTGCTGCTTTTAATATGCTTTCTTTGTATTTAATTTTTGATAGTTTGATTAATATGTGTCTTGGCGTATTTCTCCTTGTATTTATCCTGTATGGGACTCTCTGTGCTTCCTGGACTTGATTAACTATTTCCTTTCCCATATTAGGGAAGTTTTCAACTATAATCTCTTCAAATATTTTCTCAGTCCCTTTCTTTTTTTCTTCTTCTTCTGGAACCCCTATAATTCGAATGTTGGTGCGTTTAATGTTGTCCCAGAGGTCTCTGAGACTGTCCTCAGTTCTTTTCATTCTTTTTTCTTTATTCTGCTCTGCAGTAGTTATTTCCACTACTTTATCTTCCAGGTCACTTATCCGTTCTTCTGCCTCCGTTATTCTGCTATTGATCCTATCTAGAGTACTTTTAATTTCATTTATTGCGTTGTTCATCGTTGCCTGTTTCATCTTTAGTTCTTGTAGGTCCTTGTTAACTGTTTCTTGCATTTTGTCCATTCTACTTCCAAGATTTCGGATCATCCTTACTATCATTATTCTGAATTCTTTTTCAGGTAGATTGCCTATTTCCTCTTCATTTGTTAGGTCTGGTGGGTTTTTATCTTGCTCCTTCATCTGCTGTGTGTTTTTCTGTCTTCTCATTTTGCTTATCTTACTGTGTTTGGGGTCTCCTTTTTGCAGGCTGCACGTTCGTAGTTCCCGTTGTTTTTGATGTCTGTCTCCAGTGGCTAAGGTTGTTTCAGCGGGTTGTGTAGGCTTCCTGGTGGAGGGGACTAGTGCCTGTGTTGTGCTGGATGAGGCTGGATCTTGTCTCTCTAGTGGGCAGGTTCACGTCTGGTGGTGTGTTTTGGGGTGTCTGTGGCCTTGTTATGATTTTCGGCAGCCTCTCTGCTAATGGGTGGGGTTGTGTTCCTGTTTTGCTAGTTGTTTGGCATAGGTTGTCCAGCACTGTGGCTTGCTGGTCGTTGAGTGAAGCTGGGTGCTGGTGTTAAGATGGAGGTCTCTGGGAGATTTCCACCGTTTAATATTATGTGGAGCTGGGAGGTCTCTTGTTGATCAGTGTCCTGAAGTTGGCTCTCCTACCTCAGAGGCAGAGCCCTGCCTCCTGGGCTGGAGCACCAAGAGCCTTTCATCCACACGGCTCAGAATAAAAGGGAGGAAAAGTAGAGAGAATTATTAGAAGTATGAGGAAAGAAAGAAGGAAAGGAGGAAAGGAAGGAAGGAAGAAAGAAGCAAAGAAGGAAAGAAAGGAGGGAGGGAGGGAGGAAGGAAGGAAGGAGGGAAAGAAGGAGAAAATGTAGAGAGAATTAGTAGAAGTATGAGGAAAGAAAGAGGGAAAGGAGGAAAGGAAGGAAGGAAGAAAGAAGCAAAGAAGGAAAGAAAGGAGGGAGGGAGGGAGGGAGGGAGGAAGGAAGGAAAGAAGGAGGGAAAGAAGGAGAAAATGTAGAGAGAATTAGTAGAAGTTTGAGGAAAGAGAGAAGGAAAGGAGGAAAGGAAGGAAGGAAGAAAGAAGCGAAGAGGGAAAGAAAGGAGGGAGGGAGGGAGGAAGGAAGGAAGGTAGGAGGGAAAGAAGGAGAAAATGTAGAGAGAATTAGTAGAAGTATGAGAAAAGAAAGAAGGAAAGGAGGAAAGGAAGGAAGGAAGAAAGAAGCAAAGAAGGAAAGAAAGGAGGGAGGGAGGGAGGAAGGAAGGAAGGAAGGAGGGAAAGAAGGAGAAAATGTAGAGAGAATTAGTAGAAGTTTGAGGAAAGAAAGAAGGAAAGGAGGAAAGGAGGAAAGGAAGGAAGGAAGAAAGAAGCAAAGAAGGAAAGAAAGGAGGGAGGGAGGGAGGGAGGAAGGGAGGAAGGAAGGAGGGAAAGAAGGAAAAAAGAAAGAAAGAAGATACAGTAAAAATAAAATAAAGTATAATATAGTTATTGTACTAAAAAATATTTAGAAAGAAAAAAAAAAAAAAGAACAGATAGAACCCTAGGACAAATGTTGGAAACAAAGCTATACAGAGAAAATCTTACACAGAAGCATACACATACGTGTTCACAAAGAGAGGCAAAGGGGGAAAAATCATAAATCCTGCTCCCAGAGACCACCTCCTCAACCTGGGGTGATTCGCTGTCTAAAGGAGGGAAGGAAGGAAGGAAAGAAAGAAAGAAAGAACGAAGGTAAAGTTCAATAAAGTTATTACAATTAAAATTAATTATTAAGAAAAAAAAAATTTTTTTTAAAAAAAAACCATGGACGGATAGAGCCCTAGGACAAATGTTGGAAGCAAAGCTATACAGAGAAAATCTTACACAGAAGCATACACATACACCTTCACAAAGAGAGGCAAAGGGGGAAAAATCATAAATCCTGCTCCCAGAGACCACCCCCTCAACCTGGGGTGATTCGCTGTCTAAAGGAGGGAAGGAGGGAAGGAAAGAAAGAAAGAAAGAACGAAGGTAAAGTTCAATAAAGTTATTACAATTAAAATTAATTATTAAAAAAATTTTTTTTTTTTTAAAAAAAAACAAAACCATGGACGGATCGAGCCCTAGGACAAATGGTGGAAGCAAGAGTATACAGACAAGATCTCACACAGAAGCATACACGCACACATTCACAAAAAGAGGAAAAGGGAAAAAAAAATCACAGATCTCGCTCCTAAATTCCCCCTCTTCAATTTGGGATCACTCCCTGTCTATTCAGGTATTCCACAATGCAGGGCACATCAAGTTGATTGTGGAGCTTCAATCCGCCGCCTCCGCGGCTGCCGGGAGAGACCTCCCCCTCTCCTCCCTGCTCTCACAGCTCACAGGAGCTCAGCTTTGTACCCGGCCCTGCCCCTGCGCGCAGATCGCTGGAGGGCGTCTGTTTTTTTGCTCAGACAGGACGGGGTTAAAGGAGCCGCTGATTCGGGAGCTCCGGCTCACTCAGGCCGGGGGTTGGGGGATGGGGGAAGGCGGGGCACTGCGTGCGGGGCGGGCCTGCGGCGGCAGAGGCGACGTGACGCTGCGGCAGAGGCCGGCGTGACGCAGCACTGGCCTGAGACCCGCCGTGCGTACTCCCGGGGAAGTTGTCCCTGGATCCCGGGAACCTGGCAGTGGCGGCCTGCACAGGCTCCGCGGAAGAGGGGCGCGGAGAGTGACCTGTGCTCGCACACAGCCCCCCTGGTGGCGGCAGCAGCAGCCCCAGCGTCTCCCGCCCGTCTCTGGGGTCCGCGGTTTCAGCCGCGGCTCGCGCCCGTCTCTGGGGCTCGCGCTTCCCGCCGCGGCTCGCGCCCGTCTCGGGGGCTCGCGCCCTCAGCCGCGGCTCGCGCCCGTCTCTGGGGTTCGCGCTTTTAGCCGCGGCTCGCGCCCGTCTCTGGAGTTCCTTTAAGCAGCGCTCTTAAACCCCTCTCCTCGCGCACCAGGAAACAAAGAGGGAAGAAAAAGTCTCTTGCCTCTTCGGCCGGTGCAGGCTTTTCCCTGAACTCCCTCCCGGCTAGTCGTGGCACACCAACCCCTTCAGGCTATGCTCAAGCCGCCAACTCCAGTCCTCTCCCTGCGCTCCGTCCAAAACCGAAACCCGAGCCTCAGCTCGCAGCCCCGCCAGCCCCGGCGGGTGAGCAGACAAGCCTCTCAGGTTGGTGAGTGCCGGTCGGCACCGATCGTCTGTGCAGGAATCTCCCCGCTTTGCCCTCCACACCCGTCGCTGTGCACCTTTCCGCGGTCCCGAAGCTCCCCCCTCCGCCTCCCGCAGTCTCCGCCCGCGGAGGGGCTTCCTAGTGTGTGGAAACTTTTCCTCCTTCACAGCTCCCTCCCTCTGATGCAGGTGCCGTCCTTATTCTTTTGTCTCTGTTTTTTCTTTTTTCTTTTGCCCTACCCAGGTACGTGGGGAGTTTCTTGCCTTTTGGGAGCTCTGAGGTCTTCTGCCAGCCTTCAGTAGGTGTTCTGTAGGAGTTGTTCCACGTGTAGATGTATTTCTGGTGTATCCGTGAGGAGGAAGGCGATCTCCACGTCTTACTCTTCCGCCATCTTCCCGCCGACCTGATTGTTTTATGATAAAAGTCACTTTAAGAATTTTAGCAGTCTTCATGCCATTAGGAATATTTAAAAATCATGGGAAATCTTTTCCTTATGTGTTTGTGCTGACCAATATGGTAGCCACCAGCCAAATGTGGGTTTTAACATTTAAATTAATTAAAATTAAATGAAATTTAAAAATTCAGTTTCTCGGTCACACTGGCCACATTGCAAATGCTCTATCACCATTGTTAGTGGCTATTGTATTGAACAGTACATGCAGAATATTTCTGTTATCCCAGAAAATTCTATTCCACAGTGCTGATTGTGTTAGCTTGGATTTTGTCCCCCAAAGTCGTTAGGGATCATTTAAACTTCGTAAAATTCATTCCTGCCTAACAGAGTGTGCTATTCTGATTGCTCCTCAGCTTTGCCAGCCTGTAGTCTATAGTTGAAGGACAGGACTTAATCTTCTGTGGAACATAAGAACAGAATCAATATAGTCTTGGTGCTTGCTAGCCACTCACCCACATAAGCACACAGAGCTCGGTATGCACAGAGGAAAGAGAAAAGGTGAAACTCCAGTAAGGGTGAAGGAGGCAGGAAATGAAGGAGTTAGTTCACTGGAAGTTAATAGCATTTTAAGATTTTATGGTTTTTGAAATTTAGTTTGAAGCCTGTCAAACCCCAAGTAGTAATAAAAATGCACATAGATGGAAATCCTCAAACAATAAAGAACACGTTTGGACCTAATGTTGCTTAATTCTTATAATGGGATACTTGAAAATCTATTGTAGAGAGAAGTCTCTTGGAGATGGTAAATAGGACCTGATTGTGACAGGGCAGACTACTTTACACTCCACCTCTTCTTTAGAGAGGTGATTATCAACTTTTATTTGCAGTTAAGATACCTTGGTGGTAATGGTTTATTTATAATTATTTTGTTATTTTTTTTGTATGACATCATGTGCTCTTAAAGGGAGAACATGAATTTCATTTTCAGAGTTTTGACATTCTTTTGACTCGTTAGGACAGAGGCAACTCTTAGCAGCTTGTTCTGTCCCCAGAGCCCAGCATAGTCCTTACACATAATTGGTGTGCAAGAAATGTTGAATGAATGAATGTGAATATCCTGGATGTTCTGAAAGGCTGGGGCTGGCAATCATTTTACTAGGAAAATTGATTTTCCCTGAAAGAGACTATGTCAAATCTATTCATCAATAGCCTTGCAGGGTCCTTCTTCAATTTACAAGCAAGAGCATAGGATAGTGATTAATCTGTTGGACATAAATATGAGATGGCTTGGGTTCAAGTTCCAACTCAAGCTCTGATTAGCTATGTGAATGTGACCGTATTAACCTCTCAAAGCTGTTTCCATATTTGGAACACAATAATAGCTACACTCTAGGATTTTTCTGAGGATCAAATAACTTAAGATACACAAACTGTTTAGTAAAGTGCTCGACATATATTTAGCTCTCAGTATGTGTTAACTCAAAAAAAGAAAACACTTTAAGCATTTTTGGGGAGAATCTAGGCTTAGGTTGAAAGTAAGAGAAGAAGAAGAGAGAGAATGCTTGTGTTATGGGAATCTAGAAGAAAGATAGAGCTTGTGTCACGTACAGAATCCAGAGCAAAGGAGATGAAGAAGTGGTGCAACTCTGCTGAAGAGTGGGCAGCTGGAACTCCCACTGCTGTAAAGGAACTATTCTGTCCTGGATACCTGCTGGGTACTTGACAGGCCAAACACACTCCAGCCTCTAGGCCTTTGCCTTTTTTGTCTGTTTGGAATTGTTTTCCTCCAGATACCTGCATGGTCCCTCTCTCACTTCATTTAGGACTCTGCTCAAATGATGCTCCTCTTTGTTGAGCCTACCAAAAAAGGTACCTCCCCTCAATAATGCAGTATCTTCAATTATAATGATAATTACATACCCTACTTTATTTTTGCTATTAACACTATCACTACTGATACTATTATATACGTTGTAATTACATATGGGCAGGAAGTATCTTTTTTATTCACTATGTTTTGAATAGTGCTTGTTTATGATAGACTTGCAATGAATTGCTTTTTTTGCTGAATTCACATTTTTAATCATTTGATCCTCATAAGAACTCTAAGTGGTAAGCAGCGTTACACTCAGGCTGTGGGGAGAAACATGGTGTTCAGAGACATTAGATGGCTTACTCAAGATCACATAGCTAATGGGTCTTGGAACCAATATTTGTCTTCAAAAACAAATGGTCTTTGCACTATATCACATAGATTAGTTTTATGTTCTTTTTTCAAAAGGAATTGGGGACTTACACATTTAGCGGGGATAGTACCCATTATGCAAAATAAGGAAATAAGGATAAAAGAGAACAGAGATCTTATAAGTAAATTTAAGGAAATAGGTACTCTCTGACATCTGAGATAAGAAAAATGTTGCCACAATTCTTTTTTTTTCTGGGTCCATGGCAGCTGTAGAAATGAACAGGTTCCCCTTGACCTTGCACTCAATCACATATCCCAAGTATCTGAGTCCCAACCTCAGAAGGCTGAATCATCAAGTGAGTCTGTTTTCTTTATTACATTATAAACTCTTTCAGGACAGGGGCTATATCTTAAACGTCTGAATCCCTTACAACCTTTAGCGTGATGCTTTTCCAGATGGTTAATGTCTAGAATGACAGAGATCTGCGCTTCCATCATTGCAAGGGAGGTTGTACTAAATTCTACCCTTATGCCTACCTCGAAGGACCTATGACTCTTTTGAAAAGTACTTGAAGTGTTGATATGTGCTTACTAAAGTAGAGTCATTTATGTCAAACCCAAGAATGAGAGAAATTGAAAGGGAATAACAGTGAAAGTTTACATGGGGCATATAGGTGGCTAACCCACCTGAGCATAAACATGAGTGGTAGGTGTACCTGTACTTGGAGCCTCCTTTGTGCTCTGGAAAAGAGCTTTGACTTAATGGCTGCTTGAAGCCCTGAAGTTCTGTGCTATACACCACGAAAAAGATAACTGTACGCAGGTATCACTTTAGAGCAAATGTGCAATTTGATTACTCTTTTATCAAGTAGGGCTTAAATTTGGCTGTGTGCAGTAAAACACCCAAATAATAGTGACTTGAGTTAGAGAGGGGCTTAATTTTTATTCATGAAACAAAAAGTATGCAGGAAGGCAGGCATGGTAAGAAGCTCAAGTATATCAAGTCTGTAAGATCTTTGCAGGTCCTCCTAGCCTTTCCTTTGTGGTCAAATGCAAGTGGCTGCTACAGTACCAGCCGTCATGCTTGCACTTGAGGATGCATGAAGGCGAGAGAACAAAGGGTACACAGGGTAGAAAGGACATGTCAGCTGAGTCTGTCCCCACCTTCTTTACGTATTTTTATTTTTCCTGCCTCCACACACCTACTTATTTCTCCTTGGCTAGAACTCTGACACATGGATGTCTCTGTTCATGTGTACATCTGTCTACAATGAAGGCTGGGAAATTTAGTTTTTATTAGCTGGGCACTTTGCCCTCATCTCCCAACAAAATAAAGTTTCTGTCCGTGAGGAACAATGGGAGAATGGATACTGAATCAACACTAGCAGTCTTGCTGTAACTATCTTTTGAAAAGCCTTAGCAAGGGCCCAGGGAACCCTTTATTTTAAAGAACATTTTACATTTTGATGAGTCTCCTGATGAATTAGTTGCATCACACATACTGAAGTAGCTTTACAAGCTTGTCATTTGTTGGAATATTTAAGAGAAGATCTCCTCTGAAATGTTCAGTATTATATGGAAGGAGCCATGGAATGGGTTCAAATTTTGGCTTCACCACAATTCACTGTGAACCACTTTGAGGTATAGCTCAATTACATGTGAAAGGAGATATGGCAAACTGAGTTTTACATTTATATGCAAGAGCAAATGATTAAGAATAAATAAGACATTCCTAAAGAAGAAGTACAAGGTGGAAGGACAGTTGTTTTTTTTTTTATCAGAAATTAAGAATTTATTATACAGCTCTATTTCTTCAGATGGTCTGGGATTAGGTCAGGGCTGTACATATTGACAAAAAAATAGAAAGGAGAGCCCCAAGACCAATATCAAAAATGGACAATTTATCTCTGACTGACATGACATTGACACTACACATTGGTTAGGGAAAGATAAATTTTTCAATAATGGAATTGGAACAATTGGTAATCTGAATGTGAAAAGATGACTTCAGAAATGTATCTCACAACATGAAAAATGGAAAAAAAATGAAATACATGTGGATTAAGACTTACATGTACAAGGCAGAACTACAATGTTGAGTGGAAATAGTAAGCTTCCAGTATGTCTCCACTTGTACAAAGTCCAAAGCATACAAAACGATGTAATATAGTGCTTGATAAAACCAACATGGTTAAATATAAACTGGGAAAAAAAAGGTAAAGAGAAAATTCAGGATTCCATTTCCTCTCAGGAGGAATAAAAAGGGAGATGGAGGATCTAAATGTTCTTGTTTTTAAGTTGGGTGGAGCCTACACAGAAGCTTGTTAAGACATTATACAGTATACCTTACACATTATTTTTTAAGCATCTTTAATGGAGTATAATTGCTTTACAATGGCATGTTAGTTTCTGCTTTATAACAAAGTGAATCAGCCATACATATACATATATCCCCACATCTCCTCCCTCTTGTATCTCCCGCACACCCTCCCTATCCTACCCCTACAGGTGGTCACAAAGCACTGAGCTGATCTCCCTGTGCTATGTGGCTGCTTCCCACTAGCTATCTATTTTACATTTGGTAGTATATATAAGTCTGTGCCACTCTCTCACTTCATCCCAGCTTACCCTTCCCCCTCCCCATGTCCTCAAGTCCATTCTCTACGTCTGCATCGTCATTCCTGTCCTGCCCCTAGTTTCTTCAGAACAATTTTTTTGTTTATTTTTAGAATCCATGTGTATGTGTTAGCATATGGTATTCGTTTTTCTCTTTCTGACTTACTTCACTCTGTATGACAGACTCCAGGTCCATCCACCTCACTACAAATAACTCAATTTTGTTTTTATTATGGCTGAGTAATATTCCATTGTATATATGTGCCACATCTTCTTTATGCATTCATCTGTTGATGGACATTTAGGTTGCTTCCATGTCCTGGTTATTGTAAATAGAGCTGCAGTAAAAATTGTGGTACATGACTCTTTTTGAATTATGGTTTTCTCAGGGTATATGCCCAGTAGTGGGATTGCTGGGTCATATGGTAGTTTTATTTCAAGTTTTTTAAGGGACCTCTATACTGTTCTTCATAGTGGCTGCATCAACTTATATTCCCACCAAGAGTGCAACAGGGTTCCCTTCTCCACACCCTCTCCAGAATTTATTGTTTGTAGATTTTTTGATGATGGCCATTCTGACCAGTGTGAGGTGATACCTCATTGAAGTTTTGATTTGCATTTCTCTAATGATTAGTGATGTTGAGCAACTTTTCATGTGTTTGCTAGCAATCTGTATATCTTCTTTGGATAAATGTCTATTTAGGTCTTCGGCCCATTTTTCAATTGGGTTGTTTGTTTTTTGATATTGAGTTGCATGGGCTGCTTGTAAATTTTGGAGATTAATCCTTTGTCAGTTGCTTCATTTGCAAATATTTTCTCCCATTCTGAGGGTTGTCATTTTGCCTTGTTCATGATTTCCTTTGCTATTCAAAAGCTTTTAAGTTTCATTAGGTCCCATTAGTTTATTTTTGTTTTTATTTCCATTTCTATAGGAGGTGGGTTAAAAAAGATCTTGCTGTCATTTGTGTCATAGTGTTCTGCCTATGTTTTCCTCTAAGAGTTTTATAGTGTCTGGCCTTACATTTAGGTCTTTAATCCATTTTGAGTTTATTTTTGTGTATGGTGTTAGAGAGTATTCTAATTTCATTCTTTTACATGTAGCTGTCCAGTTTTTCCAGCACCACTTATTGAAGAGGCTGTCTTTTCTCCATTGTATATTCTTGCCTCTTTTGTCAAAAATAAGGTGACCATCTGTGCGTGGGTTTATCTCTGGGGTTTCTATCCTGTTCCATTGATCCATATGTCTGTTTTTGTGCCAGTACCATACTGTCTTCATTACTGTAGCTTTGTAGTATAGTCTTAAGTCTGGGAGCCTGATTCCTCCAGCTCCGTTTTTCTTTCTCAAGATTATTTTGGCTATTCGGGATCTTTTGTGTTTCCACACAAATTGTGAAAATTTTTGTTCTAGTTCTGTGAAAAATGCCATTGGTAGTTTGATAGGGATTGCACTGAATCTGTAGATTGGTTTGGGTAGTATAGTCATTTTCACAATGTTGGCTTTTCCAATCCAAGGACATGGTATATCTCTCCATCTGTTTGTATCATCTTTAATTTCTTTCATCAGTGACAGCTTTACTTCTTCTTTTTCAATTGGATTCCCTTTATTTCTTTTTCTTCTCTGATTGCTGTGGCTAAGACTTCCAAAACTATGTTGAATAAGAGTGGTGAGAGTGGACGACCTTGTCTTGTTCCCTGTCTTAGAGGGAATGGTTTTATTTTTTCACCATTGAGAACAATGTTGGCTGTGTTTTTGTCATATATAGCCTTTATTATGTTGAGGTAAGTTCCCTCTGTGCTTACTTTCTGGACAGTTTTTATCATAAATGGGTGTTGAATTTTGTCAAAAGCTTTTTCTGCTTCTATTGAGGTGATCATATTGTTTTTCTCTTTCCGTTTGTTAATATGGTGTATCACATTGATTGATTTGCGTATATTGAAGAATCCTTGCATTCCTGGCATAAACCCCACTTGATCATGGTGTATGATCCTTTTAAAGTGCTGTTGGATTCTATTTACTAGTATTTTGTTGATGATTTTTGCATCTATGTTCATCAGTAATATTTGCCTGTAGTTTTCTTTCTTTGTGACATCTTTGTCTGGTTTTGGTATCAGGGTGATGGTAGCCTCGCAGAAGAGTTTGGGAGTGTTCCTCCCTCTGCTATATTTTGCAAGAGGTTGAGAAGTCTCTAAGTGTTTGATATAATTCACCCGTGGAGACATCTGGTCCTGGGCTTTTGTTTGTTGGAAGATTTTTAATTACTATTTCGATTTCAGTGCTTGTGATTGGTCTGTTTATGTTTTCTATTTCCTCTTGGTTCATTTTCAGCACGTTGTGTTTTCTAAGAATTTGTCCATTTCTTCCAGATTGTCCATTTTATTGGCATATAGTGGCTTGTAGTAATCTCTCATGATCCTTTGTATTTCTGCAGTGTCAGTTGTTACTTCTCCTTTTTCATTTCTAATTCTATTGATTTGAGTCTTCTCCTTTTTTTTCTTGATGAGTTAAACTAATGTTTTAACAATTTTATTTCTCTTCTCAAAGAACCAGCTTTTAGTTTTATTGATCTCTGCTATTGTCTCCTTCATTTCTTTTTCATTTATTTCTGTTCTGTCCTTTACGATTTCTTTCCTTCTGTTAATTTGGGATCTTTTTGTTCTTCTTTATCTAATTGCTATTGGTGTAAGTTTAGGTTGTTTATTTGAGATGTTTCTTGTGTCTTGAGTTAGGATTGTATTGCTATAAACTTCTCTTTTAGAACTGCTTTTGATGCATCACATAGGTTTTGAGTTTGTTGTGTTTTCATATGTTTCTAGGTATTTTTTGATTTCCTCTTTGATTTCTTCAGTGATCTCTTGGTTATTTAGTAGTGTATTGTTTAGCCTCCATATGTTTGTATTTTTTACATATTTTTTGCTGTAATTGAATGTCTAGTCTGTTAGCGTAGTGGTTGAAAAAGATATTTGATATGATTTCAATTTTCTTAAATTTACCAAGGCTTGATTTGTTACCCAAGATATGATATATCCTGAAGAATGTTCCATAGGCACTTGAGAAGAAAGTGTATTCTTTTTTTTTTGGTTGGAATGTCCTTTAAATATCAATTAAGTCCATCTTGTTTAATGTATTGTTTAAAGCTTCTGTTTCCTTATTTATTTTCATTTTGGATGATCTGTCCAATGGTGAAAGTGGGGTGTTAAAGTCCCCTACTATGACTGTGTTTCTGTCGATTTCCCCTTTTATGGTTGTTAGCATTTGCCTTATGTATTGAGGTGCCCCTATGCTGGGTGCATAAATAATTACAATTGTTATATCTTCTTTTTGGATTGATCTCTTGATCATTAAGTAGTGCCCTTCTTTGTCTCTTGTAATAGTCTTTATTTTAAAGTTTGTCTTTTCTGATATGAGATTTGCTACTCCAGCTTTTTTTGATTTCCATTTTTTATGAAATATCTTTTTCCAATCCCTCACTTTCAGTGTGTATGTGTCCCTAGGTCTGAAGTGGGTCTCTTGTAGACAGCATATATACAGGTCTTGTTTTTGTATCCATTCAGCCAGTCTATGTCTTTTGGTTGAAGCATTTAATCCATTTACATTTAAGGTAATTATCAAATGTATGCTCCTATTACCATTTTCTTAATTGTTTTGGGTTTGTTTTTGTCGGGCTTTTCCTTCCCTTGTGCTTCCTGCCTAGACCAGTTCCTTTAGTATTTGTTGTAAAGCTGGTTTTGTGGTGCTGAATTCTCTTAAGTTTTGCTTGTATGTAAAGGTTGTAATTTCTCCATCGAATCTGAATGGGATCCTTGCTGGGTAGAGTAATCTTGGTTGTAGGCTTTTCCCTTTCATCATTTAAATATGTCCTGCCAGTCCCTTCTGGCTTGAAGAGTTTCTGCTGAAAGATCAGCTGTTAACCTTATGGGGATTCCCTTGCATGTTATTTGTTGCTTTTCCCTTGCTGCTTTTAATATTTTTTCTTTGTATTTAAGTTATGATAGTTTGATTAATATGTTTCTTGGTGTGTTTCTCCTTGGAGTTATCCTTTATGGGACTCTGTGTGCTTCCTGGACTTGATTAACTATTTCCTTTCCCATGTTAGGGAAGTTTTCAACTATAGTCTCTTCAAATATTTTCTCAGACCCTTTCTTTTTCTATTCTTCTTCTGGGCCTGCTATAATTCGAATGTTGGTGTGTTTAATGTTTCCCAGAGATCTCTGAGATTGTCCTCAATGCTTTTCATTCTTTTTTATACTCTACTCTGCAGTATTTATTTCCACTATTTTATCTTCCAGGTCACTTATCCATTCTTCTGCCTAGTTATTATGCTATTGATTCCTTCTAGAGAATTTTTAATTTCATTTATTGTATTGTTCATCCTTGTTTGTTTGCTCTTTAGTTCATCTAGGTCCTTGTTAAACATTTCTTATATTTTCTCCATTCTATTTCCAAGATTTTGGATCATGTTTACTCTGAATTGTTTTTCAGGTAGACTGCCTATTTCCTCTTCATTTGTTTGGTCTGGTGTGTATTTACCTTTCTCCTTCAACTGCGGTGTGCTTCTCTGCCTTTCCATTTTGCTTAACTTACTGTGTTTGGTGTCTCCTTTTTGCAGGCTGCAGGTTTGTAGCTCCCATTGTTTTTGGCGTCTGCCCCCAATGGCTAAGTTTGGTTCATTGGTTGTGTAGGCTTCCTGGTGGAGGGGACTGGTGCCTGTGTTCTGGTGGCTGAGGCTGGATCTTGTCTTTCTGTTGGCAGGACCATGTCCGGTGGTGTGTTTTGGGGTGTCTGTGACCTTATTATGATTTTAGGCAGCCTCTCTGCTAATGGGTGGTATTTTGTTCCTTTCTTTGTACTTGTTTGGCATAGCGTGTCCAGCACTGTAGCTTGCTGGTCATTGAGTGGAGCAGGTTCTTAGCATTGAGATGGAGATCTCTGGGAGAGCTTTTGCTGTTTGATATTATGTGGCGCCTGGAGGTCTCTGGTGGACCAAGTTCTGAACTCAGCTCTCCCACCTCAGAGGCACAGGCCTGAAATCCAACTGGAGCACCAAGACCCTGTTAGCCACACAGCTCAGAAGTAAAGGGAGAAAAAAAAAAAAAGAAAGAAAGAGAGAACACAACCAAGAAAGAAAAAAATAAATAAAATAAAGTTCTTAAAATAAAAAATCTATTAAAAATTAAAAAATGAAAAAGTAATTAAAAAAAAGAAAGAAAGAAGAAAGCAACCAAAGCAAAAGACAATCCACGTATGATAACAAGTGCTAAAACTATACGAAAAAAAATTGGACAGATGGAACTCTAGGACAAATGGTAAAAGCAAAGTTATACAGACAAAATCATACAAAGAATCATACACGTACACCCTCACAAAAAGAGAAAAAGGAAGAAAAAATACTTCTATATATTAAAAAAAAGGAAGAGAGCAACCAAATCAATAAACAAATTTACCAATGATAATAAACTCTAAATACTAAACTATGATAAACATAAAACCAGAAACAAATTAGATGCAGAAACCAAACCCCAAGTCTACAATTGCTCCCAAAGTCCACCGCTTCAATTTTGGGATGATTCATTGTCTATTCAGGTATTCCAGAGATGCAGGGTACATCAAGTTGATTGTGGTGATTTAATCCGCTGCTTCTGATGCTGCTGGAGAGATTTCCCTTTCTCTTCTTTGTTCGCACAGCTCCTGGGGTTCAGCTTTGTATCTGGCCCTGCCTCTGCATGTAGGTCGCCTGAGGGCGTCTGTTCTTTGGTCAGACAGGACGGGGTTAAAGGAGCAGCTGATTAGGAGGCTCTGGCTCACTCAGGCTGGGGGAGGGGGGTATGGAATGCAGGGTGAGCCTGCGGTGGCAGAGGCCTGTGTAATGTTGCATAGTCTGAGGCGCACCGTGTGTTCTCCCGGGGAAGTTGTCCCTGGATCACAGGACCCTGGCAGTGGCGGCCTGCACAGGCTCCCGGGAGGGGAGGTGTGGCTAGTGACCTGTGCTTGCACACAGGCTTCTTGGTGGCTGCAGCAGCCTTAGCGTCTTATGCCCATCTCTGGTGTGCAAGCTGATAGCCGCGGCTTCTGACTGTCTCTGGAGCTCATTTAGGTGGTGCTCAGAATCCCCTCTCCTCGCGCACCAGAAATAATGGTCTCTTGCCTCTTCCGCAGGTCCAGACTTTTCCCCAGACTCCCTCCCGGCTAGCTTTGGTGCAGTAGCCGCCTGCAGGCTGTGTTCACGCAGCCAACCCCAGTCCTCTCCCTGGGATCTGATCTCCAAAGCCGGAGCCTCAGTTCCCAGCCCCCACCTGCCCCAGCGGGTGAGCAGACAAGCCTCATGGGCTGGCGAGTGCAGGTCAGCACCAATCCTCTCTGCAGGAATCTCTCCGCTTTGCCCTCTGCACCCCTGTTGCTGTGCTCTCCTCTGTGGCTCCAAAGCTTTACCACCTCCCCACACCTCATCTCCGCCAGTGAAGGGGCTTCCTAGTCAATGGAGACTTTTCTTCCTTCACGGCTCCCTCCAGAGGTGTAGGTCCTGTCCCTATTCTTTTGTCTCTGTTTCTTCTTTTTTCTTTTGCCCTACCCAGGTATGTGGGGAGTTTCTTGCCTTTTGGGAGGTCTGAGGTCTTCTGCCAGCGTTCAGTAGGTGTTCTGTAGGAGTTGTTCCACATGTAGATGTATCTCTGATGTGTTTGTGGGGAAGAAGGTGATCTCCACCTCTTACTCCTCTGCCATCTTGCTACACATGACTTTTAAAAGATTTAAAATGTAGATATGGAAAGATATCAGTTTTGTTGGATTACTGTGAATATCTGACATGAAAGTATTTGAAGTATTAAATAAACATAAGTTATTTTAATCTACTACACTGTGCACTTATTGAAGGCAGAATTATTTTTTATTCATTTTTGTATCCTTAGCACAGTGTCTGCAATACACTGTGTACTTAATAAACATTTTTTGTATCAGTGAATGAACGAGTGAGAAAGTCATTTTGATGTTAGCATATTTAATACAGGTTTTTAATTTTGGTGTTTTTAGAACTGAGCTGCTCCTTCTAGTATTTACTAACAAATATATCACTGTTTTCACTCATTTACTTATTTATTAATTTATCCATTCTTCACATATATAATAAGGCCTATGATGTTCCAGATACCATGGTAGTTAGTAGGAAATACTGAGATGAACTATACATATTTCCTATTTCCAATGAGCTCATCGTCTAGTGTGAGAGACAAACAAGTACCCAGACAATAATAATTGCTTCTGTAAACCATTTCTTAGTAGTGATAAGACTGTCACTACTATGTATGATAAAGGATGCTTATCCTCCTGATTGATTTTTTCTTTTCTTTAGACAATGAGGGCATTTTCAAAGTTTGCCTTGATGAGTGGTAAATCAACCTACTTAACTCTATTTCATAAGCATTTCAGGGAAATGAAATTCTATTATCTCACATGAACTGGAGGCCAGGGAGGGGCATGTTTTTGCCTTTGAATTTAGTTCAGACTGGAATCAGATGTGAATAGGAAAGGGATCTATTTAATCAACACCTGTGATGAGACCACTGACACTCAGGGAGAGGAGTTTTAAGTACAGAGGGTTTGTATATGAGACTTCAGCACCTAGGAGGCAACATGATAGCAAGTGCCAACATGGGACCTGATTGCTGTGGGGAATATGAGAACAGCCAAGGTGAAATCCACAACAAGGAGTGAGGAAGATGGAAACTTCAGCTGGGTTGACACTAGGGTGATTACATTAAACAAGATGGACAAGTGTTGAGGCCAGGATTTTCCAAATCATATTCCTTAGAATGTCATTCCTTCAAAGATACTTTATGAAAAAAAGGAATTGAAATACATTTGAGAAATGCTAATCCTTTCCTTTAATGTAGATTCACAATGCAGAATATCATATTAAAGGCCCTCATGAAAACAGTTCAACTTCATTTAGAAAGACAACAAAATTATGTGAAGAAACTGCTCAATTTTTGATGTCTGTCATTTCTGTTTTTAATTATGTCTTTTTTTGCCCAACAATGATTTCTTGAATGCCTACTGTAAGGCAATGGAGCAACTGACTATTAAATGAACAGAGATTTGGGAGAAGGTAAAATAATTTTTAAATAAATGAAAAAAAGGCACAGCTTGTTTTATTGTACGTCAGTTAATTGTGCTTTGCAGATATTGCATATTTTACAAGTTGAAGTTTTGTAGCAACCCTGCATCGAGCAAATCTATTGGCACCATTTTCCAAACAGCATTTGCTCACTTTGTGTCTGTGTGTCATGTGTTAGAAACTCTTGGAAATATTTCAAATATTTTCATTATTATTATGTTTGTTATGGTGATCTCTGATCCGAGATCTTTTAAGATACTATTGTAATTGTTTTGGGGTGCCACAAACATGCCCATGTGAGATGGCGAACTCAACTGATAAATGTTGTGTGTTCTGACTGCTCCACTGACTGGCTATTCTCCCACCTCTCTCCCTCTCCTTTGGTCTCCCTATTTTTTTTTTTTTTAACAACTTTATTGGAGTATAACAGCTTTACAATGGTGTGTTAGTTTCTGCTTTATAACAAAGTGAATCAGTAATACATATACATATGTTCCCATATCTCTTCCCTCTTGCGTCTCCCTCCCTCCCACCCTCCCTATCCCACCCCTCCAGGCGATCACAAAGCACCGAGCTGATCTCCCTGTGCTATGCGGCTGCTTCCCACTAGCTACCTATTTTACGTTTGGTAGTGTATATATGTCCATGCCACTCTCTTGCTTTGTCACAGCTTACCCTTCCCCCTCCCCATATCTTCAAGTCAATTCTCTAGTAGGTCTGTGTCTTTATTCCTGTCTTACCCCTAGGTACTTCATGACATTTTTTTTTCTTAAATTCCATATATATGTGTTAGCATACAGTATTTGTCTTTCTCTTTCTCACTTCACTCTGTATGACAGACTCTAGGTCCATCCACCTCATTACAAATAGCTCAATTTCATTTCTTTTTATGGCTGAGTAATATTCCATTGTATATATGTGCCACATCTTCTTTATCCATTCATCCGATGAGGGACACTTAGGCTGTTTCCATCTCTGGGCTATTGTAAATAGAGCTGCAATGAATATTTTGGTACATGACTCTTTTTGAATTATGGTTTTCTCAGGATATATGCACAGTAGAGGGATTGCTGGGTCATATGGTAGTTCTATTTGCAGTTTTTTAAGGAACCTCCATACTGTTCTCCACAGTGGCTGTATCAATTTACATTCCCACTAACAGCGCAAGAGGGTTCCCTTTTCTCCACACCCTCTCCAGCATTTATTGTTTCTAGATTTTTTGATGATGGCCATTCTGACTGCTGTGAGATGATTTCTCATTGTAGTTTTGATTTGCATTTCTCTAATGATTAGTGATGTTGAGCATTCTTTCATGTGTTTGTTGGCAATCTGTATATCTTCTTTGGAGAAATGTCTATTTAGGTCTTCTGCCCATTTTCGGATTGGGTTGTTTGTTTTTTTGTTATTGAGCTGCATGAGCTGCTTATAAATTTTGGAGATTAAGCCTTTGTCAGTTGTTTCGTTTGCAAATATTTTCTCCCATTCTGAGGGTTGTCTTTTGGTCTTGTTTATGCTTTCCTTTGCTGTGCAAAAGCTTTGTAGTTTCATTAGGTCCTATTTATTTATTTTTGTTTTTATTTCCATTTCTTTAGGAGGTGGGTCAAAAAGGATCCTGCTGTAATTTATGTCATAGAGTGTCCTGCCTATGTTTTCCTCTAAGAGTTTGATAGTTTCTAGCCTTACATTTAGGTCTTAAATCCATTTTGAGCTTATTTTTGTGTATGGTGTTAGGGAGTGATCTAATCTCATACTTTTACATGTACCTGTCCAGTTCACCCAGCACCACTTATTGAAGAGGCTGTCCTTTCTCCACTGTACATTCCTGCCTCCTTTATCAAAGATAAGGTGACCATATATGCATGGGTTTATCTCTGGTCTTTCTATACTGTTCCATTGATCTATCTTTCTGTTTTTGTGTCAGTACCATACTGTCTTGATTACTGTAGCTTTGTAGTATAGTCTGAAGTCAGGGAGCCTGATTCCTCCAGCTCCATTTTTCATTCTCAAGATTGCTTTGGCTATTCGGGGTCTTTTGTGTTTCCATACAAATTGTGAAATTTTTTGTTCTAGTTCTGTGAAAAATGCCAGTGGTAGTTTGATAGGGATAGCATTGAATCTCTAGATTGCTTTGGGTAGGAGAGTCATTTTCACAATGTTGATTCTTCCAATCCAAGACCATGGTATATCTCTCTATCTATTTCTATCATCTTTAATTTCTTTCATCAGTGTCTTATAATTTTCTGCATGCAGGTCTTTTGTCTCCTTAGGTAGGTTTATTCCTAGATATTTTATTCTTTTTGTTGCAATGGTAAATGGGAGTGTTTTCTTGATTTCACTTTCAGATTTTTCGTCATTGGTGTATAGGAATGCCAGAGATTTCTGTGCATTAATTTTGTAGCCTGCTACTTTACCAAATTCATTGATTAGCTCTAGCAGTTTTCTGGTAGCATCTTTAGGGTTCTCTATGTACAGTATCATGTCATCTGCAAACAGTGACAGCTTTACTTCTTCTTTCCTGATTTGGATTCCTTTTATTTCCTTTTCTTCTCTGATTGCTGTGGCTAAAACTTCCAAAACTATGTTGAATAAGAGTGGTGAGAGTGGGCAACCTTGTCTTGTTCCTGATCTTAGTGGAAATGCTTTCAGTTTTTCACCATTAAGGACAATGTTGGCTGTGGGTTTGTCATATATGGCCTTTATTATGTTGAGGAAAGTTCCCTCTATGCCTACGTTCTGCAGGGTTTTTATCATAAATGGGTGTTGAATTTTGTCAAAAGCTTTCCCTGCATCTATTGAGACGATCATATGGTTTTTCTCCTTCAACTTTTTAATATGGTGTATCACGTTGATTGATTTGCGTATAGTGAAGATTCCTTGCATTCCTGGAATAAACCCTACTTGATCATGGTGTATGATCCTTTTAATGTGCTGTTGGATTCTGTTTGCTAGTATTTTGTTGAGGATTTTTACATCTATGTTCATCACTGATATTGGCCTGTAGTTTTCTTTCTTTGTGACATCCTTGTTTGGTTTTGGTAACAGGGTGATGGTGGCCTTGTAGAATGAGTTTGGGAGTGTTCCTCCCTCTGCTATATTTTGGAAGAGTTTGAGAAGGATAGGTGTTAGCTCCTCTCTAAATGTTTGATAAAGTTCATCTGTGAAGGCATCTGGTCCTGGGCTTTTGTTTGTTGGGAGATATTTAATCACAGTTTCAATTTCAGTGCTTGTGATTGGTCTGTTTATGTTTTCTATTTCTTCCTGATTCAGTCTTGGCAGGTTGTGCATTTCTAAGAATTTGTCCATTTCTTGCAGGTTGTCCATTTTATTGGCATAGAGTTGCTTGTAGTAATCTCTCATGATCTTTTGTATTTCTGCCGTGTCAGTTGTTACTTCTCCTTTTTCATTTCTAATTCTATTGATTTGAGTCTTCTCCCTTTTTTTCTTGATGAGTCTGGCTAATGGTTTATCTATTTTGTGTATCTTCTCAAAGAACCAACTTTTAGTTTTATTGATCTTTGCTATCATTTCCTTCATTTCTTTTTCATTTATTTCTGATCTGATCTTTATGATTTCTTTCCTTCTGCTAATTTTGGCGTTTTTTTCATTCTTCTTTCTCTAATTGCTTTAGGTGCAAGGTTAGATTGTTTATTTGAGATGTTTCTTGTTTCTTAAGGTAGGATTGTATTGCTATAAACTTCCCTCTTAAAACTGCTTTTGTTGCATCCCATAGGTTTTGCGTCGTCATGTCTCCATTGTCATTTGTTTCTAGGTATTTTTTTATTTCCTCTTTGATTTCTTCAGTGATCACTTCTTTATTAAGTAGTGTATGTTTAGCCTCCATTGTTGTATTTTTTACAGATCTTTTCCTGTAATTGATATCTAGTCTCATAGTATTGTGGTCAGAAAAGATACTAGATACAATTTCAATTTTCTTAAATTTACCAAGGCTTGATTTGTGACCCAAGATATGATCTATCCTGGAGAATGTTCCATGAGTGCTTGAGAAAAATGTGTATTCTGTTGTTTTTGGATAGAATGTCCTATAAATATCAATAAAGTCCATCTTGTTTAATGTATCATTTAAAGCTTGAGTTTCCTTATTTATTTTCATTTTGGATGACCTGTCCATGGGTGAAAGTGGGGTGTTAAAGTCCCCTACTATGAATGTGTTACTGTCGATTTCCCCCTTTATGTATTGAGGTGCTCCTATGTTGGGTGCATAAATACTTACAATGGTTATATCTTCTTGGATCGATCCCTTGATCATTCTGTAGTGTCCTTCTTTGTCTCTTGTAATAGTCTTTATTTTAAAGTCTATTTTGTCTGATATGAGAATTGCTACTCCAGCTTTCTTTTAGTTTCCATTTGCATGAAATATCTTTTTCCATCCCCTTACTTTCAGTCTGTATGTGTCTCTAGGTCTGAAGTGGGTCTCTTGTAGACAGCAAATATATGGGTCTTGTTTTTGTATCCATTCAGCCAATCTGTGTCTTTTGGTGGGAACATTTAGTCCATTTACATTTAAGGTAATTATCGATATGTATGTTCCTATTGTCATTTTCTTAATTGTTTTGGGTTCGTTATTGTAGGTCTTTTCCTTCTCTTGTGTTTCTTGCCTAGAGAAGTTCCTTTAGCAGTTGTTGTAAAGCTGGTTTGGTGGTGCTGAACTCTCTCAGCTTTTGCTTGTCTTTAAAGGTTTTAATTTCTCCATCAAATATGAATGAGATCCTTGCTGGGTAGAGTAATCTTGGTTGCAGGTTTTTCTCCTTCATCACTTTAAATATGTCCTGCCAGTCCCTTCTGGCTTGCAGAGTTTCTGCTGAAAGATCAGCTGTTAACCTTATGGGGATTCCCTTGTGTGTTATTTGTTGTTTTTCCCTTGCTGCTTTTAATATGTTTTCTTTGTATTTAATTTTTGACAGTTTGATTAATAAGTGTCTTGGCATATTTCTCCTTGGATTTATCCTGTAGGAGCCTCTGTTCTTCCTGGAGTTGATTATTTCCTTTCCCATATTAGGGAAGTTTTCAACTATAATCTCTTCAAATATTTTCTCAGTCCCTTTCTTTTTCTCTTCTTCTTCTGGAACCCCTATTATTCGAATGTTGGTGCATTTAATGTTTTCCCAGAAGTCTCTGAGACTGTCCTCAGTTCTTTTCATTCTTTTTTCTTTATTCTGCTCTGCAGTAGTTATTTCCACTAGTTTATCTTCCAGGTCACTTATCTGTTCCTCTGTCTCAGTTATTCTGCTATTGATCCCATCTAGAGTATTTTTCATTTCATTTATTGTGTTGTTCATTGTTGTTTGTTTCACCTTTATTTCTTCTAGGTCCTTGTTAAATGTTTCTTGCATTTTGTCTATTCTATTTCCAAGATTTTGGATCACCTTTACTATCATTATTCTGAATTCTTTTTCAGGTAGACTGCCTATTTCCTCTTCATTTGTTAGGTTTGGTGGGTTTTTATCTTGCTCCTTCATCTGCTGTGTGTTTTTCTGTCTTCTCATTTTGCTTATCTTACTGTGTTTGGAGTCTCCTTTTTGCAGGCTGCAGGTTCGTAGTTCCCGTTTTTTTTGGTGTCTCTCCCTAGTGGCTAAGGTTGGTTCCGTGGGTTGTGTACACTTTCTGGTGGAGGGGACTAGTGCCTGTGTTCTGGTGGATGAGGCTGGATCTTGTCCTTCTGGTGGGCAGGTCTACGTCTGGTGGTGTGTTTTGGGGTGTCTGTGGACTTGTTATGATTTTAGGCAGCCTCTCTGCTAATGGGTGGGGTTGTGGTCCTGTCTTGCTAGTTGTTTGGCATAGGATGTCCAGCACTGTAGCTTGCTGGTCGTTGAGTGAAGCTGGGTGTTGGTGTTGAGATGGAGATCTCTGGGAGATTTTCGCCATTTGATATGTGGAGCTGGGAGGTCTCTTGTGGAACAGTGTCCTAAAGTTGGCTGTCCCACCTCAGAGGCACAGCACTGACTCCTCGCTGCAGCACCAAGAGCCTTTCATCCACATGGCTCAGAATAAAAGGGAGAAAAATAGAAAGAAAGAATTAGTAGAAGTAGAAAGAAAGAGAGAAGGGAGGGAGGGCGGGAGGGAGGAAGGAAGGAAGGAAGGAGGGAAGGAAGGAAAAAAAGAAAGAAAGAAGATAAAGTAAAATCAAATAAAGTTATTAAAATAAAAAATAATTATTAAGAAAAAAAATTTTTTAAAAACCGAAAAACAAAACGGACAGATAGAACCCTAGGACAAATGGTGGAAGCAAAGCTATACAGACAAAATCTCACACAGAAGCATACACATACACACTCACAAAAAGAGGAAAAGGGAAAAAAATCATAAATCTTGCTCTGAAAGTCCACCTTAATTTGGGATGATTCGTTTTCTATTCATGTATTCCACAGATGCAGGGTACATCAAGTTGATTGTGGAACTTTAATCCGCTGCTTATGAGGCTGCTGGGAGAGATTTCCCTTTGTTTTCTTTGTTCTCACAGCCCCCAGGGGCTCAGCTTTGGATTTGGCCCCGCCTCTGCGTGTAGGTCGATGGAGGGCACCTGCTCTTCGCTCAGACAGGATGGGGTTAAAGGAGCCGCTGATCCGAGGGCTCTGGCTCACTCAGGTTGGGGGGCAGGGAGGGGCACGGAGTGCGGGGGCGAGTCTGCGGCGGCAGAGGCCGGCGTGACGTTGCTCCAGCCTGAGGTGAGCCGTGTGTTCTCCGGGGGGAGTTGTCCCTGGATCCTGGGACCCCGGCAGTGGCGGGCTGTGCAGGCTCCCCGGAAGTGGGGTGTGGATAGTGACCTGTGCTCGCACACAGGCTTCTTGGTGGCAGCAGCAGCAGCCTTAGCATCTCATGCCCATCTCTGGGGTCCGAGCTGTTAGCCACGGCTCGCGCCCATCTCTGGAGCTCCTTTAAGCAGCGCTCTTAATCCCCTCTCCTCGCGCACCAGGAAACAAAGAGGGAAGAAAAAGTCTCTTGCCACTTCGGCAGGTCCAGACTTTTCCCTGGACTGCCTCCCGGCCAGCCGTGGTGCACTAACCCCTGCAGGTTGTGTTCACGCCGCCAACCCCAGTCCTCTCCCAGCGCTCCGACTGAAGCCCGAGCCTCAACTCCAGGCCCCGCCCGCCCTGGCGCGTGTGAGCAGACAAGCCTCTCGGGCTGGTGAGTGCCGGTCAGCCCTGATCCTCTGTGCGGGAATCTCTCTGCTTTGTTCTCCGCACCCCGGTTGCTGTGCTCTCCTCCGCTGCTCCGAAGCTTTTCCCCTCCGCCACTCGCAGTCTCTGCCTATGAAGGGGCTTCCTAGTGTGGTTTGGAAAGCTTTCCTCCTTCACAGTGCCCTCCCACTGGTGCGGGTCCAGTCCCTATTCTTTTGTCTCTGTTTCTTTTTTCTTTTGCCCTACCCAGGTACGTGGGGGGTTTCTTGCCTTTTGGGAGGTCTGAGGTCTTCTGCCAGCGTTCAGTAGATAGATGTTCTGTAGGAGTTGTTCCACGTGTAGATGTATTTCTGGTGTACCTGTGGGGAGGAAGTTGATCTCCGCGTCTTACTCTTCCGCCATCTTCCTAGGATGTACTCTTTTAGGAACTTTAAAAAAATACTATATGGTATTGTTAATTATAAACACTATGGTGTACATTAGATCTCTAGAAGCTATTCATCTTACTGGAAGTTTATACTCTTTGACCAACATCTTCCCTTTTCTCTCACCCCCCAGCCCCTGGCATCCACCAATTTACTCTGTTTCTATTGGCCTCTCTATTGCTTGAGACACAACAATATTGAAATTAGGCAATTAATAACCATATAATAGCTTTTAAGTGTTCCAGTGAAAGAAAGTTGCATATCTCTAACTTTAAATCAAAAGCTAGAAATGATTAAGCTTAGTGAGGAAGGCATATCAAAAGCGAGACGAGCTGAAAACTAGGTCTCTTGTGTCAGACAGCCAAGTTGTGAATGCAAAGGAAAAGTTCTTCAAGGAAATTAAAAGTGCTACTCCAGTGAACACATGAATGATAACGAAACAAAACAGCCTTGTTGTTGATATGGAGAACGTTTTAGTGATCTGGATAGGAGATCAAACCAGCTACATTTCTTTAAGCCAAAGCCTAATCCAGAGTGAGGCCCTAACTCTTCAATTCTTTGAAGGCTGGGAGAGGTGAGGAGGATGCAGAAGAAAAGTCTGAAGTCAGCAGAGGTTGGTTCATGAGGTTTCAGTAAAGAAGCCAACTCCATAACATAAAAGTGCAAAGTGAAGCAGAAAGTGCTGATGTAGAAGCTACAGTGAGTTATCCAGAAGATCCAGCTAAGATCATTAATGAAGGTAGCTACCCCAAACAACAGATTTTCAACTTCATCTAGTTTCTATTTCATCTAATAGCCTTCTACTGGAAGAAGATGCCATATAGGACTTTCATAGCTACAGAGAAGTCAATGCCTGGCTTCAAGCCTTCAAAGGACAGGCTGACTCTCTTGTTAGGGGCTAATGCAGGTGGTGACCTGAAGTTGAAGCCAATGCTCATTTATTATTCTGAAAATCCTAGGGTCCTTAAGAATTATGCTAACTCTATTCTGCCTGTGCTCTATAAATGGGAACAGCAAAGCCTGGATGACAGCACATCTGATTACAATGTGGTTTACTGAGTGTTTTAACCCCACTGTTGAGACCTACTTCTTAGTAAAAAGATTCCTTTCAAAATATTACTGCTCATTGACAATGCACCTGGTCACTCAAGAGCTCCGATGAAGATGTGCAATGAGATTAAGGTTGTTTTCATGCCTGTTAACCCAGCGTCTGTTCTGCAGCACATGGACCAAGGAGTAATGTCAAGGGAACTAGAATGAGAAGTGGAGCCTGAAGATGTGACTGAATTACTGTAATCTCAAGACAAAACTACAATAGATGAGAAGTTGCTTCTTATAGTTGAGCATAGAAAGTGGTTTCTTGGGATGGAATCTGCTCCTGTTGAAGATGCTGTGAAGATGGTTGAAATGACAGCAAAGGATTTAAAATATTACATAAACTAAGTTGATAAAACAGCAGCAGGTTTTGAGGGGATTAACTCCAGTTTTGAAAGAAGTTCTACTGTGGTTAAAATGCTATCAAACAGCACTGCACACTACAGAGAAATCATTCATGAAAGGAAGAGTCAATCAGTGAGGCAAACCTCATTCTAAGAAATTGTCACAGTCACCCCATCCTTCAGCAGCCACCACCCCGATCAGTCAGCTGCCATCAGCATCAAGGCAGGACCCTCCACCAGCAAAAAGATTATGACTCACTGAAGGCTCAAATGATGGTTGGCAATTTTAGCAATAAAGTGTTTTTACTTAAGGTATCTACTTTTTTTTAAAAGATATAATGCTATTGTGCACTTAATGGACTAGAGTACAGTGTAAACATAACTTTTTTATACACTGGGAAACCCAAAAATTCTCATGACATGCTTTGTTGCAGTGTTGCTTTATTGCAGTGGTCTGGAACCAAACTGGCATTATCTCCGAGGTATGCCTGTATGGGACTGGGTTATTGTCTCTGGGTCATAGTACTAAGTGTGTATGGCAAACTTAAATTAAAATGTCTTGAATATCTCCTAGAGAAACAGTGTACCACCTAGTGACAATTCCTAAAAGTGCAGGCATATCCCATAGATGGTTTTCTATCCCGTCCCAGAATGGAGTCAAGTGACCCTCCTCACACAAAGATCTCTGAAAAGTAAATACTGTTTGAGTGGGCCATGAATTTAAAAAGTTTTATTGCAAAAGTCGTACATGTTAGTTGTAGAAAATATAGAAGATCAAAATATAAAGAAAAAGAAAAAAGTAAATCAGGTGTATATGTATATACACATACATACTATAAATGTTTTTTATATTATGAATTGTACTATAATTGACAATTACTATAAATGTTCTTTGATAACCATAAGTCACATAATAATAATTCATGTATATTTATTTATGTCAATGAATATAAATCTAGATTATATTTTTAAATTATTTCATAATATTTTTATATGAGTATAATATTACTCATAATATTATACTCATAACATATAATACTCATAACATAATATTATTATATGAGTATATATATTATTATATGAGTATATATATATGAGTATAATATTATTATATGAGTATATGAGTATATCATTATAATTTAACCTTTCCGTATTGATGAACATTTAAGTTGTTTAAAATTTTTCAGGCAATAAACTTCTTTTGTATTCCTGACATTTATTTCTTCAAAATAATTTTTTAGAAAATGGAAATGCTTGTCTTAAGGATATAGACACTTAAATTTTAAAAATGTTTCTCAGAGAAGTTTATACCAATTTACAGTCCCACCTGTAGTGGTTATGAATGCTTTTCTCCCTGTATCTTCACACGCTGAACCGTATACATAAAACACTGAATTTTATAGATAAAATCAATGTGCCAATTTGAAGACAAAAATATTTCATTGTAATTTGCATTTCTTTGATTAACTACTAAGTTAAGAACCTTCTTTCTTTGTGCTTACTGCTGGCCATTTGTCTCCTTTCCTTTTACAACTTGCTTTCCTCCTTTTTGCTTATTTTTCCTATTGGGGTTTGACTGCCTTTCTACTCGTTTGCAGTCAGATTGCTTTGCAAGTGTTTTTGTGTGTTTGTTATTTTTAAATTTTTATTTTGAACTAATTTTGTTTGGACTTACAAATTTATAAATATAGTACATAGAGTTCTTGTATACCCTTTACCCAACTTCCTCTAATGTGTTAATCTTATATAACCATAGCACAATCAACAAAACCATGAAATTAACATTAGCACAATATTACTAAACTAACTACTAACAGACCTTGTTTGAATTTTACCAATGTTCCCACTAGTTTCCTTTCTGTGTTCCAGCGTGCAGCCCAGGATCCCACATTGCGTTTAGCCTTTACTTCTCCTTAATCTTGTCCAATTTGTGACTGTTGCACAATCTCTTTTTTGTCTTTTGTGACCATGACACTTTTAAAGAAAGCTGACCAGTTATTTTGTAGGATGCCCCTCAATTTGGGTTTGTCTCATGTTTTCTTATGACTAGAATGAGTTTACACACTTTGGGCAAAAATACCACAGATGTGATGTTCTGCTCTTCTCAGTATATCATATCAAAGGGTTTATGATGTTGATACATTTTACTGCTGGTGAAGTGATCACTTGCTTAAGGGGGTGACTGATGGGTTTCTCTGTTGTAAAGTTTCTTTTTTTTCCCTTTCTAGTTAGTATCTTTCTTGGGGGAGATCCTTTGGGGTTAGGCAAATCCAGTTTCTCCTCAAGTACTTAAATTCTTGCTTTAAATTGAATAAATTGAAACTGAAAATTGTACATGATAAGTTATAGATGGGGTTGTTATAAGACGGATATTTAGGATGACAATCACTGGGCCCATTCTCAAACAAAAGTCTTTGACTCTACATTTTAAAAAAGTGGTGAATAAATATTTTATATAATGTTTCATACAAAACATTTAAACATTTGTAGGTTTTAACAAAATAAAATATTTAAAGTGTTTATTATCTTTTAGTGATTTCATACTTCCACTGATTTCTTCAATTAACACCCTAATACTGGACCTGATTACCATTGATAAGAAGGCTCCTACTGTATAAGGAATTCTATGCTATATTGCTTGATTAAAATCTTAAATTCTGTGGAAGACAATTTGAAGAAATATTAAATGTTGAAAGAATTGTGGCTTTCTGTTTTTTTTATAATAGATCAAATAAAATTTTATGAGTGTTGACACTGCAATATTTTCTTGTTGCATATCTCCTATCCCTGAACAGCCATAATAACTTCAGAGAAATAGTTGCCAAAAAAACTAGATTGTGTTTGAATTCTAAGTTTCCTCTTATTAGCCATATGACCTTGGGTAAATCAAGTTCCCTAAGTCTCAGATGCCTTACCTGTCTCACAGGACTCTTGTAATGATCAACTGATAGAACATTGGCAAAGGAGGTTTGTAAACTATAAAGCAATAAACACATGCAAGGGATTATTAATGCTATTATTATATTTTACTAGGTCTTAAGACCATTCTCAGAGGTATAAGTGTTGGTTACTGTAATGTCAATTTTGTTTCTAGGGGAGAAAAGATTATTATGAATTATATGGCATGTGCTATAATATATTTTGTTTCTTTAATATACAGTATTGCATTTGATTCATTTCTATATTATTTTCCTGGTACAACTTCCTACCATAGTTTGACAAACAAGGAATGAGCTGCTTATCTATAGAGATTTATAGCAGAGGGATTCTCTAGTCTTGGGAAGATGTCATTGGCAGCACAAATAGCAAGGTTAACATGGCTGTTTACGAAATAAATACAAACTTCAGTTAGTATTTCATCTTGAAAACCAGTTTAACACTCTTTAGATAACCTCTTATAATTGAAGTTCTTTTGTAAGCTTGGCCTTTAGAGTGAGTTTTGTCAAATTCAAGGTCAGGTAGAAATTCTAATATTAATCGGTTCAAAATTGTGGCTATTGTCTTTTCATGAAATGTACTAGCTGTTGCTTGCCTTTCTATCATCTTCCATTTTCTTCTTATATCTCATATGTGTAGTTTTTATTTTTTAAAATAATTTCATTAAGTTGAATTAGTCACAGTGGAAAAGAAGTTCTTGCCTTTTGGTTTAGTGAATGCCTTCTGACTTACTACACGCACCGTCAAAAGCAGTTCATTCTGATTTGATAAATGCATTGAAAGCATCTGAAATTGTTTCATCCTTTTTCTTTCTTGCCTTTTCATCTCTGGAGCAATCAAATGAAATATCCTCTAGGTTTCCTAATCGAAGCAGTTTGCTCTGCCCTGGTGTTGAAAATGTATGTTTCAATAATTGTTCCTGTGTGACAGTAAGTTCCCCAGTCTTAAAAGTATGTTACATTAAAGTTTTAAAACAGAACACCCTAAATGAATTTTTAGTATGTTTTCAAGTTGTGCATCTATTATTAAATCAGTATGTGTATATTAAACACATATATGTACAATATATTATACTTATTACTATATATTTGTTAGAATGAGAGAGAGAGATTATTTATTAGTTGTTTTGGTAAGCAGGGCACAGATCATCCACGGTAACTTCTATTCTTACATTTTTCTGTCCATGATTTTAATGCTAGTAGAGGCTCATAGAATTATGGTCTAGAACATTATTTTAAGATGTTTTACAGTCTATCATTAATAGAGTAAGAGCAATAACTTGACATTGCTTGCTTACTAGTTTAGTTGCTAATAATTAATTCGAAGGACATGGGCATTTAGAGTTAATACTTGATATAGGATTTTTACTTTGTGAAACGGTACTGCCTGATGTAATCCTCAGTGTACAATGCTCTCATTGTCATAATTACTTTCTGTTTTGTTCTCAAGAGAATTTGCATTCACTTTTGCAGTGAGTTTTCTCTTTTCCCTTAAAATATAAACTTCTTTTATCAAAATATCATAGTGATCTCTCTTGTGATACTTTTTTATATTGCATAGTCACTAATAAGGAGAGTCACACTTTGCCAAAATATATATAGAAGTACAAAATGCCACTTGGGCCCCCAAATAACTTGCTGAGAATGTGATGACAGGACGATGATTGAAATCCTGTAGTGGTAGTTTCCAGACTTTCACAAACACGAGAAAGACCTGGCATAAAGGTGTGGTGGCATTCGAGAAGACAAGCACCTGTCATCAGTTGGTGGAGTGATGGACAGGCAGTGAGGAGCTGAAGTACCACCCAGGTATGCCAGGCCTCCCCTAGCGTCGCTTGATGCTGAAATGATATGAGTTCCTGAATGTTAGTCAGGAGTTCTTTACTGAAATCTCTGCTAAGGAACCAACAGGATGGACTACCCTAGCTTGGATCCATTTCAGGGGATTAATTTCAAGAGAAAGCATTAGATGTTTCCTATATCTTTCTACTTGTACTCTCAGGTAATACTTATTCACAAATGATTGCATGGAAGCTTTTTTTAAAAGTGTAAATTATGCTTGGCTGTTTAAAAAATGTTTCAAAGATTCTTTAAATTTTGAACTTGATAAAACCTTGTCTTGTTATGCTGCATCACTGTTATTATTTGAATATATGATTCAGTACAAATGAATATTATTAAGGCTTTGATTTAAATATAGCATCTACTATGTATCAGGTACTGTGCTAAGTGCTGAGAATGCAGGGCTGGGTAAGACCTGGTTCTCGTATGACTCTTGTCCTTAAGAAATATAGTGTGTATAAGGGGTGGGTTGAAATTCTCTTCTGATGCAGAGAAGTAAATGTGAGGTAACATCTCTACATCTGTATAATGTTCTTTGGCATTCAAACTACTAGAATATAGACAATGGACTCTTCTATTAAGCAATTAAAGCCTGTGCTTACAAAAATGTAACATGGTCAAAGTGGGTCTGTGGCAGTGATACTCTAAAACCCAACAACATGGGGATATTTCCTGTGTTTCAAAAGGAAATAATGACTCATACCATTTTGCTCATGGGACCAAAGACCAAAGAGTACTCTTTCACTAGTTTTATGAGGCCCCTAAACCTAAGTGTTCAGTATTTTGAAACATACTGTGAAGGGCTAAGAAAGAAGTACCAAGGGAGATATCCATCTCTTCCACCCATCTTGAAATTTTATTATATCTTATTCTGTTGTCTGTGCTGTACATCCCTTTCCCCCCTCTTTCATCTTTCTAATCTCATTCATTCTTTGGATCTTGGCATGAATACCACAGCCTCAAGGAAGCCCAGGTACCCCAGATTATGTTAAGGTCTTCTGTTGTATGTGCAAAGAACACATTGGCTTTTCCTTCAGATTACTTATCACAATTGTTATTCAAATGCTCATTTATGTTATATTTGTTTAATGTCTGCTTTCACCATCAGGCTCTAGCAGACTGGTAATATTGGCAGCTGGAGTTTTAGGAATTTATAATTATTTCTCAGTAGAAAGATTTAAAGGTTGAATGAAATAGAAGGCAATGATTTTTTCTTCCTTTTAAAAATTTATTTATTTATTTATTTAACTATATTTATTTTTGGCTGTGTTGGGTCTTCGTTTCTGTGCGAGGACTTTCTCTAGTTGCGGCGAGCGGGGGCCACTCTTCATCGCGGTGCGCGGGCCTTTCACTGTTGTGGCCTTTCTTGTGGAGCACAGGCTCCAGACGCGCAGGCTCAGTAGCTGTGGCTCACGGGCCCAGTTGCTCCGCGGCGTGTGGGATCTTCCCAGACCAGGGCTCGAACCTGTGTCCCCTGCGTTGGCAAGCAGATTCTCAACCACTGCGCCACCAGGGAAGCCCGATTTTGTCTTTTTATGAAAGAAAAAAGGTATGAAAATATAACAATAATGTTGATTTCATAGAGTGGGAAAATATGTTTATATGTTTATAAAGTAATGAAACAGCTATTTAAATAAAGAGCTATGACGATATAAAGTATAGATATTTATATGTTCTAGATGGCTTCTTAATTTTAACTTTAGTTTTTCAGAGGCAATTGGAAAGATTAAACTCCCTGGCAGTCCAGTGGTTAAGAATCCATGCCTCCACTGCAGGGGACATGGGTTCGATCCTTGTTAGGGGAACTAAGATCCTGCATTCTGTGTGGTGTGGCCCCAAACAAACCCCAAAACACTCCTGAATTGTGGATTGACCATTAGTTCTGTTCTTTAAAACTCTCAGAAAAGCTTTTCTTGTGAAAGGGAGTATGTCAAGGACAGGTTGCCCACTCTAAGCACAGCTATTACAGGTAAGATTGCCTGGGAAGAAAATACTGAGAAGATCAGCATGCAGAAAGTTTACCGGGGAACATTCTTGGGTCACCTCCTGTAGGGGAGTGAACAATGCAGCATGGGGCAGAGGGAAGAGCTGATGTCATCACAACAGAGATCTCAGCTGACCCATCAGGAGCTCTGGAGCTGAAAGGGCCCTGAGCCAAAGGGATTGAGCCTTTCTACCCTGTATTGACCAATCATTGGATACAAGTTACTCTGGGAAGGGAACATGGCACTGGAAGAGGTGGCTCTCCTTAGCTGACACTCTGGGCAGCTGGGAGAATGAGTGCTTCAGGACTGAAGAGGGTGATCTGGGCAGCACACTGAAATGTCTACCGAAGTCTCCTCCTTGTGCCACTGAAATCCATTTGCCTTGTAAAAGTTCTAGGGACTGCTCCTTTGGGGTTTTTGTGGGCCTCTTTTCCTTGGTGAAATCTTTCAAGAGAAAGGTGAATGGGATGAATCCCAGCTCCCACTGTTTCAGCTGGTCTTGAGGCTGGACAGAATCCAGCCCATGGTGGGCAGTCGTGACAGCATGGTTACTGCAGTCCTGTGGTCGGGTGCCCCAGTTTTACCAAGGTGCAGTAGCATGCCAAGAGCTGTGTGCTTTTGAAAGGTGTCTAATTTTCCACTGCTGGCGGGATGGTTTTGCTCCAGAATTCTGGGATTCTTCCTCGTGATTTTCATATCAGAGTTTGCCATACACTCCACACTGTGTCTCTCCCTCCCACAGATACCTGAAAATCCATAAGGTCTGCTGTGTCCTCTGGCCTAAGTGACAAGACTACCTGTACCATGACCTGGACTTTTACAGCTCTGGATGTACCCAGAGCTGGCCATCTTTCGTGTTTCCTGGTACATGGGTCAGAATAATAGTCCAAGTGTGGAATATGCTTTTTCCAGGCCCTCAGAAAGACCTGCCAGACAATTTGCTTTCTTCTTTGAGGTGGGAGGTAGGAGATGCAATACTGTCTTCTTTATTTTGAGAGGCTGTCCTGGCATGCTCCCAGACCACTGGACCGCTAACATTTTACTGATGTTGCAGATCTCTTAATCTTTGTAGGATTTATCACTGCTCTCCAGAGTGTTATGTTTATTACTAAAGCTTCCAACATACTTGCTGCTTCTTGATGTTCTGGCCCCGTTTATTTATCATTGATATGGCAGACCAAATGTGATGTTCTTCAGGGTACTCAGATGACCCAACTCCCTTTGGACCACATTTTGATGTAGCGTGAGAGAGTTAGCATAGTCCTGGGGCAAGACTGTGGATATACACTGTCGTGAGAACTGTTTCTGACAGAAATGGAAAGAAATGCATAAGCCTGGTCAATGGCTGCATACCATGTGCCTGAGGCTGTGCTAATCCGCTCCAGCAAAAATACATACCTGGCACAGTAGCTATGATTGAGGATTCTGCTTAGTTGAGTTTGTGGTAGTTTACCCTAATCCTTTAGGATTTATCTGATTTTACAGAGACCTGACTGGCAAATTAAATGAAGAGATGATGGGGACCACCACCCCTAAGTCCTTTAGGTCTCTAAGGGTGGCACCAACCTCTGCCAGTCCCCATAGGTTCTAATTTTTTTTTTTTTGATTCACTACCTCAGTTGGCCAAGAAACCCATGTTGGAGTTGTACCAGCTACCAAGAAAGTCTTCCAATTAGAGGACCCACTGGTGGGTCCACAGGCTCAGTGGACCTTCTGTGAGAGGGACTTTTTAAAATTACCTGGTCTCCACATACCTCTGCTCTAATAGGCAGTTGTGAATGATGCTTCAGGACCTTAAATATGTCAACATGGACGCTGGATCAAATAATCTTCAAAATATTTGATATTACCCTGTCTCCAGTATATGTTTCCTCAAGTAAACTGCTTTAGGTCCCTTTCAGGAAGGACTGAGGAATCATTACCAGGCATGCTTGCATAGTGTTGCAGGAGCCTTCCTCCTGGGGACACAGTGTCTTTTTCAGTCAATCAGTTTGGGTCTGAAAACTGGCTCAGGTCCAGAAATCGGGCAAAGGATTTACATGCCTTCAGCTTCCCGATCATCTCTCTCTGATTTTTTTTGATTGTACAGATTGAGCAGTACCCTTCTTGGTTGCCCGTATATCTTGCCCCTATGGATACCATGTCCTACTAATCACCTCTATAGCTCTCTGTGGGTCAGACCCTACAGGCTGGCATTCCAGTCTTGCTGCTGTGTCCACTTTACTTTTAATGGTTAACTTCCACCACCTGGCTTCTGTTATTTTGGGGTCCTATCATCCCATCTGTTATCAAGGGGTCTAGTTTCATAATGAAATCTCTTACTGTCAGCTCTGGTCAACAAAGGACAGCCACTACCGAGCTTCTCAGTGATGCTGAATGTCTTCTTGCTTTGATTACAGAATATCCTCTGGGCCTCCTAGAAGGCTGTAATGAGCTGGTGGTTTTTCTGGCCTTACTTAGTGTTTGTGCTCTAGCATACTCATTTTTCTAAGCCTTTTGATCCCTCTTCTATGGTCTGCCAGGGCAATTGTGGCATATCTACTAGACTTAGTAGGGGCCATTGTTTTCTTTAAACGAAAGGTCATCCTAGTAGTGTGTTAACATGATTTTTCAAGATTCTTGCCTAGATGTGTAATCTTGAGATTGGTCTCTCAAATCAATATGTTCTTTATCCAACTTCTTGTACCACCTTCTTTGATCCAGTACACTCAGAATCTATCCTGCATGTACTTTCTTGCCTCCTGCTGGTACATGTTGTCTAGATCCTGCAGCTCCTTCCACATATAGTCTCTTTCCCTTAGCAGGCTGAACACAACTTCAACTAGGTTTCGTTGTGGCTTAATACTAGATTATGGCTGTGTAACCAGGGAGAGAGGTGGGGGAATATTCTGAGGGGATCCATGTTGATTTGCAAAGCAGAGGCCTCTGCAGCATCTTCAAGCACGGGGGAGGGGGAGTGCTAGATCTTAACAGGGAGGAGTGGGTCACTTCCTCAATTCCAGAGAGTTCAGGAGAACCTGGCAATTCATGTTTGAAGATTTGCCATTTCGTATTTCAAGGTCTCACTTCTTTCCAATCAGAGTCCTGGCCTTCACTAAAGCAGACCTGCTACAGCTAAGAATTCAGCCTTTTCTGGACCTCTGCTACTTGTATAGTAAAGTCCTCGTCACGGTCTTCAGCCTCTTCTGTCTTTTGGCTGCGGGAGACGAGTCTGTTCATATCTGCAGAGAGCTTTAACTTTGATAGCTGGCTTTTAATTGCTGATTAATCACCCTCAGCCTTTTATTACCTCTTTTTTCCAAAAGCATTGATTGCCCCCCAGAAAGAGCCTCTGATTCTATTATCTTTATATGTGCAACTTCTCCCGTGTTTCTCCAGTGTATGAGCTAATACACCCACCATTGCCTCCCCTTCCACTTGATTATCATTTCAGTTTCCCAGTGGTGAAAGTTTTAACAATGTCACGCTAACACATGTCATGGGTTACCTATGCTCCGTCTACCACCCGTGAGGAGACTTTCAATGCCAGTGGGCCAATGGGTGATTCAGCTCCTTCATCCCACTTATAAGTCTTCTTTCTTGTACCATGGGATTAACATCCATGACAGAAGAAGCAGGGGTGGGCAGCCAGCCCGTGGGGGGAGCTGGGGATCATCTGGCACTGTTGACCTGATGGTAACTATGGAGTACAGACCAGCTGTTAGATGCAGGCTGCCCCTGAGGAGGGAGCATGGCTTTGGTTGGGGTGACTCTCTTCAGCTAAGGGCAATATCTGGAGAGGCACTCAGCTCTAAGCTATGGGTCGCCAACACTCTCAGTACATGGGTCTGTGAGGGGGCCTGTGGTATCTGGGGGGTGCACCAGAGCATTCACTACATCCTTTCATTGCCCCTCCACCTTTTACGATCAGGATGGGTACAAGGATGAAGCAGATGACTAAAACATTGTTGCCCTGTTGACTCCCTTCTGGTTAAAAAGGTACCAATCTAAGTCGTTTCCTTGTAATGTAAATACCCTAAGTGCCTGAGAACAATTGGATCTGTCAACTGATTTTATATGCTTGATAAATATGAGGTGCTAAAGAATTATTTGTTGCATAAATAAATGAACAAATGATTAAGTGCCTACTCTATACCTGTGGTCAGTCATGCCCTTAACCAAATGATTGATGAAGAGTTGAAACTAGATTCAGAAATCACCCAGATGGAATTATTTGATCTTTGACTCTTCCCTGGGTAGAATGGAAACTGAATTTAGACTCAGTAGGCCTGGTTGCATGCTTTGACTATGTTATTCACAAGCTGTGGAACTGGGACAAACCACTTAACCTCCATGAACTTTGGTCCTTTTATCTCTATATTTTGTATAATACCAGTCCTGTCTTCCTCACAGTGTACTTATGAGAATTAAGCTGATGTATGAGTAGCTAAAATATTGACAGCTATAAAACATTATGCAGACATGGGAGTATTTATTATTATTATTGTCATTATTACTAATACTAGTAGTTCCCTTGCCAGTCATCCTAAGAAGCAGGAGTGTGTCAGGGAACACTGAAATGGCTAAAACTGGAAGAAGAAGAGCAGGGAGCTTGCAAAAGTAACTAAAAATTCTAAAAAATCAGCATGCAGATGTCTATCCCTGGCAGATGGTTTTGGGACCGTTTTTTGTGTCTTGGGCTCTGTACTAGGAATAAAATAGAAGAATGGCTAAATTCCTGATTATTTGGTTAAACATATAGTTGTAATACTTATCTCTGTATTAAACTGGAAACGTATGTAACATTTTCTTTTGTATTTTCTTTATCATTCACAACTCCTGTTTCTCTCAAGCATCCTATAATGAGACCCACAGTCAAAAGAATGTTTATCTAGTGTTGATTTTTATCAGTCTCAGTTAATTGTTCAGAGATGAGTGTCCCATGCATGTGTTACTGTACGTTATTTCTTTAAACCACACTATTATTAAGGTTATGGATTTGGATATCATTGAACATAAAATACATTAACTGTGAAAGAAGTGTTTTCTATCCTCACACAAAGACCTTATGCCATGCAATAGCAAATAACAATAAAAGTCACTGTTCCAAAAATACTTTTTTGACCCTGAAGCATAGATGGTCATTGAATGGTCAGTATTCCAAATGTTATCTTGTTATCTCGTGAGTGTTCAAATCCAACTCATTTTCTTAAAATTTATTTATTATATTTTTGGTTGCATTGGGTCTTCACTGCTGTGCACGGGCTTTCTCTAGTTGTGGTGAGTGGGGGCTACTTTTTGTTGTGGTGCACAGGTTTCTCATTACTGTGGCTTCTCTTGTTGCGGAACACAGGCTCTAAGTCCATGGGCTTCAGTAGTTGTGGCACATGGGCTCAGTAGTTGTAGCTCACTGGCTCTAGAGCGCCGGCTCAATAGTTGTGACGCACGGGCTTAGTTGCTCCGCGGCATGTGGGATCTTCCCGGACCAAGGCTCGAAACCGTGTCCCCTGCATTGGCAGGTGGATTCTTAACCACTGCGCCACCAGGGAAGTCCCAATACAACTCATTTTAACTGTTAGTTGTGATGGCGCTATAAAGAAAACCATATATGTGTGTGTATATATATATATATATATATATATAAAATATATATAATCATTCATTGCCATATGTCTGGATTCCTAAAGGAAAATTTCTAGAGTCATCTTTTCTGTCCTTGCCCATGTTTCCCTGTCTTGTTCTAAAATCAGGTAGGAGGACAGATCCCGTTCAGTTCAGGTTACAAGTAGGCAAGCTCACTTCAACCACAGAAATGTATCAGCAACATGTCTATTTTCTCAGTTTGAATTCCTTTAACCTAAAACCTTCCCTGAAAAAACGAAAATGTTCAGCACACTCAGGTTCATCACCTACCATGAACACAAACTCCACGACACTCAAAAATGGGAATTAAATGTTCCTATCCTCAGGACCTCAAAAACTAGTAAATGACTAATAAGTCAGTATAAAGGATGGCAGGGTGATGAGCGCCAAATAGGGAGTTTCAACCAGTTGTTGACTTCACAGTGGAGGGAGATATTAATTTAAACTGTGTGGTGTGAGGGTGGGGTCATCTGGAAAAACTTCTTAAAGAGGTAAAGTTTGGGATAAACCCAGAGAGACATCCTCAACTTTTTCTGTACTTATTGACCCATTCTCAGAACAATGTTTTGAAATGTATAAAATAAAACACAAAAGATAATAACAAAAACCAATTTAATTGAAACAGAGCTGTTGAAATACCAAAAAGTTGTGAAATCATAATAAGTACACTTCTTTGTTAAGGCATTAAACAAAAAAATTCCAGTTGCAAGTCTAATAACTATTGTAATTTCAAAGTAGTGATGAGCATAAGTGTTAATTCACGGTATCTGCAGTGATTGTAATGTGATATGGCTATATCTGATTTCTATTTGTGACAAAGTCACATGTACTTCTAATATTTCTATAGTTTGTTGCCTACATTCATAATAGAAGGAAATGCTACACTTCTGCCAGTGAAAATCAAGATGTAATATTTCTTATATCCAAGTTCACAAATCCCCTTAATTTTACCTCTGGGCCCTGAGTGTTTGAGGAGTAGATAGGTATGGCTAAGGACTTTGTGTGTGTGTGTGTGTGTGTGTGTGTGTGTGTGTGTGTGTGTGTAGAGTGTGCACTGTGTGGGGCAGGATGAGAAAATGATGAATGGATGGGAAGAGAAGTGATTGTGAAGGTTTTGGCATGCCAGAGAAAGGAATTGTATCAGTGGGGAGCCATCAGTGATGTTTTTGAGCAGGGAGCTGACACAAATATATCTTTGTTTTAGGAAAGTAATTTCTAGTCTAATGGGAGTTGGGTTAAAAGGGCTGGAAGCACGAAGACTTTTAGTAGTTCATTGCATTGGTCAGGAGAAATATATTGAGAGCTTGAAGTAATTCAGTAGAAGTGGAAAAGAGAAGACCTAAGCAAGGGACAGTGGATGGGCATACTGAGAGGACTTGGTGACTGACTGAACAGAGTAAATGATGGAACAGAGGGAAAAAAGCTGATTCTAAGTGTTTACCTTGTCACAAAGGGAAGACGTCAGATAGGGAAAATGAATTGAAACAGAGAACAAGCGAGGTGGGTAAATTTGTGGCAAAGGAATTATAAGCTCTTTTTGGGTATATTGAAATTTTGAGATCTTCGTGGGCTGTTCATGTGAAAATGTTCAGTGGAAGTTGGAGATGTGAGTCTAGAACTTGGACAAAAGTTCAGGGCTGGAGAAGTAGATTTGGCAATCATAAGAAAAACAGCTGAAATCAAGGGAGTAAAAGAAATCACCAAAGGAGAGCAAAGGTGCTGAAGATGGACTCTTGTGTGACTTCTCAGGCTGTGCAAATACGTTCCAGGAAGAAAGACTTAGTGATTTTGCACATTTAGTCCTTGTTTCTTCAGTTCCTCAAAGTGAAAAATGTGCTTGTTGTTTCAGATATTTTACTTCCTCAAAGATCAATAAGACATTGGCCTGCTTTCAAGGAATTAATATTTCTAGTAGGGAAGCCGACATATGGACAAATATAATTTAGTGTAAGTGCAGTAACAGAAGTACGTACACAGAAGAGGGGAGTGATTAACTACAACTGGAGTGATAGACAAGGAAGGCTTCTGAGAAGGTGACATCTGATCTGGGTTCTGAGGAACGAGTAGAAGTTTGCCAGGTGGGAAAGGTATTTTAAGCCGTGGGAATGGTAGGGGCAGGAGCCTGGTGTGTTCAAGGAACTGCTTTCCTGCATCTGCTTCTGTCATGCAACAATATTTGAATATTTACAAGACTTGAAGCCCTGTCTGTGGCTAGCCCCTATCTTCATCTTAATCTTTAAAGAAGGACCCTCAGATTCTACCATGAAACTCTGCTTTATGCTTAGTCCAAGGTTTTTCCATTGAAATTTAGCTCCACTTTCTTTGGTTTTGTTCTTTTAAAATTGGAGATGATTCAGCAATCATACTTTGTCAAAGAAAAAAAAGGCCTACAAAGTATCCAATAAGTGCAAAATTAAAAGTAATGCCATGTTTCATGGAACATAATTCATCCAAAGTCCTCTGTGCCCCAGCCTTTTTTGTCTCCAGATTATATTCATAATAATTTGTGTCCTTTCATGGAAATTAAGGCCATGTCAGAGCCCATGTTTTCAACTGAAGCATGTCAGCACTGTTCATGATATGTCCCAGCTGGTTAAGCTTAGTTTCATAGTAGAGCCATGAGCAGTATTTGGTAGATAGATGAGTAATTTTTAAATATGAAAAATCCCATCATGAAATCATGAAAATTGTTTTATTTTGTTACTTTATATCTTTATAATATTGTATCAAGACAGAATTGTCTTTTCTACCTCTTTCTTGGAGCACAGCTCTACTCATACTTTCTGGAGCTCTGGCGCATACTTTCTAAGGATGACAGAAGATATTCTTTGAAAAAATAAGCAGATCAGAAAGACTCTATCAGCATAACAACAGAGTTCTGATTTAATATCGAACAAAAGAGAGATCTGTCTTTTACATATTTAATTCTGAGCTTGGACTAGGAATGATTATTTTCCTTTGTTTTCTCAAGTTACCCTGGAATTTGAAGAGCCATGCATAGCTCCAGTGGGGAGAAAGCTGGATAGAACCATTTGACTGAAAGCCCATGTCCAAGGTCAAGAGTAAAGATCTGGGACACTGTGCAGAGGGATTAAGAATAAATGAAGGGTGAAGACAGAGAGAGACCAGAGAGGAGGGACTCAGTTATTGAATGATAGGAGACTCAAGGAGGAAAATGAGTTTTTCAACAACTTCTAGACTTCAGATATAGGCCTGTCTAACTAAAAAGACACATAATTCATATATATTATCATATTCAGGCATTTACCTGTTCAGGAGAAACCAATTCACACAAATGCCAATACTCCATGCTTAGAAGGTATACAGGAGTGGAAAAATATCTGTTTAGGAAGAAAGATTCTGTTGCACTTGGTACTATCTTGTACATATCACAGGGTCTGGGGTAGGAAATAGCCTTCTCCTAGGAACCCTCTTTTTATAGATGCAGGGATTGCCTAGAAATGGACTTCAGCTCCTTACTGAGCTCCCCTTGTCTGAAATTCTAAGGAGATGGTTCCCATATAACTGGAACCAGCTGAAGTCTGGTTTAGCCTATTATGATCTCTTGCCTTGAATTGATTGATTAAATAATTAAAGGTTTGCTGAGTTATGCACCATCTTCCACGTCCCATGTCCTGTGTAGGGGCTGGGGGAACAAGGATGAGAATGAACAGAACCTTTCCTTGAGGAGCTGAGGGGTATTGAACAGGCAATACCCGCTTCCCTTCTACCCACTGCAAAAAAGAGAAAAGGCTCTAAAGTCTTTAAGGAATGATGCTCTGCTGGTGGCCTTTTATCAATATTAGTGTGATGTGTAGCTAAAAAAGGCCCAGATATGTAAAAAAATATCCGTACAAGTCTTCTGGAGACCTAGACTTGACTCATATCTGCTCTCTGGTTCCTAAATTCTGTTAAACAACTTTTATTTGCCTGTTGGATTTACAAGAGGCCCCTTTAAATCCAAAGTTTAGGCTGTTAGGAGTCTGACTTTTCGTGAAGACAATGACAGCCACAAATTTAGCTTGAATCATTTATTTCCCCCTCTACAGACCAATACCACTGGAAAAAACTATATTTACCCCCATTTGTTGGCAGGGATAGCACTGAATGTACACACTGTTTGACCATCACTTCTAGGCTCAGAATGGGGCTCCCTATATCCTGTTAGTCCTGTCTCTAATCTGCCCTAAACACTGCCATGGTCTTAAAACTTAGATCTGATTAGGCAATTCACAGGTTCTCTGGTGGGGAATGATCTGAAGTCCTTAGCGTGGCCTCTGTGCTCTCTACAGCCGATCTTTCTAGCTTTATCTCCTTGTCCAGTGGCCATTGGGTTTTCTGAACACACTGAGTGCCCCCATGATCTTTATGTTTGCTCTTGCTGTTCCCTCCACTTGGAATAGGCTTCTCCTCTTAGGCTGTTAAACATGTCAAGCCGTTAACATCCTATTCATTCTTCAGGAACTGATTTAATTATTGTAAGTATTTTGGAAGAGCCTTTGTGATTTCTTTTCTTGGTATTAATAACTTTGTGCTCTAGGTTTTCATAGCACTTTATTTATACCTCTCATAGCATAAAGGTTGCAGGAATTAAATAGTATAAATCATAGTGTTTGGCACAGTGAATGTACTCAGTGAATATTAACTATTATTTTTACTTAACACACAATGTCTGAGCGAAACATTTTTCTATATGTGTAAGTAATATGTAAATAACTCCTCCAATAGTCTATAAGCGCTTTAAGAATAAGAAAAGACAATGACTTACCCATTTTAGTATTTAGAGCCTTAGAATTGTGCTGTGTTACCTAGGAAAAGTGCAAAAAGCATTTGTTGAAACACTGAATGAATGAATTTTGTTACTAGAATCTAGAAAACAAAATACAGCGTGGAAAGGCTTTTGACCCTGCTATGTCCCAAGGCAATCTGTTGGATTTTATAGGCTTCACCTTATTCAATGCTTAAAACCACCCTGTGAAACGTACATTGATCTCACTTTACACAGGAGGAAACTGAGACTAAGGGAATTTAAATAATGTGCCCCAAGTCAACAGCCAGTAAGAAGAGAAGCTGTTTGTTATGTATCTGACACCAGCTCCCAAACTTTTGCTCCCATGCTACCCTGACACTTAGTGACATCACACTGTCCCCAGGGGGGTTGAAATGTAGACACCAAAATGGCTCTTAACAAAGATTACTCATACAGTTCTCAGAAAGATCACAGACAATTAAAAAAGAAATTCATCATTTCAACCCAAAGTTAGATTTCTAGGTTTTTTCCAAAGACATCTCACCCCCCTTTGAAACATGCCTTTGGAGTGGACCATAAAATAGCATTTAAATTGTAAATTCCCATGGGAAAAAAATCAAACTTTTAAATAGTAGTGTGAATGAGTGTGTTGTCAGAGGACCCTAGGTGTGTAAAATCCTTTAATTACTATTTCCAATGCTAATGTATATACTTTAATTAGAGGTGTGTAGTAAGCTTCTTTGTTAAAAAAAAAAAAAAAGAAAAAAATCCCTGAACCATATGGATGTTGCGTCATTTTCATCTGAACTCTTCCAGGGACTGTAAGACTTAAAGTGATGTTGGAACCCAGCACTTTTCTATCTGCCAAAAAAGGTGAGAACAGTAAGTCTTGGTGCAAAGGCTGAATATACATGAGAGAAGTGTAGCCTTAAACTACGCTTTGCTTCCACATGCCTTGGTCCCACTTTGCTTTGACTAATTATATAATCTGCAAAGTGACAAAGCCAAGTGATTTTTACCTATCTTGCTGATTACATGGCTTGGAGTAGTGATGCATTTGGTATGAGGCAGCTTTTAATTTGCTTTAAATTTGGAACAATAAGCAATAGGAGTTTCCTGAGAAAGAAAACTATTGAGCAGACCAGAGAGAGAAGAGGAGAGGAATGGATTCGATTGTGGGAAGGCAGAACAGCTCAGGCTCTGGGCTTGAGTTTTGGTTTGCTACTTAATAGCTCTGTGGTTGGCCTTCAGCAAGCTTTGAACCTCTCTGAAGCTCAGTTTCCTCATCTACAAAATGAGGATAATACCTCCTTCCTTGCCAGGTGATCACGAGATTTAGGGATAAATTGTGTAAAGTGATGCCTAGGAGGCATGTGAGAAATACCGGATATAATTTTGATAGTTTTTATTTTTTATTGAAAGAGCTTGTCTTCCAGCAGTGAAAGGTCCTGAAAAGAATCAGGATTCAGGACAAATCTGCTTCATGCTGATGATAACTCTCTTGGTGCATTTTTCTTATTTCTTTGCCCTTCTCCTGTCCCTGGTTTTCCTTGGGTTAAATTAATGTTCCAGATTCACTCTTATCAGACTCTTTTGTTTTTGTCTTTTCATCCGTTTAGGCAAAAGAAACTGGCAGAGTTAGTCAGACCAACTAGTCACAGGCAGGCTTTGTCTGGAAGTGAAAATTTGTTTCTCTTTCCTTTGCTCTGCCTGAATTCCTCCTCTGGTCTTCTCAACCTCTACATGTCTGTAATAAAATGAATCGTGAGACAGATCAACAAATGCATCACCTTGACACTTTGGTGAGTGAAGACATAGATTTGAATAATAGACTTGGCTGAAATATCTTCCTGGTGGTGTCCAGTTCTGTTATTTTCAAAACAGTTGCTATACCGGAAAACAACTGGTAGATACCTCCCCCAAACTGAGTATAGTTCTTATAGATGTGGACTGAGGAAGCTATTTTCCTGAGGGATTATTAGGTTTTGATTAGCCTCCAATACATTTGTTCGGAACTAAATGGAGGATTTTCCCCAGGCCAGGCTGGGGTTGCCAGCTGTGACAGAGATGGACATTTAATTTGTTTGTGATTGGGTTGTCACGGCTGGACATTTGTCATTTGATATTTCCTCTTTACTCCTTTCGCCAAATCTACTCCTAACAAGGGAAATCTTAAAAATAAGGTAGATTAAAAATTGATGATGTGGAGTGTGTACTGGATTGTTTTCTGTTTTATTTTACTTAGTGAAAATCATAATTTTGGGGCCAGAGATTAAAATTCCTGACTCTGCTACAGGAAAAGCTCACATTACTCACAAAACACCCCAGCAATCTGTCCCATTTTTAAAGGAAGATTTAATAGCAGGCCTGTTCAGTGAGGCACATACAAGTTCATTACCTTTATAAAACACTCTACAGGAATTTTACTAGTGTCCAAAGCGGTGCTACTAGTGGTTTCCAGCTACACATTTCTACAAAAGAACAAAAGGCAGCCAGTCCTGTGTTAGCCTTATGTTTTGGTCTTTTTTGCTTCCTTGATAATCTTCTAAATTCAATAATTTACACTGAATCTTAAAATCATTTGTATTAGCTAGCAACCTGCTCCTACTGTGGTATTTCACTGTCCTTGTGATAAAAGTTGCTTTAAAAATGTGTTGTATAAGCTGGAGTTTGCTCCCTTGTGCTTAGTTTATGTAAAATTTCAGCTGAGATACAGGCACAGATGCTGACTTTCGTGCTGCTATACAGAAGGTCAACTGGGGTTTGTGTTACTCAATTTCTCAAAGGCAAATTGGTCAGGAGCAATGTGGGATGTTTGTTTTAATGTTCTCTCTGGCCTTCAGCTGGAGTCTTTGGTAATCTCATGCCAGATATTTGGTGAAGTGTTGCAGTTTTGATATTCATATTCTTTTCAGAGATTAGACTTCAAAGAACTTTTAAACCCGTGATTCAGTTTGGAGCCCTTTTTGTGAACATGGCTTGATGGGGGTTCACCCAATATGCTCTGGAAACTTGAAATGGTCACTCCCTTATACTCCCTACTGCCCTAGCAACTGTCTGCCCTGGTTCTGAGCTCTGAGTTGAGACATTCTGAGCTGTGATACTTTAATTTCAGCTCTCAGGTTCGGTTGGTCTAGTTAGGATGGAGGTATTATATTAAATAAATATTATTTCAATCTTTTCTGTTTGAAATGGGCTCTGTGTGCATATCCACATAGAATATAAATGGCCAATATTTGACTCCATCACCAACTATTTGAGTGCCCACAGGATCCATGGGTTTGTACTATGAAGAAGGCAGTTTGGTTATAGACTCAGTCTCCAAGAAGAGAGGAGGTTGTCCAAGTTAGCAGAAGTGTGATACACTGTCAGCATGCATCACAAAGAACATCCTTGCACACACTGAAATGAGCACATGAGGACGCTGTGGTGAGCCCCTCCATATTTTTGTTTCACAAGTAGTTGCTGCTAATGGTGTAGTGGAAAGAGAATTGTATCTGGAGAAGGAAGGTTCTAGCCCTGGCTTTCCGCTAGCTAGGTGTGACCTTATTTAAGTCATTTAATCTTTCTTAAGCTCAGGTTAGATGTCTCCAATGAGTAAGTTTTACTGGATGACTTAAAAGTTTCCTTCTAGCTCTAAAAAAAAGCTTTTGATTCTCATAAAGGGATGTTTTATTTGATTGTGACATTTCATTTGGCACCAATTCTGTACAGATGTCTTAGCTCAGAATATGTTTGTTCTTGTAGATTTAATACATGGAATTTACCATTCTATTAATGCAACTTTGAGTAAAATGCATGTCTGTGTATCTACTGTTCTCACATTCATAATATATATTATATCTTTTTAATGTACATCGTGAGAAATGCATGTGAAACCAAATGAAATATTACTATTGTTGCATTCATTCCCACCAACTCTGTCAGGCTGGATGAATTAAATAAGGAATGATGTGTGCTACTGAAACTACATTTACTATATACTCAAGTGTCCACGTGCTGTATAAACGCAGATATTGAATATGCTTTGGGTTTTCTTTACTAAGAGCTAGAAAAGTTCCTAGCTTGAAAATAAATTGAAAATCAAATGGATGATTTAATTTTTAAACATGAATCTGAGCTATTGTTACAGAACCCATTGTCTCGGGCAGACAGCCCAGCTGGGGACTCCTAAGTGACTTTTGTCCTACACCTGGTAATTGAGCAGGTGAGAGGGGGTGAGGTAGATGTGAGACGCATAGGTTATAAGATTATGAATAGTAGGGAATGATGAACTGAGGATCAAGAAGCCTGTGGGGACTCTTGAGAATAAAAAAGCCAGGGATCTTCGATCTCCAGCTCTGTATACCCTTCAGAACATTCTACTTCCCCCCTTCTCTCTGTCCTGTTTTTTTGGCCAGCTGTCTGAACAACTTCTCATCTTACTTCTTCTCTATAAAGACACTACAGTCTAATTTTTGGAAACCTCACTTTAGCATGAATATTTTTGGATTTGAATAGTAAATTCACACCAGAAATAATTCTGCCTTGACATTTTTATACCTGAAAAATATATGAAAGGACTTGGGAGACAAGGGCCAGAGAGCAGGACGTGGATTTCCAATTTGGGAAGTGACAGAGTTTGCATTAGCAGTTCTCATCTTAGGCTGTCCCTTAAAAAATGACCTAGTGATGTCAGAATGTTTTTGTTTTCCTTTGATTTTTAACTTTTTTTAAAATTGTGAAATAATTTATATAGAATAAAGTGTACGAATCTTAAGTGTACAGCTTTATGATCTCTCACACACACACATGCGTGCATACACACACGCGCGCGCACACACACACACACACACACACACACACTCCTTGTAATGACCATTAGATAAAGATTCAGAATATCCTTAACATCCCAGAAGGCTACTTTGCGACCCCTCCCAGCATATAAATTCATCAATTTGTACTTCCTTATCTCTTGCAACATGTTTAGAAGAAGGCTTATAGTTGTTTAATTCATAGACATTGCTAAGAAAAATGTACCCTAATAGGTTCATTTTAAGAAGCAAAATCCAAGCCCTAGAAAATTAATTTTGATAGCATTGTAAGTGCAGGGTATTAGCTGCTCAGTATTTCAAGATAGTTCCAAGGGAAACTATTGCCGTGGTCTACAGGTATCTTTTTATTGAGGGTCACTGCAAGCCACAGTAGAATTCCAGCAGTCTTATTTATAATCATACTCATCCTCAGTAGCCATATTTGTGGCTTCCTGTGTAATGAGGTGATTCATCACGGTATGTCAGCCATAGAGAGTTCAGTATAAATGAATTTAGTTTCTTCAAAAAAGGTATTTATATCTAAACAATTTTACAATAATCTGACATTGCCCTTTAAAGGTAAGCACATGTTATGTGATTTGCATATGAAGAAACCGTGCATTACTCTTACTTGACTGATGTCAGCTTCAGCAGCTGCACCTGGTAGTCCCCAGGGCTGTCATTGTTTCCATGATAGAGCTCATTTCTCAAGGGTTAATAACGTAGACCTTAACATTCACTTTGGGTTGAAACTTGGCAACCACTATGAGTATACAGCCTAAGGAGCTGATTTTAAACAAAAATGGTTTAAATTGATTTACCCTTTTCAAATTAGAGTATGTCAAAATAATGGAACTTTGCATCAGTTCTAATGCTGTACATTTATTTAATGTAAAAATTTGTAAGCTGTTATTCCTGGGTAGTAATTTGGGGGATGCCAGCTATGGGACAAGTTAGAGACTGGTTTCCATTGAAAATGCCAAAAGAAATTTGCAAACTTTGACTAGTTTCCTTTTGTAATATCATTGCTGCTTTAAAAGAAGAGATGCTATGGCCCTTACCTTTAATAGAAGGGAGCAGTTGTGGAAGTAAAGATGATTTGAAAAGAAAGGTAGAAATAAAATGTTGGAAATCATGTTTGGTTGTATAGAATCCTGATCCCAGGATGGATTCCTTTCAGCTCAGCACCTCTGAATGGTATTTGAACTGGGCTAAGCTGGGGTGTGTGTAGTTGTTCATGGTCTTTAGCTTTTCAGTTTTAAAAACTCCACATAGTAAAAAAGAAGGGAATATTTGCATTCCTACTACAGTACACATTTTTGCTGCCCTGTTCAAATGTGCATTTCTATGTTATATACATTTATTCAAAATATAAACTCTTCCATCCTCCTTACTGAGCCAACAGAAGTTAAAACTTCACACTCATTTCTCTCTTTTTAAAAAGACTTAGATGTGAACATATTTATATATTTAATGTACAGCCACATTCTAAAGAAAAAATGCTGCTGGGCAATTTCTACACTGAAGCCATCTTCTCAATGAGAGAAGAACTGGCCTAATGAGGACATAAGACTGTCAGTTTTCAACTTTGATCAATTTTTGGCTGAGCATGATACAGACAGAAATTTGGAGAGGAAGTTCTTACATATATTAGACAGTGAGACTGAGTTATCATGTGTCAAAAGATGCAACTTCATTCTCCTATTGTTCAAAGACATGACTGAGGCATAAAGTCATTAGTATTACAGAGTGGTCTGTAATAAATTACAGATGTGAGGCTGGAGGAATATGGTCTAGATAAATCTGGGTACAGAGGGAATAACATTAGCCTTGGAGCCAGGCATTTTTGGATTCGAATTGTTTTACCATTTATTAGGTCATTTGTGCAAACTCGAGCATGAAAATTATCCTTGCTGGTTCTCAGCAAGGTGTTAGTAGTCTCTATATTTCTGTTTTTGTAAGAATTAAAAATAATGTATGTAAAGTATTTGGCGCATAGTAGTTGCTCAATAAATGGTGAGTGTTATTATGATGGTGTGATTGTAAGCATTTAAAAAGTGAGCTTTTAAGTCACGGAGAGTCTCTGCCAGTTATATTACCTCCTTTTGAGAGGTCTCAGGGTATACTTATAGGCTTCTTGGTGGTGACTTCTTCAGAAATCTTCACAATTTTTCTACCCTCACACCCAGTAAAGGACATTTCACTCACAATGGTCAAGAGACACAGTGCTGCCCAAAGAAGTATCTATGGCATCTATACAGACAGCATCTGGCCAACCAACCAGAAGCTTAACTTCTAGTCATATAGAAAATAAGGCAGGAGAGTGGTAAAAACAGAAAGATATACAGAAGGAAGGCAATGAGCACCCATGGGTTAGAAAGAAGGGTAGAGAGAAGCCATAATATGGTGATAGTAAATAAATCGGTTGTGCTAAAAACAGGAAAGCAGAACCACATGAACAGCTGGGCCATTATAATGGTGGACCAACTGAGTCATGAGCAATAGACACATCTTTTGGATGGGAGACTCTATGAATAGAACTGGAGTGTTCCTTGCTACTGTGTCTAGAATGATCTTCCATTTCTCCCACAGGCCTGGCTCTATGATGCTTTTATATGATGTCCTGTCTCTTACTTCCCCAGTTATGTTACAATAAAGCCCTTTTAACTGAAGGAATTTGAGTGTGCCATCTGAAAAACCTGGAAAATAATGTTGTTTGATCTATAGATCAAGGTCAGCTTAGAGAAAGAACCCTAGGTATTTTCCCTAGAGTCCAAGTAAAGCCATGGATGTGTGACTCAGTGTGGTATTTGGAGAAACTGTGAAAGATTTAGTATTTCTAGACCTTAAATATGAGTCAGGGTGAAGTGGGAGATGAAGTTGGAGAGGTTGGTGAGGCAAGCTCGCTGAGGCAAATTATAAAATGTGAAGGAGCTTGGACAATACCTATGGTTGCAGGAACCATTAGAGGGTTTTTAAGAAGGGGAATGATACGGGTAGATTTTTTTAGGCAGATTGTTTTGAAGAAGATCATTTGAGGGTGACAAGACTAAATAAAGGGAGACAGACATAGAGACTGTTAAGTAGACTGGCTTCTGATTACTAGGGCTTTAAATAAGGGAGCAGCGGTGGGAATGGAAAAGAGGCTATGGTATTCAATACAATTTTAACTGACTAAGTCAGAAATATTGGATTGATGTAAAGAATGAAGGGGGCAGTCAAGGATGATTCCCAAGTTTCTAGTTTGAGTGTCTCAAGGGATTATGGTGATATCAATGTTGAAAGAGAATATAGGAGGAAGAGATGGATTTGGGAGAAGATGATAAATGCCCTTTTGGACATGCAGTTTACGCTGGTCTACGGGACATCCAGGTAGAGTTGTTCATGAGGCAATTAGATGTATGAATCTGAAGTCTAGGGGAGAAGTCAATGGCGGGGGTAGAGAACACACCCATTTTTGTGTGATAGTTGAAGTCACAAGGATGGAAGCGATTATGTAAGGGCAGAGGGGGACTAACGCTCAGCAGGTGAAGAAATACCACTGCAAGAGTAGGCAGAGGAAGAGGAGTCCATGTCAAAAGGAGAGAAAGACTAGTCTGAGTGAAATGAAGAAAATCAAGAGAAGATGGTAGAATTAAAGTCAAGGGAGGATAGAGTTTCACTGAGGAGAAAGTAATTATCAACATAATTAATATGTTGATATAATTAATAATATGTTGATATAATTAATTAATATGTTAATATAATTAATATTATTATCAACATAATTCAGTGTAGCAGTGAAATATAGAAATATAACTACTGAAACAAGGGCAGTTTCAGTAGAAAGGAGTGTTAAGAGAACGTTGCAGTGGAGCTGTGAGGGAAAATGAAACTGCTTTTTTGAAAAGCTTGGCTGGAGATATGGTGGGGGGAAAAGAGAGGCTGGGCCACAGCTGAGGGAGATTTAGGGACAAAGAAGATAGGAAATCAGGAGAGATCTAACAATTTCTTTTTCAAATGGGAGCAGCTTGAAGTTGTTTATAGGCTGAAGAAGAGACCGTAGGGAGAGAGGAGGTTAACTTGAGATATAGGTGTGAGAGAGTTCAACTGATTAAATGAGGTCCCAGAAGAGGGAGAGGAGTCTTAAAGAAAAACTTGTCTCATTCTCTGAGTCCGGAGGAAAAGGGTCAGTGCGTGTGGCTGTAGACACACATGTGGGCTGTGGTGACTACAGTGGAGTGGAAATCTGGGGGATGAGATCATACCTACAGATTCAATTTTCTCAGTGAGGAGGGAGGCAACGTCAACTGCTGTGAGTGAGAGGTGCAGGGTTGAGCCTCTGAGGAGACTGGAGAAGTCTGGAATTAACAGTTACTTCCAGGAGTGGGAGAGGGAGATGATTATAAGCAGATAAAATGCTTATCAGAGTCAGAGGGCAGAGAAATTCAGAGACCATGAAGGTGTGTAATGCCCTTCTGCAAGGTTATATGAGATTTTTTTCAGGCACTACTTAGCTGTCTATAATGAAGCTTGTATCTTAAATCCGCAGTCAAGTTTTTCATGTGTGGTCATTCAAATATGCATTTTCCTCTTTGGGTTCATTTCAAATGCAATTTTGAAATGAGACTTGGGAGGACTTCACACCGAGATGATGGCATTTGGCCTGGGCACTGTGGAGTCATCCTTACCTCTACCTCATATATTGTTTCATTTTCCAATTCATGCCATATTCTCTTGTGGAGAACATATATTTGGTGTTTAAATAAAGCAAATTCACATTTGGGGGGATATTTTAAGGAATTTATTATCATTTCTTGGGCACCTTGGATTATCCAAGAACCAAAATCATTGCTTCAGGTGTTGCCAATTGCTTTCTGGCAGAAAATATATTCAAGCATTAGCTCAGGCACAAACACCTAAAACAAGAGGATTTACACTATTTAACACTTGGGCCTAGCCGATTTGCTGGCTGTATCATCATCATTATCTGTGTTAACTCCTAAAAACAGAGAAATAATTTTGTATAAAATAAACGCTTATCTGAAGCTTTGCTCTCAGCTCCAACTGAATGTCCAATTTCTCTGAATATGAAAATGCTAGCAGAAATCTTTTTTTTGTAAAAATGTATCACTTTTGTTCTCTTTTTGCCCTTCTGCCTTCAACCTGGACCTGGGAAGAAACGTCAAAACAGCTGTAGAGAAGTTGTGTCAGAGGTAGTAATGGCTCTTTTAACAGCAGAGAATAGAAAGATCTCAAAGTGAAGCCTATTGTCGGGAGACTTGCGCCTGTCCTGGCCGACTTCCAAGTTCGAGTTAGTTTGGATTAGACTTGGGTTGGGTAACATTTAATTTCTTAAGGGAAGATTTGAATCAAATTGTTAACCTCTCAAAATTTAACCACCCAGGTGTGATGATGGTGTTAAACAAATTAAATGCCTGATTCTTGGTAATAATTATAATAATACCACATTTACTCTTCTCAAATTTCCTGTCTTTAAGCCTTTGCCTTAAACACTACTCAAAATTTTCACATGTGGCTATTTGGGAATAGAATTCTTTTTTGCTGTTATTGTGTAATAAAGTAATTGCATACATTACTTTTAGATATGCAGTTAGTTTGATTCGAAAACATTTACCAAATAATTTGCCTCTAGATTTCAATTAGCAGAAGACTTATCTACATTAGCCTTGCAAATAGAGTGGCCAGACTATATTGATTATCAGAGTATAAGGAATTATCTATGACACAAAGACCACACCAAAACAGATAAGTGGCTTGTCATATAAACATTTATGAGCCCATGGAATGACAGTCCTCATTTGAAAGCATACAGTATAAATTCGGCCCATACCACAGTGGGTGTGAAAATTGCAAGGTAAAATAAAACAGACGAGACCATTTAAGTTTGAAATGGAAGAACAGATCACTGGCAATAGCTATTTACTTTCACAGTCACTAAAATAGGGTGTTTTGTTGTGAAAACTATCAATACAGGGTGATGGATACCCTGCTTAAAGTGCCAATATGATGCCATTCTGAACTGCAAAACGATTTCATTACAAGTGTATGGGGAATCTTTAAACATGACATTACGATACGACTATAATGTAAGATAACAATGGAAAAACAATTTCAGAGTAAGTGTAAGGAGACTCTAACCATGCAGTTAGAAGGGCACTGGAATGTGAGATTATAATAGCTCAACATTAAAATGGTGAAAAGGATATGGTAAATTGCTTTTTTTTTCTTTTAAAACTGGGATTATCATAGACAACATTTATACTCATGAATAGTACAGTCATGGGATGTATTTTAGAGAGGAGGGAAACCCAGTACCAATATATCCAGTTCTTATCCCCATTCTGAAGCATATCTCCACATTTTTCCCTTTTCTGAGGTTAAACTGGAGATACTTTTGTCTGACCTTATCATTCTCCTTCAACTTTACCACTTTGAGATACTGTTCCAAGTTCATAAACATTTTCTTTCTTACTCATGTCTAGCTCTGTGACTTGGTTCCATTAACCACTTATGGGGTAAAATCTGAGTTCCCTAAGGATGGTTTCCTACTGCCCATCTTACCTCTCTAGCCTCTAGTTATGCCTGGACTTCAGCTGAAATCTCATCACTAGAAATTTATTCTTTTGGGTCTAAATGGAATTTTCATTTTCAAGAGCATCTAATAAATTGAAGTTGAAGAAACACTGATGAATTTATAAAATGTAGCTATCTGTTTGAGGGATAACACATTAAACTTGAACAGTCTAAGAAGCACAGACTGTCCTCAGTCAGACTTGAGTTCATATCCTGGCTCTTCCACTGAGTAGTATGTGAATCAAAGACTTTTTCTAAGCCTTGCTTTCTTCATCTGCATAGTGGGGCTAATAACGACACTTAATTCCTAGGCTAATTGTAAGATGAAAAAGATACAGTGTGTGAAATGCTTTTCACAGTACCTGGCCTATATGAGGGCTTCTGTAAATATTGTCTCTGTAAAGATATAGAACAAGATAAAGGAATGGATCAAGACCCTGGAGAGTGAAGCAGAGGAGAGAGAATGGGGTTTAGTGACTAATTTAAATTTCTTTTTGAACCGCTTCAGTTCAAATTACAGTCTCTTAGTCTCGATTATCTAAGGCATACTTGAGTTTTCATGGCTCTTCCTGCTACTCTGACTCTTTAGGTTATTGCGTTTGTCCACAATTAACACCTCACTTAGTGCTGCTGTTTCTAGGGTGGTGGGAAATCTGTCTTTGGGACATGACTGCGGCCACTGCTTGAGGTGTCTGTCACTGGGCCTCTTTCCTCTAAGCTTCTAGCTTGCCTGGTGCTACCTTAAATAAAGTTATTTCATCTAGGATCACAACCTGGAGCTGTCATGTTCCAGTTGCTGAGGTTATACAAGTATGTAAACAGGTATTTTGCTGTGTCCTTGAGCCAGTTTTAAATCTATTTATCCCTGTTACACCTAAAGGACAAACTCACCAATAAGATCAAACACAATTTTGTGACCATAGAATAAAATCTTTTCTCCCCGAAGTTTTCTTCTGTTAAGGATCTTGATCTTAACTATGGTGTTAGTTTTTGTCTAAAGCCCTTATAACATTAACAGAGTGTTCTCGTGAAGAAGTTACCTGGCTCTAAAAATATGTTCTTAGATGACTCAGGTTTAATGGCTTCATTCAGCATACCATTGGCTTATTTCCTTAAAAGTCCTTCCATAGGGATGAGTCATCAAAGGAATAACTCACTGAACTTGAACTCCTTGAGAGCAGGGCCCATGATGGACATACATTTATGGTCCTAGGCCCTAGCAGTGCCAGACATTGAAGGTGATTAATGAATGATTTTTGGAATAGAGTTTATGTAGGCTACAAACCAAGCCAAATTATCCAAAGCAGTATTATCTGGAGTGATCTGGAATGCAATGCAACTGCTTTGCACTCAGTGCATAATGGTTACTCAGCTATGTGAAAGATGTGAACATAAATATTAAGGATATAACATGGAGATGGGATTGGGGAAGAAATATATTTGCTATGTGTCTATTGTATGTTAGACTTCATATGTCTTACTTAGTTCACTTAATCTTTAAACCAACTCTAAAATGTAAGCATTGCCATCCATATTTTATAAAGAACAGAAGCTAAGAGAGATTGGGACTCTTGTTTGAGGTCACATATGTGGAAGCGCTAGTAATTGAACATAACTACTTGTTTGACTACAAATTCTTTGCTATTTCTACTGTATCACATTGCTGCCCCACTGTGGGAATTTAATTACAATCTAATAGAGGAGAAGAGACAAGAACATAAAGGACTGACAGCAAGGTAATCCGTGGTAAGTATCGTATGAGTAGAATGAAGCACACCGAAGGCTTTGAACGAGGAAAAGATCACTTCTGCCATTTATCTCCTTCTTGCATCTGCTCCTTTGGGGATGTTGTTTTTCCCAACTGGCTTGCCCTCTATCTCTATGATCAAGAGTCACCACTGACTTCATAACTTGCTTAAGCCAATAATTGTAGCCTAATAAGAAACCCTAGTCTCTAGGCCACTTGCTATGTTCCAGATCCCTTCTAGTCTCATTTTTCCCCCAGCCTGGATGATCTTTCTCTCTCCACCAAGCGTTCAAAGCATACATACTTTGTCAGGTCCCGGTCAATTCACTTTCTGGGAGTACCGCCCACCACCCCATCAGAGTCAGTACCACCTTTTCACTTTTCTGCCAGCACATTGGTCATACATCTCTTTGGTACTTGTTAATTACTGTCAAGCATGGGGTAGTATCCTAGTGGCAGATCAAAGTGTGTCTTCCTTTGGGATTTGAACATTTCTGAGCATATGTGTCATACTTGTGAGGTGAGCCTTTTAGGAGTCCATTGGAGAAGTCTCAGGCACAAGGGATAAGGTTGGGTAAATACAGAATCAGAAACACATGCTTTGTGCAAAACACATTACCTTTGTGGTAGGAGGATGGATTTCCTTTATGAGTCCAGCCTTCCTCCTACCCCCATCCAGTTGTGTCTGAGATAGAAGGTGGTGGGATGTGGAAGAGGCTATAGCTAAAACATCTGAAAACGGCTTTCATACAAACTCTCTGTGAGATTTTTGGGATAAGAAAGTAGTGTTGCTTGGAACTGACATACAGAGTAACACTGTGTGGACATGGTGTTATTCTAATGGCATAATTCAGCAAGTGCATCGGAACTGCAGAGATCACAGTCTGGCTTTATTCATCACAGGCTTTAGCAGAGAATCTTTGTATCTGAAGGCTGTAGATTCCTGAGTAAAGGGTTAAGCTCCGTGGAAAGAGAACCACAATTCCATATGCATACAGTGTATTGTAGATGGGCAAAATAGTATATCTCCCAAATGGATGCAATATTCTGTTTCAAATGTATGTAAACGCTGTGATGAATACATACAAATTTATCAAAAGGATTACTAAATTCCTAGTAGCTTGTATCATTTTATATATTTGCAATTAACAGAAACTAAAATTTACTTATTTTTGAATAAATGCGGGTGAGTATGAAGATTTTTAGTGTTCGAAAGATGTTCTTATACTCACCAATGCTGGGAGGGGTGGAGTTAGTGACATCTGGTGGTGGTTGCTCCCACTAGATGGATTAGCTCCATGAAGACTAGTACTGACTAATCTTTACCATTACATGCACAAACGTTGGTTCCTGGCATTTAGTGAATCAATATTGATGAATGAATAAGTGAATGAATGAATAATATTTGGGCTGACAAATGTCTATCCTTCTATCACTGCATCCTGACATGTTATATATTGATAGAACTCCAGGTATAAGCTAGTCTACATGAAAACACACAAAAAGGTAAAAAAGAGAAAAGTCTACCAGTTTCAGTCAGTTGGTACATAAATACTATGGTAATTTATGTTTTTTTCAGTGATACAATCATGTGGATCAGCCCACATATGGTGTGTGAACTTGTTCCCACCCAATGAGTCAGTTGGGATGGGAATAATAATTTAATTTAGTGCACTTCACTTGTGAATTCACAATAAAACACCAATGTATGTTAGTTGCAAGAAAAAGGTGATCCATGTAATTTGAACTTTCTTTCACTAACTCTAAAGTGTGATTTGTAAAGAGTTTTGATTAAAAATGGAAAAACTCTGGTGAACTCTTCAAAGGGAGTAAATGATGTACTTGGGATGATTTTAATTAAATCATTTTCCATAAAGCAGTGTCAGGTTGTGTGTGACATGAGCCAGGTCTCCTAATTGGCTTTCATCCATGGGCTAGAGATTTTGCTCCAAGCTCCATGGGTGAGATCAGTATAGGCAGTTTTTAAGTTTCACTTTTTCCTCACTTCTGGAACTGTCACCTCTCAGAAAATCAAGGCAGACCCTAATTTATAACATTCAATTTGCACTCATGCCATTGATGCATCATGGGAGAGGAAGTGGAATCATGAAATTCAAAGACTCCTAAGTTGTTCAAGCTGAAAGGGAGCTTAGAGATCATCACAGCCCAGTCTGTCCATTTTACTGACGTACCTCAAAATATGAAGTGACTGGTATAAGTTCATATATCTAGTCAGTTCTAGAGTTGGGCCACCAAGCTTTATCCTGCCTCAAAACCTCTACTTGGCTGTAGTCTCCATTAAAAAAAACAAAAACAAACCCAAAACTCATCCAGGTTTTAGCTCCAATGATAACTCTTAACATTGGATGAGCTAATGATGCTCTATAAACATCTGCTTCATTTGCCCCTCTAGAGCCTCTTTCCATCTGCCCCAGGAAGGAAGTTGACCTTTAGGGACAACATCTGTAGGCTCCATTGCCCTCTGGCTTCTGGTTGGGTTTGGCAGATGGGAGACTTGGCCAGGTATTGGCAGGCAGGAGGAGAGGAGGTCAGTGCCTTTGTTACTGTGGTGGCCTGGTAAGATGACTGCAAGTCGTTGGTGGCTGTGTTCACTAGGGAAAACCACTGTTCCTGTGGGGAGACCCTCATTTAGCTGTAGCTTTCTCTTTGGGTTCTGGTAACTCTTCCCTTCCTTTGTCCAATTAGGCCTGGGGTAGTACTGACCCCACTTTTTATTAGCCCCAAGGTATTTCAATGTTCCTTATTGGTTTACCTTAATATTGCCCATAACTTCAAAACAGCCCCACTATTAAACCCTCCTGAATTACTCCATTAAGTATAAAATTGATTTCATGCTCGAACCCTGATTACTATACCCTATTCTCTATCGCCTTACTTTTTTTCCCCCCATAGCACAAACTACAAGCTATAGTCACCTTTAAAAAATTTGTTTACTCATTTGTTATCTGGCTTTCCCTACCAGAATGTGTTTGCATGGGTTGACACAGGGCCTGACACCTAGTAGGGACTCGATAAATGTTTGCTGAATGAATGGGTCCAGACATACAAACTTTTAGTTAAAAATTCTTTTGACAAATCACAATGAGAATAACCCTATAGAACTTTTAGGGATGAATCAATTTAATGGGGAATTTTAAATCATTTAAACTACAATATGGATTGTGTAGGATTTTTTGGCTGGTGGCTACTATTTAAACATATTGTTTCTATGGTAAAATGTACCCCAAATCAATCCATTATTTCCCATTAGATCGTAGTTTTATGAAGGCAGGGATCAGGTATATCCCATCCATGATTTGATGCCCTTGACTTTGCACACTGCCTGGTACAGAGGTAAGTTTTGCTTGTGCTGAAAGCCCAGCAAAGCACTGGTCACCCGACTTGAAGATGCATAAAGCATGGTTTCTACCCTGAGAGGCCCGTAGTCCTACTGAAGTGACTGACACTCAAAGTCATGATGTAAGGCAATAGGTGATAAAATGGGGGCTGTGGGAGAGTGTTTCAGGATCACAGAGAAGGGAGAAAGGCCAGTGAACTCTTGACAGATGATCTGGTGGAGGGAGAAGGGGGCCTTTTAGGACTTTCCTCTTCTGAAACTGCTTTTTCAGTGACATTTGTTCAAAACTACGGATTCTAAAGTAAACCTTTGCAACCTGGGTTTTTAGAACCTGGGTATTTCATGTAAATACGAAGCTTTCCTACTTCTTGAAGTTGGTTTTATATTTTCCTTCTTTTATCCTTTTATTTTCTTCAGAAAAAAAGTGAAAGAAGTAAAGGTCATTTTTGAATCTGAATTTTCTGAGTGTTGGCCATGTTCAAAAGATAGTAAAATGTGTTCAAAAGATGATAAAATCTGGTTATTCAAGAGTACTTTTTTAGAGTATCATAAAACTTATCTGACATTGACTGCAGGAAAAAGAATTACAGGAAAAAAATTACAAGTAAATAAAAGAAAGAAAGAAAGAAAGAAAAACTTGTTATATTCCCCACCAGAGGGAGACAATTTTTTTCCTTTTGCCTTTCAAAACCTAAATTCTGATTAACACAGATTTGAAGAGTATAATACAAGGTTTACTAGGTCTGATTAATACACAGGGGAAAAAAACAAACTTACAATCTAATTTGTTTACTTTTGTCTTTTAATATCAAATTATTTTCAAGATCTAAGTTCTGTTCTGCCAGCACAGCAAATGCTACTTAACATGCGTGGAACTTTAAGAGCTACTTGTTATTTCAGTGTCGACTTTATCTCTAATTATATTAGTATGGATTCAGATAGGACACTGATAATATAACAACATGGAATAATTTAGCATAATTATTTCCTGTAGTAAGATGTTTACAAATCAACCCTAAACTAATAGAGACAAGGGGCATGGTGGTGGAGGAGGGGAAACTGGGAACAATATGTTGCTTTCTATTGGCAAGAAGGTAGATGTTGGAACAAGATGAAATCCAGTTAGTCAACTTTTAATATGCTGCAACTCTTTAAAAATTGGTGAAAGGAAATTCACTTACAGTAGTTGCTAATTTAGGAAAAATGATACATGAGCAATAGCTCCTATCTCTGCATATCTGTGCTTACAATAATTAAACATTTTATCAAAAATAGAGAAAATTGTCTAGAGATTTATAGTCTAAGGCCTACTATACTTTTAAAAAGTCCAATTTCAGGGTTTCCCTGGTGGCACCGTGGTTGAGAGTCCGCCTGCCGATGCAGCGGACACGGGTTCGTGCCCCGGTCTGGGAAGATCCCACGTGCCGCGGAGAGGCTGGGCCCATGAGCCATGGCCGCTGAGCCTGCGCGACCGGAGCCTGTGCTCTGCAACGCGAGAGGCCACAACAGTGAGAGGTCCGAAAAGTCCAATATCGTGCCCAATTTAATAGATAAAGCATTAGATCTCCATGCAGTGTAACTCCTTGAACATTTCATTCTTCTCTATGGTTCTTTTTGAAAACCAGTTCAGATCTGACCTTGTGTAAATGTTTTTTAAATTACTCTGAAACATTTTACAAATCCAATTAGTGTGCGCAAATCTCAGCTCACCTCGTTTGACACAGGACGCTGCTGAGGCAGCCTTACTGCTTATTGTGATTCTTATTTACTTATTCTTTGTCACTTTCAGAATATGAATACGTACAGCTAAAACATGGAGTAATTCTCAGAAGCTCACATTCAAACATGGGATAATGTGGAGGCATCAGGTAAAATATTTGTCTGGTTAGGGGCATGAGTTTCTCATCATAATTCAGTGAAGGTAAATGGATGCTTTGGAAAAGCACACAGTGCCGCTTAAGTTTCACTTGCCTCAGGTATCATTGAATCAGCAAGCACAGTTAACAATTCTGCTTTTCCATTTGTCAGGATCTCAATATTTTTTCAATATGAGGTCTGCTCCAGTGTACTTCACATGACACTTTATAATTAGTGGTACTTGAGAATTTAGCAGTTTTAAAAATTCATACAACATTCTTAGTTACAATTTATAAATAATTTTAAAGTATAATTAACATTCATCTTTACAAGTTATATGCAAACAAATATGCAAATTTAGAAATAAATATGCAAACATATAAAATGTTTTTGAATTAAGTAGTCCTTAACATTTTTGATGAAATGAATATTTTATTCATATTTTGCACACAATTTTGAGTACTTACTGATTTGAGGGCTACAGCATATAGGTTTTTGAATATTGCAACCTCTAGTAGCAACAGGAGGGAAATGAGAATGTGTTCCTTTTTGATGAAAACTGAAAGGATGATCTAGCAGACGAATCTAAAGGTGCTCTCTAGTGGATTATTGATGCAATCAGTGGCGTTTTTGCTCCTTGAACTCTTAACTCTACAAGGAACCTCAACTTCCTTAGATGAGACAAACCTGTTTGGATCTCAGAAAGATAAAGTTGAGGACACCAACAAAGCACCCCCAGCTTCTTGAATTGGTGACTAATACAGGCTAATAAGCTGAGTTGTGAACTATGAATTTTTAATGTACTAAAGTCTGAAAGGAGAAGAATGCAGGGTTCAATATGAGATGAACAAAGGATTATGGGAGAAAATGCAGCTTTGTTGGAGAAGTTACTCAGTGAGTATAGATTCATTAGGTTTACTTATAATTTTAAAAAAGTCTCTTCAAAAGGTTAACTGATTCAAAATCTGAGTTCACTCATTCAACAAGCACTCATCTTTCAAGGCTCAGCTTCTGTTCCTCCTCTTCATGGCAAATTTCTCACTACTAGGCTCTTCCTTCTCTGAATTCATATTGCATTATAAGTCAATCAGGCAAAGGTTTTTATGTGCTCATTATGGGCAAGGATTATACCCAGTGCTATTGGACATACAAGGAAGTATGAGTTAATCAGTTAGCACCACACAGTTTAGCTCTAAAATGTTCTTCCGTTTTTACAGATATGCATGCTTTATTATTTTTTTAAATGGCAAATTTCTTGAGGTAAAAGAACATCATTTATACAAGAGATGATGAGGATTTATTCTGAGTGGCATCTCTGATGAATTCATGGTTGTTCACTGGAATGTTGTGTAAAGAAAGATTCTGAGGTTGTGTCATTAGCAATACCAGCACAGCCATGTTTTTATTATTCTTACTCAACTTAGAATCTTTTTTCATTAGCATTTCTTTCATTAGAGAATGAGAGCTTTATGATCCATTTAATTTTCCTTTTAGATGCTAGAAACTCAGGGGGAAGTTTTGATATAATTTCCTCCTCCTTTATTACTTGATTTTTTCTCTTATTTTGTGGACTATGTTACTGTAATTTGTTTTAAACAGCCAGTTGCTTTAAATCTTTTTGAAGGAAATAGATAACTACATATGCTTCTTTCTATAAACTTCGTGGCACCTAGCATAGGTCCAGGGCCCTAAGGAGGCATAGAATATATGCATTTTGATTGAGTGGAGAACACTGAACTTGATGCTGTGAGGGTTTCATATGGTAGATGCACAATGATGCGTGAATGAGTGAATGAATGAATGAATGAGTTCAGAGGGAATTTAAACCCTGAGAAAGATGATGATGAGATGTGATTTACTTAGGAAAGCATCGGACTGGAGATGAATCTTGGCTAATGCCTTTAAAAAAGGCATAGACTAAAGATTGGAACAGGAGGAAATGACTTGGAGGAGAATAAAGGTTTAGCAAGAAGAATTAACAATGACAAGAGCCATAATGCAATAATATTTGACTCTTCTTTGTGGACCTACTGGCTTGGGTGGAATGTAAGATTTTAGAGAGAGAGTATTTTAAAAAAATTCAGGTCACATTAGTGTAGCCTTCCACAAGGTATTTCCAGGGTGCTTTGTTGAGGTTGTTTGATGATGAAGATGATCCTGCTACCTACATTTATTTCAAATTCAAAAAATAAAAGATACAGGGTGTGATGATTTGAGCTTGCTGATCTAGGGTAAAATAATTCATTTAGATGCATAACAAATTAATCTTCCTTCATAGACTCAGAATAAGCAATCGAAATTCTGTTTTGCTGCAAGCTGCTCCAGAATGTCTGTGGGGACTGGTTTTGTTTATTTGCTGCTATACGACAGTCTTAGGTAAACAACATATAGCTATATCTGTGTGCATCTGGGTAGGCTTCAACATTTTTATTATGCAACTTAAACATGAAAAAGCCCGATCTGCCGCATTAGAAAAATAGCTAAATCTCATTCAGTGTAAAACAAACCCCTACCACCTTCTTGTCAAGTATGCTTGGTCTTTAAAGTCTGTCCCTGCACAATCAGTCTCTTCCATGTGCCTTTCATTCTTCCCTTATTCTAGGTTTTTTTTCTCAATGTTTTGTTTCTCTGGGCTGAATTTCATCTCAGTTGATTGCCCAATTCACTTTTCATTCAGTCATAATTGTTTTTTGAATTGTCTTAAATTCTCAAATGGATTATGACAATTTGAAAATTAACAATGGCGCCTTAATTGCATGGAGCTGTGTGATCCACAAAACCCTGCTGGCTGATGCTTTTCCCCCCACCTGTAATTTTTTTTAACCAAATGTGAAAAGGTAGAAACACACACACAAAAGCAGAAAATACATATGGTCGTGATTTATAAAAATGCTTGCTTTTCCAATATTTAAAATTCAATCACTGACACCTACAAAATCATTTAAATACAGGAATTAATAAAAAATTCATTCAGGTTTTCTTTCAAACTTAGTTTTTTCTCTTGTGGAAGTAGGAACATAGGCAAGCAGGACATTTTCTGTATGCGTATAGACATTAAAATTCAGGAAAATATCATTATTCTTTAATTATCTGACTTCAGTTGGGCTTTCAATGCAGCTTGGCAATCCTCTTACTTGTCCCTGGTTGGCTTCCTCTAGAATTCTTCATGAGGCATCTGTTCCAAACCTTTAAACCTGTGTCATTCTTCTCATCCTCATGAGAAGACTCATTCTCAGTCTTTAGCCTTACTCCATAATATACAGAAAATATAGCAGTTTCTGAGCAGTCTCATTGGATTTTCCTCGCTTCTACCTGCAGACTCATCTACAGAAGCACACATATTTTAACTTCTTTTTCTCTTAGTCTTGAAGGAAGATGGTTGTACCTTCATTCTAATACTAGCCTTCTGGGTGCATTCGATTCTGCCTCCTCTGTCCTCTCCTCTAGAGGCCAATCTCTTTCTTTCCCTCTCCTCTGCTTCCCTCTCTTCAGCCTACAGACATGGTCAAGTCTGGTCTTTACCATCTACTACCACGTTAACCTCCCCCACCTCCCTTCTTGTCTAATCTACTCTTGGCCCTCTGGGTGCAGCCAGCTCTCTTTTCCATCTATAGCTGCTGCCTCCCGCCCCCCCCACCACCCATTCACTGTGTATTGGGTGTTAGGAAAAGTAGATCATACCTATTCTAGGTAATCACCTGGGAGCTCTTGACCATTTACTCTCCTTTTCTACCTCATCATCCTTGTTCTCTCTTTCCTCATTCTTAACCCTGCCTTTAGAGAGCTGTTTCTGGGTCTTCAATTTTTGGTCTTGCGTGTTTCCCTGTTTGTAACTTTCATGTACCTCCTCATTTATCCTAATCTGACCCAGTGGGCCAAAGTTTGGCCCTTTCTACCAGGGAAGGGGGTTTCAGACGTTTTCCTGGACTATGAAGCACTTTGAAAGCATGGTCTCTACTTCTTCAGCTCCCACTCACCTCTCATCCCATTTAACCACCTGGTCTTGCTAAGGTTACTGATGACTTCCTGATTGCTAGATCCAGTGGTCCATTTCCAGTTTTCAACATTTTATCAGCTTTTAATGCTGTTGACTCTTTTGACTTTTTGATGCTTTCCCTCCACTGGCTTCCAGAACACCAATCCGTATACATATCTTTACTGAGCACCTACTGCTCTGATATTTGAGATAAAAAGGGAATAATACATGTCTTCTGCCTCCAAGTATATTACAGTGTAGGGGAGAAGAAAGGAAAGTACATAGGAAAGTACAAATCAGGAAATAAAGTCTACACATAGAAGAGTACTCATCCCTGTACCCATAAGGCCAAAGAGGACTTTACTTCTTTCTACTGGATGGGGCCATGGGTGAGAGTTCCAGGAAGAAGGAGTAGTATACACCAAGGTACAAAGGAGAGAGAACATGAATGTTCACATAACTTCAAGAAGTTCTGTGTGGTTGGAACAGAGGGTTTAGTATGTGTGTTGTGAGAAATGGAGCTGGAGAGAGCAGGGTCCAGATCATGCAAGGCTACATGAGCCATTTTAAAGAGTTTGGAAATTATGTAAAGACAGTGAGAAGCTGCTGAAAAGTATTATATAGAGGAGTGACATGATCAGAATCACAGTTTAGAGATATCACTCTGGTTGTTGAGTAGGTAATGAATTGGGTGATGGTAAGAATGGTGACAGAGAGATTGGTTAAAATGCTGTGGCAGAAATCTAGGCCAGATGGTCCTGTCTCAATACAGGATGATATTACATAGTACCATTGGGGAATGGTAATATGGATAGAAAAAGTGAAAAGAAGTGATGGTTTTAGTGATATTAAGGAGAAATAATGGAAAAGACTTGGTAATTGATTGAACTATCCCCTGTAATTGTCTTCAGTTCCTTGCTATCCCATCATGGCATTCTTACCTACAGAAATTATAGCATTTCTCACATTTTAGTTTACTTTTCTGTTATAGGATCTGTTACTAGGACCCTGTCTGATTAATCTCTATCTCCATTGTTCAGCATAATGCCTTGTGAATAGCAGACAAACACTAAGTGCTCAGTTGACCGAGTGACTCAACTTCCCTGGGTAATGTTAACTGTTAGTTTTTAGCATACACCTCTGCCAGACTATCATCCCCACCCCTGACACCTGCCCATACATTTTACAACCACAGAGGCTGCTTCATCTATTGAAAGTTGAAAACAAAGTTACAAAACAAAATTTTTCTTACATTTAAGCTCTTTATAAATATTATCTTTAATAATGTGAAGGCAAATGCTATATTGTCCTTTGACTAGCTTTCTACTGTTACTGTAAAAATTGCCACAAACTTAGTGGCTTAAAACAACACAAATGTATTACCTCCCATTTTCTGTAGATCGGAAGTCAGGTAGACTCAACAGGTTCTATGCTCAGGGTACTACAAAACTGAAATCAAGATGTCAGTTGATATCTTGGAAGAGCTGACATGGACACTCTGGGAAGAATCTGCTTCCAAGCTCATTTGGCTTGTTGGTCAGATCAGTTTTTTGTAGCTGTAGGACTGAAAGCCTGGTTTCCTTCTTGGCTGTCAGCCAGTGGCTGCTATTGGCTGCTAAAGGCCAGCTGCATCCCTTTTCACATGGCCCCTCCATCTTCAAACCAGCAATGCCAGCAGCGATGAGTCAAGTCCCTTTTTTAGCTTTATTGAGGTATAATTGACAAAAATTGTAAGATATTTAATATAATTAAATATAAAATTGTAGATATAAAATTATAGATATTTAAAGTACAATATGATGATTTGATGTAAACATATATTGTAAAGGGATTCCCCTCATTGACTTAATTAAAGCACATTCATCACCTCCCTTTTTCTTTTTCTTTTGTGAGAACACTTAAATTCTACTCTCTTACCAAATTTCAACTATACAATATAATGTTATCAACTATAGTCACCATGTTATACATCATTAGATCCTCAGGCTTTATTCATCTTATGGATGAAAGTTTGTACCATTTTACCAACCTCTCTCTCTTTCTCCTATCCCCAACCCCAGCCCCTCACAACCACTTTTCTAATTTCTGTTTCTAGGAGTTCCACTTTTTCTTTTTAAAAGTTCCACACCTAAGTGATGCCATATAGTATTTGCTTTTTCCTGTCTGGATCATTTCACTTAGCATAATGTTCTCTAGCTTCATCCATGGTTGTTGCAAATGACAGGATTTCTATCTTTTTTTAAGGCTGAATAATATTTCATTGTATCTATATCCCACATTCTGTTTATCTATTCATCCACTGATGGACCCTGAGGTTGTTTCCATACCTAGTCAAGTCCTTTTCATGCCTTGAATTTCTCTGACTTCCCCTTCTAACCCTGCTCTCAGCTTTTTAAGACTCATGTGATTACAATGGGCCCACCTGAATAATCCAGGATAATCTCCTTCTTTTAAGTACATCTGCTTAGTAACCTTAATTACATCTGCAGAGGCCCTTTTGCCATGTAATATAATGTATTCATGGGTGTGATATTCACAGTCTGGGAATTAGGATGAGACATCTTTGGAATTCCATTTTAGAAATTTTGTCTACAACATCCTTATTTTAAATTGGAAAAAATTATATAATAAGTAGGAACCACTCTAATGTCATATTGTGAACTAATCAGTAGTGGTGGGCATAACTTTTTCTGTATGTGTCCCATCTATTTTATTTTTATATATATCTCATTTGTTACCTACTGAAAATTTAGATTTACTTGTTGTTTAACCTACCCACCCTTCTACCTGAAAATACTCTGTAAAATGGGGAAAGGATCAGGTCTTCAGTAGTCAAGACCAACTAAAGAATATCACTTGCCACCTGGCTTTGCAAGGATTGAGTCATTAGCCACTGCAGTCACTGACCTTCAACACACCCTGAAAGGAGTTCAGGGTGGAGATCAGGAATGAGGCACTCTGTGCTCTGGAAAAACTGGCAGAACAGACTTTCAGAGAGTTAGATATTTTCAGGAGAAAACTTTATGAACCCCAGAAAGTTATGAAACTTTCTTGCATCTTCCCATACTTTGAGAAGCAATAAAATCATTAACTAAGATATCTGTGCTTCATGATTAGCAGTAAAATTCTATCAAGATGTATGCTTGTTTGCACATACCCCTGCTCCAGAATCCCGTATAGCCAGCCTCCCCCTTTACTGCTTCAGAGCAGTTCCTCATAGCTCTCTGAGAGGCTGTCTCTCAGGCTATCATCCTCAGTAAGTCCCCAAATAAAACTGAAAGGCACAGGTCTCATGCTGTGCATTTTTTATTTCAGTCAACACAAAGATGCCTGGATAGTTATGTCCCAGTGATGCAGAAAATCAGATTTTTGGCCTGAAACATTTGTAGAAATGCTTTTAGCTATGGGGAAGGGAAGGGGAGGCAGCATGAGACTGATATAATCATATCAATTACATGATTTTGTTATTTTGAGGAACGGGAATGACAACTTTTTGGATATCAAAATTCCCTGATAACCACCATATTCAGAGATGACTATTTTATTTATTCAGTAAGTATTTCTTTTTTTTAAAAAATTTTATTTATTTATTTTTGGCTGTGTTGGGTCTTCGTTGCTGCACACGGGCATTCTCTAGTTGCAGCGAGCGGGGGCTACTCTTGGTTGCGGCGCGTGGGCTTCTCGTTGCGGTGGCTTCTCTTGTTGTGGAGCACGGGCTCTAGGCCTGCAGGCTTCAGTAGTTGTGGCACGCAGTCTCAGTAGTTGTAGCTCACGGGCTCTAGAGCACAGGCTCAGTAGTTGTGGCAAGGGGCTTAGTTGCTCTGTGGCATGTGGGATCTTCCTGGACCAGGGCTCGAACCCAAGTCCCTTGCATTGGCAGGCGGATTCTTAACCACTGCGCTACCAGGGAAGTCCTCGATAAGTATTTCATGAATGTCTGCTTGGTTCTCAGGCACTATCCTATGCACTGGAAACAGGGTGTTACATAAGGCATGCCAGATTCCTGTCTTCCCAGACCTTCCTCTTGTTGCCCTGTATTTTGGTGAACAAAGGAGTAAAATGGTAGAAAGAGGAGAGACAGGGTGTTGTCATCTCTACTCACAGGGACCAAAGTGCTCAGAAAGCTGTCCATACTAATTTTCCTTTCTTCCTGGAAAGCAGCCTCGAATTCTGGAGGGCTCAAGGAGGGACTCAAAGGAGTGATGCCTTGACCAATTTGACTCAGCGGGAATATAGCCCCACAGAGGTAGATAGGGTTGGAAAATTATTCTGATTAAACACTGGTGAATTTTCCTTTTTCAAAAGGTTTGACGTAAAGAAAGGGAGAAATTACAAACTATAAGCCTAAGGAGAAACTTTTAAAGATGACTTTAAAAATTCAACTGACAAAGTTCCAGTTTTTTGTATGGCATGTTGGGGACATACCTAGTGTCAAATAAACCATTAATAGTTCTTTGGTTTTGTGTTATCACCTTGTTTGGTATAACTGAGGCGCCGGATGAGTTTCCAAAGAATCTCAAGGTGTGAATACAAATTGCTAATCTTGAAAAATCAGTTTGACAATCAAATAAAGCAAATTCCTGACTTTGTCTTTCTTTCACACAATGCCATTGAGCTTGTTTGAGAATAAAGATGAGGAAATTGTTAGTCTTTAGGTGTAGCACTAACAAATGAAAACCACGCTTGAGAGGCCATTTATTACCAACTCAATTCAGCTTTATTGGTCGATACAAACATGTTATGAATATTTCTCAATTTCTTCTTCTTCTTTTGTTTTTCTTTCAAAGAAAAACAAAAGCACAAAGAAATCTACAACACCTAATATTATAGGGAACAGAAAACACTTATATCCATGAAGATACTGAGAAAAGGAAATAGATAAATTCATATTTGTGGAACCAGGAATCTTTATGATGACTAAGAAAGAGTAGACGTATAACCAAAAGCAGCATGCTTCTTGATGGGTTCATATTATGTCCACATCTCATAAGCACAAATTTGGAGACCAGTTTTCATGCAGGAGGAACAACTTTGCCACTTCTGCCCTTGAATCACTTATGTGTTAACTTGAGCAAGTTTCTAACCCTCTCCGAACCCTTAATTTTTTAAAAAAATTATATAATTGTGATAATAAAACCTACTTCCATGAATTGTTACCCCAAAATAATGTGTCAAATACCTAGTACATTATGTAGCCTATGGTCTGTGTTTAGCTTCCATTAATGGAAGCTATTACTGCTATTATTATTGTTTATGTACGAAATAACACTCTCATATACTTCTCAAACTCTCCTATAAAAGCTCAAGACACTTTAGTAGCTTTATCATTAGTGTCGATGAACAGATTAAGAAATTGGAAAAAAATATGCAGAAAATTGATTCCAAAACAGAGGTAAGAAAGAAAATCTCAGGTGTCCATATCCCTTGCTGTGTGATTTGTCCACTGAGCTCCAGTCTGCCTCCTACATGATGATGACCTTGAGGGGACTGCCTCAGTGTTCTGAGACTGTCCCATTCATTGTGTGGCATCTGTGAACCTTCCTGATCGAGTTAGCACATCTGTCTTTGTACTAAGCAGAAGAGTCCTTTCACTCTTCTGCCTGTGGTTCCAGGATTACTCATGCTCAGCCAAAGGGCAGATGAGAGCAGAGAAAAAAGTGCCCTTTGGGATGATGCTAATACCTCACAGGAGCAAAAAACTCACATCTTCATAGCCCAATTTCTTGGACTCCCAGCCTCCCTTGGTTTGACTTTGGATTGTTAACTCTTTGCTCCCTGCAGCTGTGTCTGACTCCCTGTGTCTTTGAAGTCTGAAATTCTTGGTGTATCATCTGCAGGGACCTTGGTTCCCATTTCACAAGATGTGCATCTCACAGACCATTGTCTTGCACTTACTCATGATCCAGATGGCCAATTTCATCCTTAAATACTGGGAGTAGACTTTTCCATCTAACTTTTGCAAATTCAGGGGAAAGAAAAAGAAACATGGAAGTTCTTGGATGTTACTTCTTTTTTTTTTTTTAATTTTATTTTATTTATTTTTTATACAGCAGGTTCATATTCATCATCAATTTTATACACATCAGTGTATACATGTCAATCCCAATCACCCAATTCATCACATCACGACCTCCACTCCCCACTGCTTTCCCACCCTGGTGTCCATAGGTTTGTTCTCTACATCTGTTGTCTCAATTTCTGCCCTGAAAACCAGTTCATCTGTACCATTTCTCTAGGCTTCACATATATGTGTTAATATACGATATTTGTTTTTCTCTTTCTGACTTACTTCACTCTGTATGACAGACTCTAGATCCATCCACGTCTCAACAAATGATCCAATTTCATTCCTTTTTATGGCTGAGTAATACTCCATTGTATATATGTACTACATCTTCTTTATCCATTCATCTGTCGATGGGCATTTAGGTTGCTTCCATGACCTGGCTATTGTAAATATTGCTACAGTGAACGTGGGGGTGCATGTGCCTTTTTGAATTATGGTTTTCTCTGGGTATATGCCCAGTAGTGAGATTGCTGGATCATATGGTAATTCTATTTTTAGTTTTTTAAGGAACCTCCATACTGTTCTCCATAATGGCTGTATCAATTTACATTGCCGCCAACAGTGCAGGAGGGTTCCCCCTTCTCCACACCCTCTCCAGCATTTGTTATTTGTAGATTTTCTGATGCTGCCCATTCTAACTGGTGTGAGGTGATACCTCATTGTATTTTGATTTGCATTTCTCTAATAATTAGTGATGTTGAGCAGCTTTTCATGTGCTTCTTGGCCATCTGTATATCTTCTTTGGAGAAATGTCTATTTAGGTCTTCTGCCCATTTTTGGATTGAGTTGCTTGTTTTTTTTAATATTGGGCTGCATGAGCTGTTTATATATTTTGGAGATTAATCCTTTGTTCATTGATTCGTTTGCAAATAGTTTCTCCCATTCTGAGGGTTGTCTTTTTTTTTTTTTTTTTTTTTTTTTTTTTTTGCAGTACGCGGGCCTCTCACTGTTGTGGCCTCTCCCGTTGCGGAGCAAAGGCTCTGGATGCACAGGCTTAGCGGCCATGGCTCACAGGCCCAGCCACTCCGCAGCATGTGGGATCTTCCCGGACTGGGGCACGAACCCGCGTCCGCTGCATCGGCAGGCGGACTCTCAACCACTGCGCCACCAGGGAAGCCCTGAGGGTTGTCTTTTTGACTTGTTTATGGTTTCTCTTGCTGTGCAAAAGCTTTTAAGTTTCATTAGGTCCATTTGTTTATTTTTGTTTTTATTTCCATTACTCTAGGAGGTGGATCAAACAAGATCTTGCTGTGATTTATGTCAAAGAGTGTTCTTCCTATGTTTTCCTCCAAGAGTTTTATAGTGTCTGGTCATACATTTAGGTCTCCAAACCATTTTGAGTTTATTTTTGTGTATGATGTTAGGGGGTGTTCTAATTACATTCTTTTACATGTAGCTGTCCAGTTTTCCCAGCACCACTTATTGAAGAGACTGTCTTTTCTGCATTGCATATCCTTGCCTCCACTGTCATAGATTAGCTGACCATAAATGCGTGGGTTTATCTCTGGACTTCCTATCTCGTTCCATTGATCTATATTTCTGTTTTTGTGCCAGTACCATATTGTCTGGATTACTGTAGCTTTGTAGTATAGTCTGAGGTCAGGGAGTCTGATTCCTCCACCTCTGCTTTTTTCCCTCAAGACTGCTTTGGCTATTCGGGGTCTTTTGTGTCTCCATACAAATTTTAAGATTTTTTTGTTTTAATCCTATAAAAAAATGCCATTGGTAATTTGATAGGGATTGCATTGAATCTGTAGATTGCTTTGGGTAGTATAGTCATTTTCACAGTGTTGATTCTTCCAATCCAAGAACATGGTATATCTCTCCATCTGTTGGTATCATCTTTAATTACTTTCATCATTGTCTTATAATTTTCTGCATACAGGTTTTTTATCTCCCTAGGTAGGTTTATTCCTACGTATTTTATTCTTTTTGTTACAGTGGTAAATGGGAGTGTTTCCTTAATTTCTTTTTCAGATTTTTCACCATTAGTATATAGGAATACAAGAGATTTCTGTGCATTAATTTTGTATCCTACAACTTTACCAAATTCATTGATTAGCTCTAGTAGTTTTCTGGTGGCATCTTTAGGATTCTCTATGAATAGTATCATGTCATCTGCAAACAGTGACAGTTTTACTTCTTCTTTTCCAATTTGTATTCTTTGTATTTCTTTTTCTTCTCTGATTGCCATGTCTAGGACTTCCAAAACTATGTTGAATAATTGTGGTGAGAGTGAACATCCTTGTCTTGTTCCTGATCTTAGAGGAAATGCTTTCAGTGTTTCACCATTGAGAATGATGTTTGCTGTGGGTTTATCGTATATGGCCTTTATTATGTTGAGGTAGGTTCCCCCTATGCCAACTTTCTGGAGAGTTTTTATCATAAATGGGTGTTGAATTTTATCAAAAGCTTTTTCTGTATCTATTGAGATGATCATATAGTTTTTATCCTTCAACTTGTTAATATGGTGTATCATATTGATTGATTTGCATATATTGAAGAATCCTTGCATCCCTGGGATAAATCCCACTTGATCATGGTGTATGATCCTTTTAATGTGCTGTTGGATTCTGTTTGCTAATATTTTGTTGAGGATTTTTGCATCTATGTTCATCAGTGATACTGGTCTGTAATTTTCTTTTTTTGTAGTATCTTTGTCTGGTTTTGGTATCAGGGTGATGGTGGCCTCATAAAATGAGTTTGGGAGTGTTCCTTCCTCTGCAATTTTTGGGAAGAGTCTGAGAAGGATGGGTGTTAGCTATTCTCTAAATGTTTGATAGAATTCACCTGTGAAGCCATCTGGTCCTGGACTTCTGTTTGTTGGAAGATTTTTAATCCACTTCAATTTCATTACTTGTGATTTGTCTGTTGATATTTTCTATTTCTTCCTGGTTCAACCTTGGAAGGTTATACCTTTCTAAGAAGTTTTCCATTTCTTCCAGGTTGTCTATTTTTTTGGCATAGAGTTGCTTGTAGTAGTCTCTTAGGATGCTTTGTATTTCTGTGGTGTCTGTTGTAACTTCTCCTTTTTCATATCTAATTTTATTGATTTGAGTCCTCTCCCTCTTTTTCTTGATGAGTCTGGCTAATGGTTTATCAATTTTGTTTATCTTCTCAAAGAACGAGCTTTTAGTTTTATTGATCTTTGGTATTGTTTTCTTTGTTTTTTTCATTTACTACTGCTCTGATCTCTATGATTTCTTTCCTTCTGCTAACTTTGGGTTTTGTTTGTTCTTCTTTCTCTAGTTCCTTTAGGTGCAAGGTTAGATTGTTTGAGATTTTTCTTCTTTCTTGAGGTAGGCTTGTATAGCTATAAACTTCTCTCTTAGAACTGCTTTTGCTGCATTCCATAGGTTTTGGATTGTTGTGTTTTCATTGTCATTTGTCTCTAGGTATTTTTTGATTTCCTCTTTGATTTCATCAGTGATCTCTTGGTTATTTAGTAATGTATTGTTTAGCCTCCATGTGTTTGTGTTTTTTATGTCTTTTTCCCTGTAATTCTTTTCTAATCTCATGGCATTGTAGTCAGAAAAGATGCTTGATATGATTTCAGTTTTCTTAAATTTACTGAGGCTTGATTTTTGACCCAAGATGTGATCTATCCTGGAGAATGTTCTGTGCACACTTGAGAAGAAAGTGTAATCTGCTGTTTTGGGATGGAATGTCCTATAAATATCAATTAAATCTATCTGGTCTATTATGTCATTTAAAGCTTCTGTTTCCTTATTTATTTTCATTTTCGACGATCTGTCCATTGGTGTAAGTGAGGTGTTAAAGTCCCCCACTATTATTGTGTTACTGTTGATTTCCTCTTTTATAGCTCTTAGCAGTTGCCTTATGTATTGAGGTGCTCCTATGTTGGGTGCATATATATTAATAATTGTTATATCTTCTTCTTGGATTGATCCCTTGATCATTATGTAGTGTCCTTCCTTGTCTCTTGTAACATTCTTTATTTTAAAGTTTATTTTATGTGATATGAGTATTGCTACTCCAGCTTTCTTTTGATTTCCATTTGCATGGAATATCTTTTTCCATCCTCTCACTTTCAGTGTGTATGTGTCCCTAGGTCTGAAGTGGGTCTCTTGTAGACAGCATATATATGGGTCTTGTTTTTGTATCCATTCAGCAAGCCTGTGTCTTTTGGTTGGAGAATTTAATCCATTCATTTAAGGTAATTATCGATATGTATGTTCCTATGACCATTTTCTTAATTGTTTGTGGTTTGTTTTTGTAGGTCCTTTTCTTCTCCTTTGTTTCCTACTTAGAGAAGTTCCTTTTGCATTTGTTTTAGAGCTGGTTTGGTGGTTCTGAATTCTGTTAGCTTTTGCTTTTCTGTAAAGATTTTGATTTCTCCATCGAATCTGAATGAGATCCTTGCCAAGTAGAGTAATCTTGGTTGTAGTTTCTTTCCTTTCATCACTTTAAGTATATCATGCCACTCCCTTCTGGCTTGTAGAGTTTCTGCTGAGAAATCAGCTGTTAAACTTATGTGAGTCCCCTTTTACGTGACCTGTTTTTTTTTCCCTTTCTGCTTTCAATAATTTTCCTTTGTCTTTAATTTTTGCCAGTTTGATTATTATGTGTCTCGGCATGTTTCTCCTTGGGTTTATCCTGTATGGGACTCTCTGTTTTTCCTGGACTTGGGTGGTTATTTCCTTTCTCATGTTAGGGAAGTTTTCAACTATAATCTCTTCAAATATTTTTTCCTGTCCTTTCTCTCTCTCTTCTCCTTCTGGGACCCCTATAATGTGAATGTTGTTGCATTTAATATTTTCCCAGAGTTCTCTTAGGCTGTCTTCATTTCTTTTCATTCTTTTTTCTTTATTCTGTTCAGCAGCAGTGAATTCCACCAGTCTGTCTTACAGGTCACTTATCCGTTCTTCTGTCTCAGTTATTCTGCTATTGATTCCTTCTAGTGTATTTTTCATTTCAGTTATTGTATTGTTCATCTCTGTTTGTTCTTTACTTCTCCTAGGTTTTTGTTAAACATTTCTTGCATCTTCTCGATCTTTGCCTCCATTCTCTTTCCGAGGTCCTGGACCATCTTCACTATCATTATTCTGAATTATTTTTCTGGAATGTTGCCTATCTCCACTTCATTTAGTTGTTTTTCTGGGGTTTTATCTTGTTCCTTCATCTGGTACATAGCTCTCTGCCTTTTCATCTTGTCTATCTTTCTGTGAATGTCAGATGTTACTTCACTTGATGGAAGCAGGAGGGTATAGGTTGATTTATTGCACTTTCCCTTCTCCAATCTACCATCATTATTAGCCCACTGCTCACCTGGCTTTTGACAGTCAAACTCATTTTTATCTTCAGAAAAGAGCTAAGTACAGTATGGATAATTGAAAACCACATTCAGTTGTCTTATTTCAGCTGAAAGATTCAACTTTTTTTTTTTTAAAGCTTACTGAGCCAATTGCACAAGTCCTGCTGTAAAGTAAACCTGACATGTCTGAGCACATTGTGTAGCTGTGACACACACAGGTGTATTTCCTCCCAACCACACACACAAACACACATTGCCATCAGCAAGTCAGATTCATGGTATTTGACATTATTTTCCCTTCAGAATCTGGTAGAACATTTGTGTAAAATATCAGCTCATGTTTTGTGAAACATGACAAATAACTCAGAAATCTCTGTTCCTCCCTTTATGTATACTTGGGATGTCCCAAGAAGTTCTGAGATGGCCTTGATAGTACATCTTACATTCATGTCAAGCATTTTGTTGACATCAATAGGAATTTTACTCTTGGGAAATGTCCTGGATTAAGACCCCAGACACATAGAGAAGACAAGAAGCATTTTAAAGGTACCAGGGAATCAAGATGTCAGGTAAGTGTCCACCTTGAGAGCAAACACCCCTGGGTATCCATCATCTGTAGTAAATGGGGTGCAGTCAGCAGTGTGGCGTTTGACATAGGATTAGAATATAGTTTGCCCAAATTTTCCTGTTTCTGGAAAGAAAGGGAAAAAAAGGGAGGCTGGTAGATAATTGGATAATTGTATAAGATTGTATAATAGTGATGGGTCTTCTGTTATTCAGGATGTGTGTAGTGCCCAGAGGGAGCCATTTGACAGGGAAATCAACCCTTCTCTCACTCTCCTACTAAGTATTGTCTTAGACAAAGCCAGTCCTGAGACTTATGGCCCCATTTTGAAGTAAATAACCATTGTAGATAACCATGTATATAGGTATAAGCACTTCTGATGGAAATTTAGCAAACTATAAAAACACCCTGTCCTTAGAATATATCTTATAAACTAGGGCATTGAGACTGTCTAAAACATATTAATTTAATATCCCTTGATTGGTCTTAAAAAAACTGTTTAAAATCAATGTCCTTTTATTTTTGTCTTAGCATTTAATTTCATTTGCATATGACTAAGACTGTTTCTTTTTGGTAAATTTAATTTGCTAGAGTTTGGCACCCAACGCAGAAAGAATGGCATCCTCTGAGATAGGGCTGCTAACAACGGCAAGTAGCATTGCAAATAAATTTGATCTATAGGCTTTTCAAACTTCTCAGATGTGATCCCTGACATTTGGCCTGATGAAGGAAACCCTGGGGACTGGAAAAACACAAAGCATGCTACTGTAGTGGCATGCAAAATGTCTTATAATCTGTCTTTATCTTTCATGGCTGTAGTGGTCTGGATTGAGTAGACCAAATTGGGCTAAACACTATCCTTGGCTACTCTCACGAAGCTGTTTTCAAAAGCTAATAGGAGCTGTGTGTGCACATTCAAGGACAATATTTGGCCCCTTTTGTTTTTGCACAAACAGTTGCTTTAGTTGAGATGATTATTCCTGACTGACTGTTTTATAAGCAGCATTTTGTCCAGTTTAAATCTCTTTTCACTTTATTCTTCAGAGTCAAGACATTTATGAATATGGAAACATGTAACTCAAAATCTTCAGTTTCTGCAAAAATAAAAATCTCCCTCATAAAACCTGTGAGTATTGCAAATGAACTGGGAAGTAGGTAAATCAAGTCATATTAATGTGGCAAAAACAGAAGTAACACTGAGAAAAAGTGTTAATACTCATTAATGGTAGCAATCTGATTAAAATTTTTATAGCGCATTGATCCTTGATCTTTCAAAACAGAAATGTGTTGTTAAATAATATTTTCAAGGAAAATATGGACTATCAATACATATATTTATTTATGCAAGAAAAAGTTTGAAATTAACCCTCAGTGCAATTCTTTCCTCTTCCCTGAAAAGCATATTATATAAATCTCACTTTTTTTTCCAAAGGCCAAACCTTTGAAATGGAAGAGAATCAGTCTAATAGAAAAGTTTTTATTATTGGAAATTGGGTCATCTTTAGAATTTCCTACTAGAAAATCACACGTTTAACCAGGGCCTTAAGGTTTTGGAAGGGACATATTGCATAAATCAATACAAGATATAAATAATATGAAAGACAGTCTAGAATTTCTTGACTCTTTGAGGCACTTACAAGAGTTAGCTCATTTCTTTTGTGCTTGAAGCAAATCTTTTATTTTTATGGTTTCTTATTGCCCTTTTTCTGAAGATTATCAATTTAAGAATGTATTTAGTTATAAATTGGAAGAAGGATTTTCAAAAGTCACAATTATATACATTGCCTATGCATTTATTAATAATTGCAAGCTAAATATTTTCACTTTTTGCAGGGTTAATAATTTATGCAAGAATAATCCCACCGAGTTCCTTGAGTGGTTGGTGATTTGTCTAAAATAGTGGGTATATATATATATATATTTTTTTTTTTTTTACCCTACCTGCCAATGTGAACAGATTCCAGGTCTTTGAGACCCATCATATCTTTGTTTGAAACGTTTTGAATACCAACTCCGAAAACTTGACATTAATAAAACATTAAAGTTCCAACTTAAGCCCATAAAAGTCAAGAAATCCAGAATTAAGATCGGCCCAGCTCTCTTAACTCTGTTCTCCTGCATGTATGCACGGGTGATGGGACAACAGTGCAGGCTGTTGCTTAAATCAGTCTCCCTGCATAATCTGAAAATGTAATTGAATTAGTGTGTAAAGTATTTACATACCCTGCAGTGGAGAGCCCCACGCACTATATTATCCACATCCCCTCTTCAGGCCCTCATTTTAACTCCTCACTGCAGTGTTCCTGTGAGGCTTCCTTAAACATTCAGAAATTGGACTTGCAAATACAATTTCCCTTCTTTTACGAGGCTTCAAGATGAGTGATGCATACTCAGTTTTCCTAGTTGCCTTTCAGCTCCTGGCCAGACAGATAAAGTTTAGGTTACATTCTTCTTTTTGGTTAATATCCTCAGGGTTTGCTAGGTATTAAACAATGCCATTCTGTGGTTAAGGATTATTTTATGCTCTAATTCAACTAGTTGCAGGACAGTTTGCCATATTAATATGAAAATTAGAAACATCATTTTGAGTTTAGGAACATATAGTTGTATAGCACAGTCTTCAGAGCAGGACTTTGGTTTCTGATCGACCCATGTTCCAACAATAGTCCCTGTTTTGGCACTTAACTGTCACTTAAACTTTCCAAGCCTCTGTTTTCTCCTCTGTAAAATGGGGATAATAAAGATCTTTCTGATCGTCAAGATTCAATGATATTGTGAGGACTTAAAGAGATGATGTATATAAAATGATTGATATGTAGTAAGCACATAATTATTGGCTGCTGTAATTATTATTTCCTATTTTGGTGGGAAATAATAGCGTATTGTTTCAATTCATTCCTTTTTCTTCATAGAGTGTGAGACAGGGGCTTCAAATAGAATTTGAATGTTCAGAAATGTTAAAAGCAACATTTAATAATAAGCATGAAAAGGATATTTTTCCTTAGCCCTGATTCAAGAAATGTACAATGATATCAGTTTTCAGATATCAGGTCAGATTGGCAAAGATTTTTCAAAGAATGATAATATCCAATGTTGGGTATGGGGAAACAGGCTTTCTCTGACACTGCTAACTAGTATAAACTGGTATACCGTTTTGACAGGCAATCTGATGATGTGTACAAAAAATTTAAAACATGTATCTTGTTTGACTCAGCAATTCTACTCCTAGAAATTTATCTGCATTTTCAGGAATATTTGTGAAAGTCCTACTGAAAAATTAGAAGGAATCTAAATGTTAATATGGGGCTTAAAGTAAATTATATTGCAATCATACAGTGGGATACTACAAAACCATTAAAAATGAATGAATTGTGCGTGTGTAATAAGTTTGATTGAGGAGTCACAGACTGCAGGGCAGACATTTGAAATGGTCTCCATTTTTCCCAATAACTGTTATCATTGCTCTCTGTGGAACCTATCTTTCTTTCTGAGTAGTGGGCTTCCCTAGCTACTTCTCATTCTTTTTGCAGAACTTTCAGTCACTTTTCGTTATTTAAACAGTCTCATTCTGTTTATTGAGACCCAAAGCTAGCTTCGTGGTCCTGTGACCTGTGCCATTGCACAAGGCCTGCACTCTGAAGGGCCCTCAACAAGGTTTAATACTCGGAAGTTGCTTTCTTGGAATTTTTAGGAACTTTATTTTCGAATTTGCATATGAAACGTGTGTCTGTATTCTTTGCTGCCCCATCAGCACATAGCACTCTTGATGCCCTGAACACTGAATTCCAGTTAACCCACCATATGTGGGAGTCAGTGAGACTCAAGGTAAATACAAGGTAAGGGAGTTCCATCAATAGCTGAGTGAGCGGGGTCCCTGACAGCCCCAAAAGCTGTGCTTTCCATTCAAACCAGAACTTGTTCTGAATGCAGAAACAAGGTAATGGCATTCTAAGAATCGCGAATGACCAAGACACCCTGTCATATCCTTTCATATTTCTGTTACTTCTGTGTGTTTGCCAGCCACTTATGCTACAAATGATGATATAGACGTAAAGGGAAAGAAAAGCAATGCATAATGTCTTGTCCTTTCAGTCTTTCCTAACTCAGCAGTAAGCCGAAGGTAGACAATGTTGTACAGGGTGTACCTTCAGGAGGGGAAATTAAAATGGTTCAGTTAGTTTCCACTCTTCTGCTAAGAACGAAATACATATGCACATGTGAGCTACAAAATACAAATTGTGTAATTTTGGTGACCCATATATGAGCTAAAAGCTTTGTATTTGCATTTAAAACTGAGATAGAAAGATATATATGTGAGCAATAATATTCATGGCAATAATTTGAATTTTTAGTTTTTCTTAGAACAACATTACATAGCAAAAACCAAATACCATGACAGGTTGAAGGAGAGGTTGCAGAAGAACAAAAATAGTTTTATATTTTAGTACCATTAATGCCACTTTTTTACTGCTTTTTGAAGAAGGAGCCCAATATTTTCATTTTGAACTGAGCCTCACAAATTAGGTTGCTGGCCCTGATACCAATGGTGAAAGAAGCAAATGTATTGGGGGCATCTGTTACTTTTGTTTGTCAGCTTTCATTCACTCTTCTGTCAACAGTCCCTCATTTTCTGGAGGCATCGCCCACAGTCCGTGTGTTTAGGAAGGAATTTATTTCACAGGTGGCTGCAGGGGTAAGTGTGAGACTCAAGCCTTGGTCAATCAGAATATTTCATTTTCCTGGTCATATTAAGAGGTTTGGAGATGAATATTTGAGCCATGTTGACCCATACAAATCATAGGACTTGTGTAAGAAAGAGCAGGAAGAAATGATCTGCCTTTTCTTGCTAAAATTTACCTTGAGGACGGGTGAACCTGGAGCTACTGGTGGACAGCATATGGAGCCCGAGAGTAATACCAACATGGCAAATGGCAAGGGTGAGGGATGGTTAGAAACCAAGTCCTGGTGATAACATTTAAGTCCCTGGATCAAGCTATACCTGAAGCTCTAGATCGAGTTTTTAAATCTGTGAGAACTTTTATGCTCAAGCTAATATGAATTCGATTTTGCCACTTACGATAGAGTTCTGACATAGCATGTACAGATTGCTTTCATTAATTTTCTGTGCATAATAGATATCTCTAAAGATATATACCAAACTGGTACCAGTGGATATCCCATTCAGGGAAGATAATGAAAAGGACTTTCATTTACAATTTTGTACTGTTCTCTTGAGTAAGGATTTTGTAAAACAGGTATTATTTACTTTAAGCCCAGAAAAAGCCATAAAAGTATTTCCATCTTGGGGAAAAAAGGTCAATGATGCTTAACGTTAACGTAGTAATTTTCCATACTGACAAAAACGCAAATGTCTTTAAGTAGATCTTACATAGATTATTCAGTTATGGGGGCTAGTATTCCCACGCCAACTTCTCTACAGAATGACATGGGCATGCAGGGCAGCCACAGAATCATCCCACAAGCCTTTAACCAGCAATTTTGCACCAGCAATTTTGCTGGTTGGTGCCATGTAATTATGCTGTAGAAAACAGCAAATAGAAGACTAATGAGTTTGGCCTTACTAACCACTTAAAGGTGAAATGGTTAATTCTCAAGTAGGCAATCTTTTGTCTTACCATGTTCTAACCTGTATGTGTGAAGAGAAGAAGAAACTTTGGATTTGAGGCAGTATCAAAATGGGGCATTGAGAAGGCAGAAAGGAGTAAAGTCAGGCAGCTAAGGAAGGTTAGAGCAATCTCATGGAGAGTGTTCAAAGAACCCTGCAGGGCTCCCCTGGTGGCACAGTGGTTGAGACTCTGCCTGCCAAGGCAGGGGACACGGGTTCGAGCCCTGGTCTGGGAAGGTCCCACATTGCCGCGGAGCAACTAGGCCCGTGAGCCACAACTACTGAGCCTGCGCGTCTGGAGCCTGTGCTCCGCAACAAGAGAGGCCGCGACAGTGAGAGGCCCGCGCACCGCGATGAAGAGTGGCCCCTGCTCGTGGAGACTAGAGAAAGCCCTCTCACAGAAACGAAGACCCAACACAGCCAAAAATAAAATAAATAAATAAATAAAATTAAAAAAAAAAAAAAGAACACTGCAGAACATATTTTTACCAGCCCAGGGTCCTGCTAGGTGAGATTGCTGTACCACTTTGAAGATACCCAGTGGTGGTGTTTTCCGCATATCATTGCCCGAGGGCTCCAGCAGAGTCGGGAAGGGCTGGATGCAAGGATCCTGTTTTCTAAGCATCCTGCCCAGCAGTGTGGTCAGTCAGGACCGGCTGTGGGCTGTTCTCCAACACGGCATCCCATACACTTGCTAATCCTTCTGCTTATGATCTCAGCACTACTTCCCTTCCCCGACGAGATATCCCTCTTTGTCCCCAAACAGAGCACACATAGACATCTTCCCCAACAGTTTAATCTAGGGAAATTTGTTTCCAATGTTATCACAATGGATTCGAATGGTTCCTTTCTGTCTGACTTTGCTCTTTTACATATGGGTATGAAAGCAAAACTGTTATCATTCATTTGTATACAGTAGATCAGATGGTTTCTTGGAAACTATCTTTGACAGGGTGAAAATCTAAGAAGGACACTGGTTGAGGCTACGAGGAAAGGCGGGTGGAGGCAGGAAGAGGGACCCTCTTGAGGGATAAGGAGGAAAAGGAGTGAGGGGCTGGGCCTCTGGAGGGCGACCCTGGCTACTGCGCTATTTCACTAGTGCTGAGTTTTGGAGTCAGTGAGGGTTATCGCAGTGCTTGGAGGGGGCAAATATTATTTAGTCATTTGCCAAATACTCTTTAAAGTAATACGAACATCAGGTAAAATGTTCAAGTGGAACAAAAGAGAATGCAGTGAAGAGTAATTCTCCCTGTCACTCTCACCCCTCCTCTTCTGTTTCCAGAGGCCACCACCCCCGGCTTCTGCATTCTTCTGGACAGCCTGTGCCCGTTTAAGCATGCTTGTTTGATTCTTCCCCTTAGCTTGACCTTGACTTAGACCTGTTAAGTCAGGGCCTAAATTGCAATTTGAAGATGACACTCAGCTTTGCACTTTGGCATTCTTTCCTTAAACTAAGTAATGAATAAAGAAGCATATTCAAGAGCTTGAAAACCCTCACTGTAGGTACGTGATTAACTCCTGTACCTGTCTTTCAAATCTTTTGTTGCATAAAGCCGAGCAGGTGACTGGTGCATTCTCTCTTTCAGCAGGATGCGATATTTCCAATTCACTGCAAAACCAAGTTCAAACTGCTAAAAAAGCTAGTTTTTAATTACCTTGAGATACAAGTTGCGAGGAGGCAGCCTGACAGCTCTCATCCATGAGATCAGTAAGCTGTGAAGACATGTGGTCAGATATGTCTTGTCATTAATATATGCAGTGTGATCAGATGTCATCATAATTGTAATTGTTACAGGATCATAAAGCTGCAGAGAGACAGAAAAAGCAAATACCTTTCTTTGAAAGGTCATCCAGGAAAACAAACTGAGCTCATCAATAAAATAGGGATGCAAAGAGAGATGAGTATTTATAAGGAATTCTCCTGAAAATCAAGTGAGCAAAGACTTTTACAATAATGTTCAATTTAAATTAGGAGGTGGGCAAATGAGGTCCTGGTCAATTACTCTACATTGAATTAAATATTGATGTAAATAACAGCAATGATTTTCTAAGTTCTGTAATTAGCACTGGCTAGCAATATAAATTGGCTTTTTCAGATAACTGTGTATTTGACTAAATTTTCAAGATTGATGTTTTATAAATTTAAGCAATGGGATACATGTACCTCTAAAGAAATGTTTTCCACATAAAGCAATAGTGATGCATTTCCTTTAAAAAAAGTGCTTGTGTGTGTGTGTGTGTGTGTGTGTGTGTGTGTACATTCCACATACTTTGCCCACAGATCATCATGGAGAGGGCTTTCGAGAGGATCTTTATCTTGCTGTAGTGCCAGATCTTAAAATAAGACTTAAGGGCTGGGAAGTCTGATTGAGTGGGACTGAGATGTGATTTCCAGTAGTACCGCTCACCAGAGGGGAGAACAGAAACTGCTGTTTCTGTATATGGGAGGTGAGACATTTTTGGACAGACATATTTTAATTCAGCCTTTTCTTTTGAAATCAAATATATGCTGTGTCTACCATGAGATGTGTGGTTCCTTATTATAGCTAATGGATTGTTCATCCTCTTTGTCCTTGAGATAATCCTGAGTATGTGCAGAAAACTGAGATCAGGTTGCCCATAAAAACCAATCAGCCGGGAGGTGGTCCACAAGGTGTTGACCATTCCCTAGAGCAGATGGGAAAGATAATGTTTAATCAAGAGTTGGAGGATTAGGTAGCACAAATTAAGCCAAGAGAAAGGGAGAACTTCATTTCGGGAGAACCTCTGTGACATTTCTTGTACCCAAAGACAGATGAGAACAATCCCACAGCCATGAGTTCTGGCTACTCTCTCCCCACAGCTGACCCCGCAGACCTCGTCAGCTTTGGACTTTGCCAGCATCGTCGCCTGAATCTGTGAATTACTCAGACGGTGGTTTCTCAGGTTTATGAAGATGTATGAAGTGAGTCATTCACAAATGAAGATACCTGTGAGGAAATGACAGAATTCTGCTAAATATGTTTATATTTGCACAACTGATACATCTGAGCGTGATTTAGAAAAGGATGCATGTAAGTTTATAGAAATGACAGTTAAAAAGATAACTGTCACAATGTTTACTGATGAAGTTTCTATTTATCTTAATGTTTAGAAGCTCAAGGAAAAGATGGATTGTGGATTACAGCCTAAGCGTTATTGAGCCTGAATCTGTTATAACAACTTGTGGCAAATGGAGGCAGCAGGAGGGTGGAGTCAACTAGTCAAGAGTCCTCTGCAGAGGTAAGATTGTGAGGCCTTTGACAGCTGAAATACAACCTCATTTATCTTTAACCATGTTTACTGAAACAATTAAGTGCAAGATGGAGAGGTGGATAAAGTCGCTGTTTGTGGTCTGCTGGGCTGGGTCCTGGCGTTCACTCAGAAGGGCTACAGCTTCAAGATGCAGCCATGGGCCCGAGACAGCATCACTGCTCCTGCTTCGTCCTTTGTTCTAGGCCCTGGGCTGTGCTCTTTGCTCTTCTGCTTAGTTTGCTGCAAACGTCGAGAAGCACTTTTCATTTTAGCTGCTGGCAGTCTCAAGTCTAATAGCCTGGAGGAAGTTGCCAAACAAATGTAACCTCTTCTGTTGGCCTGGAGGCTCTTTACCTGTGTTTGCGGCAGGGCTGTCTGTTTGGCAGTGCACTTACACACTGTGGAAATGTGCTCTGGGAGGTGTTAAACTGAAATGGGGAATATTTCAAACCATTCCTTAAATACTAGAATTGAAATGTTGTGTTGCTGAAGTGGCCTGGGCTGGAAACTTTTGAGTGAAAAGTTAGATCCTGGTTTTTCTTGAAGACGAAATGGAGCCCTGGGGTATGTGGTTTTCAGGTTTCCTCTATTTGCTAATTTTGGAAACGGACTTTTCACAGTTTTCTTCTCTTTTGTGTTGAGACTTTGGTTTTGCTTCTACATGCAGCTCTGGATGGAAAACTGAGGATTGCGCTTTTTACTTTGATTCTGGTTAATTGGCACAGAGGCGAAGCAACAATGGATACAACTATTAAGAACCATAAATAAATATATTAGTTTTATGATATGATCAGTGTCCTTTGATATAGTAACAAACATAAAAGAGCAGGGTACTGGGCAAAGGATCCTGCAAATCGTCAGATATTCACAAACCCTGGATCTCAATTAAGAGGCCTAGTAAGAAAACGATCCAGCTTTTTAAAAAAAATATTCCGAATGGATTTTATTTTTTTAAAGCAGAGAAATATAACTTTTAGAGAAGGACAAGCACACAAATTCCCTGCAAAGATAATTTAGATCTACTATCAAATCTTTCTTTAAGGTCTCAGAGAGTTTGTCCTAGTTATGAAGGCAAATGTCTTACTAAAAGACCCCAGGGCTTGTATCTTTGAATACAGATACACAAAAGAGTCCAAGCTTTACGGTTTCCAGACACAGATAAAATAGAATAACCTTAATTAATCTTATAGCGATAAATCTCTTTGTTGTTATAGAATAATGTTTATCGTTGAACATTCCTGGTGTTTGCCACGACTGAGTACCAGTAGTGCTGTTATTAGTAATTTTCTTTAGGTTGATTTAGCTTGAGGGGTCCACATACTAGGGCTCAGAGAGCAGCCCACAAAGAGGACATGGGTACACTTTTCACTCTGGTCTGGAGTTAACTTGACTTGGTTCATTTTATTCAAGGCATAGGGAAGCTGCCTTCTTGGAGGACCTGCACCTGAATCTGGGAATTGTTACATATGCTGTTACCTCTGAAGCAATTACAACTCTTCTGTGAGCCCAGTGGCAAGAATTCCTTTTATGCACTTAACCAACTATGGAATAGTTGCTCCAATTCAGTCTTCCATGGTGGAGCCATGGAAGGACTTAGGGAAGGTTTCCATCAAATTGCATGAAGACGGAGCTGTACATCTCTACATACCAATACCAGATGCTGTGCATGTAGTGGAACCCTCGTTAAAACCTGAGCTAATTTTTAAACTGTCATCTTTCCCCTTGTTATTTTTTTAAAATTTTTGATAGTTTAAATCCAATACTATTGTCCAGTTTAATTTCCCAACACCTTGTGTGATAGGTTTTACAATACTGGTATTATCAGGACTATAGTCTTCTAATCCTCAGATCAGCATCTCAAAGAAAAGTATTTTTATCTCACATAGTCCAACTTCCAATAGCTCAGGGTAAGAATTCCCTCTACAGCCTCCTGATCGCCCTATATAGCCTCTTATTGAATGTTCTCAGTAAAGGGCACTCACTTGTTCTTTCTAGTCTTTCTGTTTTGGTGGCTCTACTTTTTTCCATAGAAGAAAGAACATCTTTCCATAGAAAACTCAAATTCTGCCTCCTTGTCCCCTCGCCCTTTTGCCTCAGTTCTGCTTTCTGGAGCTACAAATATATGTACACCCTCTGTTAAGTTAGAATTCAAAAATACTAAAGAGAGTTTTTTTGTTCTCCCTAAATCTTCTCTTTTCTAGGCAAAACTTACATCACTCATTCATTCAAAAGATGTTTACTGAGTAGATACATGAGCAAACGCTGGGTTAGATGCAGTGGGTGATGTAAGGGTGATTCAGACAACTATTTCTCATTGACTTTGCTTACAGAACTGTCAACACACACACCACCTTCTTCTGGATAAACTATCCTATCGTTTGTTTCTAGATTGAGAGCTTCTTGAGAGCTGAGACCATGACATCACTTGAGTATCCCCGAAGCAGACACATAAGTGGATATGCAACAAATGCTTTCTGACTTTCCTCCATTCCTCTGAAAATGAGACCCCTAAACCTTGGCTTGATCAGCACAAGCATATCACACTGCTTGATCTGATGCTGATATTGTGTACGGGCTCACAAGTCCTCGGTCCACACAGACTGCTGTAAGACTCTGTCTCACTTGCTATCTCATTTAAAATGCCCAACAAGGCTGAGATGTAGATACTGTTTTGCCCAGTTTTTAGATGAGAAAACAGAGAGAGATATGAGATTTAAAATGATGGTAGCCACAGGTGTGCTCTAAATCTATGTTTGGGATTTTTAAAAATAGGGATCCTAGTTCCTGGTTTCCCACCATTTTCTAATTTTGTACCTGAGTTTTTGATCCTGATGTAGAACTATACCACTATATTTATGAAATTATATCTTGTTGGTTTTGGCCTACGCTTCTAGCCTGTTGAGTCCTTCTGGATACTTAATATGGTTATTTTATCATCTTAGCTATTCCTTTCAGTTTGTGTACTTGTCACTAATATGCTAAGAATATTCTTCTTTCACGTAAGTTATTGATGAGAAATGCTGATAGTCCAAAGATAGAGAGCTGTGTCACCTATGAGAAACCTTGCTCCAGGATGATATCGATCCACTCATCGCTGTTGTTTTGGGTACATTTGTTTAATTATTCTATCATGCAGCCCACATATTTCCATTTTGACCATAAAGATAACATGAAAAGCTTTGCAAATTAAAGTGTATTTTGTTTTAAATCAGATGTTTCTCTACATGAGTTGAGTTGTTTGCCATGTAGTAAGCAGACAACAATTAGATTTTTATTTGCTATTCCAGAGTCTACGATTTGGTTCATACTGTAGTTTAATGTATGTACTAATGAATAGTGTTTTTGAAAGAGCTTTATGCACACATGTAAGTTTTATCATCTATTTCTCTCTCACGATATTTTTCCTTTCCTTCCTGCCTCCAAATATTTCTACGTATTATATGTTTAAAAATATGAGGAAAAGGTGTGTTTAAAAGGAAATGAAAGGCTTGTTGCAAAATAATATATTTTCCCAACAGAAACACTCATTTAATGTATACATGCAAAACTTTAACACCTGATTTAAAAATGTATGAAGAAACTCAGGAGCTGAATTACAGGATTTGCCTGTCTCTCTTTTTCTCTTGCCTTGGGCAATCTAGTCTAATTACAAAACTTGCCTTTCATTCTGTTTAGTGTTTCTCAGCTGTGCATGAAAAAAGTTAATCAAAAAATAAAATGAAAAACTGTGATGGCTAATCGAAGTCCCATAAATTTCTCTTCTGTTGCCTAGTTTGTCTTTGGGGATGAACTCCAAAATGCTACCTTTCATGCATCATTAGATGTACTGTGACTGTTGGTCTCTGCTTCTTTAAAGAAAAAGATTCCTTTAATTTTAGAATTTTTCAAAATTAGAAAATGAAAAGAAAATCATGGCTCTTCCCATCTTCATTTATCCCTTCTTCATTTATCCCTTATCTGTAATTGTTGGGAGGTTTGTAACCATGAAAGACACTGGACCAACAAGCTCAAAGATGGGTAATGTCTCTGATTAGAGCAGATTAGAGAGAAAAGTGATTTACACCCCTTCTTGTCCTCTAGTGTGTTTTGTAGGGAAGTAAAGTAACTCTTTTTCCTTCTACCCATCTTAGGGTGGTTGGCTGGGACCCTGTAAATTATACTAACAAAATAAGATAGATTAACAAGAGAAAAAGAAACAGGTTTATTAGCATGTGCATCATGCATTCACATGCGAGAACTCAGTGATAGTAACTCAAAAGGGTGGTTAGAACTTGGGCTTATATAGCATCTTAACAAAAGAACAATAAATTTTTAGAGAAGTGACAAGATAGAGGAAAAGGGCTTTGAGTTTCTAGGGTGGCAAATTGTGGGGGAACTAATGGAAGATGAGGGCAAGTTAGTAAATTTGCTATGTGGATTCTTCTGATGACTTCTCTGGGCTGATAAAGGTCTAACGTTGTCTTCAGTAAAGTCTGTCCTTCCTGGTAGAGTGGGGAGCGGGGATATCTTTACAAATTTACATCAGGTTTTAGGCAAACAGGGGGATGGAAGAGAGCTTTTCTTGTATCTGTTTCTTCTCAGTTGGCTTCGTCTCAAAATGATTCTTATGCCACAGAGATATATTTTGAGGTGGCACATTCTACTACCCTTCATTTTGGAAGGACATTGGATTAAAAGGGTTATTGATTCTTGGCCTATCCTCTATCTGCCTGTCTTGTTTAGGGTGTAGACACGCATATCAACCGCTAGAACCAGTGGTTGTGAGGGTTTTTCCTCAAGGGCTAACATGTCATCTTAGTTCATTTCAAATCCCCTTCGTGACAACACTACTGCAAACCAAAAGCAATCTGATAAAGTTAGTGCCTTTAATAAATATTGTTACTTAAACCTGATAAAATCGTAGACCAGTCTCTTTGTTCTTTGGGAGGCAAAAGAAAAGGTATAGGAGAAGGGTGGGAGATTGGTTGAGGATATTTGAGAGTCCTGATATTGTTTTGAAGGGTTGATGGCAATGGTAGTGGGTTGATGATGGACAAAAACAGCATGTTATAATGCTAGTTTGTGGCATTTTTAGCTGAGCCTGTCACACAAAAGGAGATTTCTGGATGGTGTGTATCCATTGCTCCTGTGGCCTCAATAACCCTACAATTCTCAGTTGTTTGAAGTGAGTGCTGTTGAGAAGCAACATATGCTTCTTCCCCTCCATGCAGAGAAATGAAATTTGGAAAGATGTGCTGAAAGGAAAAACATAGTTTCCTATGGCAAGTTATCTCCAAGAATGAACAATTTCCTGGGATTGTGATAATGGTTGCTAAAACCTCATTGAGAAAAATAATTCAATTGCCCAAATTTGGGCTTAGATCATGTTGCAGCTGGCTCAGTAGAGTGGCAAAGGGACCATCAATCTGCTTTGGAGAGAGGTGTCATGCTTGAGACTCAAGTGGAGGCAGCCTGCCTTCACTGATACTGGATATGATAAAAGAGTCCTGGGGTCTTTCAGAGAGAGTACACCATTCGCATAACACAGCATTGTGTAAGTCTCATGAAGTTTTCTTTTTTTGTTTGTTTTTTTTAATGCTATTTAAACTTGCTTTCATAACAACCTGAATAAAATGGAAAATATGTTATTAGAGTTTGTTGAGGAAATCTGTGGATGCATTAACAATAACAGCAATGTGACCGAAGTCACGGGCACTTAGGTTTTTTGTAAACATTGAAGGCCAGTTACTTCAAGGTATTAAACATGTAACCCTCCTATTTTAATTTCCTGGCTGAGACAACTTTGGTATTCCAGAATTTAGCCAGCAACTGACTCAGCAATTGGGAAGCCAGTTTTCCAGAAGTTCCAGCTTTGATTTGATTATTTCAAGGTCATCTATAAGATGTAAGCAATAATCAGAAGTGTCAGGCCTTAGAGAACAGCCAACAGCACAGAGTGAAAGTACAGTGTGGACCTGTTGAACATGACACAAGTGGGCATAGTTGTGAATTCAAAACCAGTGAGTTGCCCAGGACTCCAGTAAGTTCTCTTGCTTTATGATTGTGAATTTTCAGACACACGAAATTAGGATAATGCTGCATTACAAAATCAGCAGTTAGGTGTATGAAAAGATCACTGCCTCAGGAAATCAGGAGACCTGAGGCTTAGTCCCAGGAAATAATCTTAATCATAATCTTCATTTGTGAGCAATTACTGTATTACTATATGTGGGGCATCTTTTAATACATTTTCTCTAGCTTACACAATAATTTAGCTTGGAAGATATTATCCCATGTTCAATGTGAAGAAAGAACTTCAGGAGAGATTAAGTGAGTTTCCCAAGGTCACTAAGCTAGTAAAGAGCCGAGTTAAAATTCAGACTCAAGGCTGTCTCCTGAGGCTCTGTCTCTGTTGAAAGCTCCATGTTCTTTCCTGCATCTTTGTCTTTCCTTCAGTTGTTTCTTTTTTTTTTTAACTTTTTATTTTATATTGAAGTATGGTTGATTAACAATGTTGTGTTAGTTTCAGGTGTACAGCAAGGTGATTCAGTTATACATATTCATGTATCTATTTTTTTCAAATTCTTTTCTCCGTTAGTTTGTTACATAATCCTGAGCAGCTGTTTCTTCCTGGAATAAATACCCTTCTTGCTCATCTCAGTCTGTATGACTTTAAGTTCATTCTTTAAGCCCAACTCCAGTCTACCATTTTTAGGAAGAAATGTCCAGGGACATTCCCATCCATTGGTCTCTCCTGAGTGTAACCTCACTGCCCTTCTTACCGTGCTGCTCATTTACCACCTGCTTATATCTCTGGCATGATCCTCGTGGCCTTTGGTACTTCCCATCTATTGTCAATCACACTTCAGTGTGATGCTCTCCCTCTTCTCTCTCTCTCATTTATAAATTTGGAAGATATTAGGGAAAAAATTAAAGCATAGAAAACTACCATGTACCCTACTACCCCAAATTAGCAAAATTTACCATTTAAAAATATTGGCTTCAAATTTTTTCTTTAAATAAAGAAATAGCACCTTATGATCAAAGTGATATTCACATTATACGCTTTCTAATCCCATTCACCTTCTCCCTCTCCAGAGGCAACCACTAATCTGAGTCTGGTGCCTAACCTCTAAGTCTAGGCTTTTTTTGCTTGTTGTTGTTACACATTCTTATATTTGTAAACAATATATAATGTCATTTTGTAATTTTTTTTGTAAGAGAACATAGTATAATTACTGCATATGTCTTTTGAAAATTTGCTTTTGTAACTTGGTATTTTAAAAAATATTGTCACATTTATGCATTTAAATCTAATTTATTCATTTAAATTGTAGCAATTCATTTCATGATCCTAAATGTCTTACTTATCTAGTCCTCTTTTTACAGCATTAGGGTTCTTATGAAACTTTTAAGTTATAAAAGTTATAAAGCTTTTTCAGAGGCTTGGTTTCTCCTTTGCCATTAGACACTAAATTCTCTGATCGAAGGACTGTGGATTATACTTCTTAATGGTTAACATTGTAACCACAATTCAGTAGACATTCAGTTGAATGCATCGATAAAAATATCTGGGGGAAGTGAAGGTGTTCAACTCTGAGAAGGTTAACATGATTAGAAGCAGGTAGAGGTTGACTTCAAGGAAGTTAGTTGGAATGACATTTTTTTCTTGTATTTATGGAGATGGGAAAGTAGGGTAATAAAAAGCTGCTTGAGATGATACTGAGGGCTTCCCTGGTGGCACAGTGGTTAAGAATCTGCCCGCCAATGCAGGGGACATGGGTTCGAACCCTAGTTCGGGAACATCCCACATACCTTGGAGCAACAAAGCCTGTGCACCACAACTACTGAGCCTGAGCTCTAGAACCCACAAGCCACAACTACTGAGCCTGCAAGCCACAGCTACTGAGCCTGCATGCCACAACTACTGAAGCCTCTGTGACTAGAGCCCGTGCTCCACAAGAGAAGCCACCACAATGAGAAACCCACACACCACAATGAGAAGCCCATGCACTGCAATGAAGAGCAGCCCCCACTCGCCGCAACTAGAAGAAAGCCTGCATGCAGCAAAGACCCAACACAGCCAAAAATAAATAAATAAAATAATAAAGAAGAAAAAAAAGAAAAAATAACATTTGAAACCTTATATAAAAATTAATTTAAAAAGAAAAAGAAATGATCCTGAGATGAGCATGGGTAACCTAGTACCTTTTTTTGTCACGCTAATCAATTTTGTAAAAGACTAGTAACAGAAAATATGGAAAATAATTGATTAAACTACAAGCAAAAATACTTAGAAATGTGCTTAGGTGTATTTGGCAAGTCAGTGCTGACTTAAGGCTGGACTGCGCAAATTCTACATCCATTTCTAACTAGGTCATCTCCGTGATTCACCTTGGAGAAATCTAATTGCCCTTGAATATTTGACCTTTAATGTATCAACATAAACAGTTTGTCATCCTGGCTTCATAGCAATATGACAATTGTGCTTGACAGAGATAACAGTTTTCTTTAGGAATGTTAAAGGCCATGGTCTACTTCTTCCGTTTTGTATCTTCCTTTCTGACCCATTTGCATTTTTGTTGCTTTCTGAATGTTGTCTAGATGGATCACATCCAATTACTGGGAGAGAGCTGTGAGGTTGGGAGGTAAGGGTTGTTGCTTTCTGAATGTTGTCTAGATGGATCACATCCAATCATTGGGAGAGAGCTGCGAGGTTGGGAGGTAGGGGTTGTTGCAAGGCAGGAATGAGTTTATGCCTGTGAAGCCCTAGAACAGTGTCTGCCACGTAGTTAGGTCTAAGTAGCTGTTAACTCTCATTCTTCTCTTTTGTACTTCTTACAACAGGAAGGTGAGGTAGTTATTTTATAAGCTTTGTTGTAAATCACTCAGGATGGGTACAGAGCTCTTCATGTCTCTTCAGCCCGAGATTGTAATTTGTTCTGAGGATTCTGGTAGGTGAAAGTCTAGGGTCTCCACAACAGGGAGACGTGAACTCCAAACACTCTCTATCCATCAGGGGCATCAAATGATCAGGAAGAGGCAGCAAGATTGAGCATTGATTGGATAATTAGAGTGAGACAGTATTAGGTTTATTATTTCATATATAGCTTCTCATGATGTTCGTTATAATCTGATAGCTATAGGAACAGTCCTACCTATTCATACATCTGCTCAGTGATCTATTGATTTATCATTCATTTAATAGTTCCAGGTACTTGAAATACATTGATGAACAAACAGAGAAAGATTCCTGCTCTCCTGTGGCTTACATTCTAGCATGGGAAGACAGAAAATAAGCAATAAATATATTAAGTAAATTGTATAGAACATTGGAAGGTGATATCTGCTATGGAAAAAGAAAGATAGATGCAGGTAAGGGGGATCAGGGGTGCCTGATCAGGTTGGATGGTCAAGGGAGGATTCATTGAAAAGGTGGGAACTGAGCAAAGACTTGAAGGAGGTGAGGGAATTGGCCATGGAGTTACCTGCAGGCAGAAGAAGAACTAGCACCCGTGCTGTGCCTGTCATGCTTGAGGTAAGAAGACCTGTGTGATTGGAGTGGAGTGAGCAAGGAGGAGAGTTGTAGGTGGTGAAATCAGAGGGGTTATGAGGGCCAGATAATGTTAGGCCTGTAGGCCATTGTGAAAACTTTGGTGATCCAGTAAAGAGCTTGAGTTAGTCTTAAAAGGCCACTCTGACTTCCGTGTTGAGAACAGAGTCTAAGGGGCAAGGATAGAAGCGGGGAGAACTGTTAGGAAGCTACTGCAACTCCAGGGCAGAGATGGCCGTAGAGATAAGAAGTAGTTCAATTCTGATATATTTTTATTCTAGAGCTAATATCCTAGAGGATTTGATGTAGGGTGTGAGAGAAATAAAGAGACCAAGAATGCCCCGAAGACTTTTTAAACAGCTGGAGTTTCCTTAAGCTGAACTGGTTGGATTAGGTTTGGGCAAGAACATTAAGGATTCTTTTTTTAAAGGTCTAGTAGCCATCTGGATATACAAGTTTGGAGTTCAGGAACGAGGTCTTGTTGGCTGGAGATATGAATTTCTGGTTTTTTTTTTTTTTTTTTTTTTTTTTGGCATATAGATGGAATTTCAAGCCATGAGGTTGGATAGGATCACCAGAGGAGTGAGTGCACATAGAAAAGGGGACCAACAACTCAGGTTCAGGAGGCTCAATATTAGGGGGTCTGGTGAAGAAAAGAAACCAGCAAAAAAAATTGAGAGGGGGTGACCAGTGATGTAGGTGGAGAAATGGGTGAGTCATGGATGCCCAGTGGAGAAAATGTATTAAGGAGGGTGATCAAATATGTCAATGCTAATGATGGGCCAAGTAAGATGAGCAGTGACAGTTGACTATGAGATTTACCTCTGTGAAAGTCATTTGGTAACCTTGATGAGAGCGGTTTCATTGGATGTGTAGGAATGAAAGCCTGCTTGGAGTGGGTAGAGGGGGATGGAAGGGAGTGAACTGGAGACAGCAAACAAACTGGTGGTCAAAACTAGTCTCTTACATGGAATATTATACCTCTCTCCTCAGGTATTCCTCCGTTGGCCCATTAATGTACCAAAAGTACCAAAGTTAGAATTTCCTTACTTCCCTTTAGGAGAGCCTCTGTATTCAACCACTGAAAATCTAAATATCCTGAAATTGGTATCTCAAAGTTATTAAACACTGTGGTATGGATTTGTCTCTTTGCACTGTATTCCTGGGTGACAATGAAATGGTAGAATTTCAGAACTGGAATGGATCTTAGACATGACATAGTCCAACCCTATTAACGAAGGTATACATAGGGAAAGTGACTTGCTCAAGGTCACATACTTGGTGTATGACAGAGTTGACACTATAATCCAGGGCTTCTGTTCTAGTGCTTTATCAACTGCATGATATTTTCTCTTGGATTTGATTCACCATGGATGTAGGACAAGTAAAGGCTTGAGGAGATGCTATGTAAATGCCTGTTAAATGAAAGAAAGAAAGCGTGAATGAACTAACAGATGAGTGAAGACAAGACAATATTTGAATTGTATGGGAAAACCAGATGAGGATCCAGAAGGCTGATGACTGGAGATTTGCTCTGAGATACAAGAGAGGAAAGTCAGGGTGAGGAACTATAAAAGCTGAGGGAGAAATAAGTGAGAACTGCAGATTGCATTGTGAGTGGTTTTTACCTTGAAAGTCTCAGTGATGTTTAAAAATTCTTTTAAAAGTAAATGAAGAGACTTCCCTGGTGGCACAGTGGTTAAGAATCCACCTGCCAATGCAGGAGACACAGTTTCAAGCAGTGATCCTGGAAGATCCCACATGCCGCGGAGCAACTAAGCCCATGCACCACAACTACTGAGCCTGTGTGCCACAACTACTGAAGCACTCGCGCCTAGAGCCCGTGCTCCACAAAAGAAGCCACCACAATGAGAAGCCCACGCACTGCAACAAAGAGTAGCTGCCACTCGCCAGAGCTAGAGAAAGCCCGAGCACAGCAATGAAGACCCAATGCAGCCAAAAATAAATTAAAAAAAATATATTAAGAAAAAACAGTAAATGCAAACCATTAATGAAACTTAATGGAAGGGACTGAAGATGGAGAGCTTTTTGCTAATGCGAGTTGGAATGATGGCATTTTTGTATATACTTGCTGACAACTACTGACTTGGTTGCAGCAGGTTTACAACTTCCTGAAAATAACCAGATACAAGAGGTTTCAACTTGCTGGAACTCTTATTATATGCTTGAATGACTCCTGGAACAAAAGAAAGCTGTGCATGATTGTTTAGGAAAGTATAAGATAAACAAAGCATATGTTTTCTAACATCTGACTGTAATTTGATAGTCGTGTTATATTGGTCTCTGCTCATTTTAAGGTTATGTGATGAAGATGACTTCAGTGGTTCAGTACATAAATAAATGATGCTAAGACTCCACTTTAACTTATGCCCCTCAAGTTTTCATACATATTTGCTGCTTTTCTTTCAGAAAGGAAAATGCATGTTACTTGTTCTCTTGGAAACATTCCACATCCTTTTATATGTTTTTCCTTTCTCTTTTGAAAGATCCCCCTCACACTGCATAAATAGAAATGTCCCTGAGAGTCATTTGATTTCATGGATGGCAGAATACTCATTTCAAATATATTTGGGAGAACCAGATAAAACAGCTACACTATCCTGCATTACCTGATTTAGCGCTGGGGACTGTGGAGGGCTAGGGGAAATTGTAATGGGAAACTCAAGTTAGTTTTCACTTTAAGTTCAGTGTCTTGAATCCAGTGGAGCTGAGGGTAGTCAAAAGTTATTACTATCTGATTTGACTGTTCACAGTTCCAAGTGAAATAAGTGAGTTGTGCCTCTGTTTTGCTGGTAATAAGGAAGATGCTCCTATCACCTTGGTGCTAAATGGCAGTTCTTGAGCAGTGTCGGCAGAGAACTGGCTGGAAAAGGTGACTTGTTGTTTTTTCCTTGCAGCCATTACTTTGTCAGGGCGAAGGCATATTGGCGAAGCAGTTGGGGCAATCTTACATCTCTGTTTATCGGGCTGCATCTATTCTTGGGAGAAAAAGAAGCCATCCATTTCCAAAGCTGTCAATCTGGTAATCCCAGCCACCACTAAAAGCCACTTCAATTCATTTCTTCACTTCTTTACACTTTGCAGAGAGTTTATTGTAAAGATGCATTAACCAGAAAGATGCCTTTAGGGTAAGTTGCACTCCGTTTTGGGAAGAGATGGCAGCTCTTGCAAAGGTCCCAAGGGTGTTTTAAGTAAGAGAAAAAAACAGTAGTAAGACTTCGGGAAGCATCATTATCTGGATCTCCACCATTCTTTTCATTTCTATTAGCATGACGTTTTCATCTTTTCTGTACTCTTCTTCCGACCAGCTTCCTTCCCTTCATATTTAACTTTGTTTCTGCTTATTTACTCTTGCTTTGCTTTTATTTATTTATCTTTTTTGTTCCTGCTCCCCTGATTTTTCCCACCCACAAGGAAGAAGCAGGCGTTCATATAATAATATTGGATCTTTTCCTCGATGTTCCATCATAGGCAGGGTGGGCTAGCAGTCCCAGGACAAGGACATAACCCTTGATCTTACTAGCTAGGATTAGTTGATTTCCCGTGGCTTCAAGCTGTTTACATAGAGTTCCAAGGGAAACTGAGTAGGGCCAGTTTCCCTTGGCAACCAACCTTAAGCTTGAGGCCAAGAGGAAAATAACAACATTTAGTCCCCTTCTCTTCTGTAAATACAGGAATCATTCATGTTAAGTCTTATTATTTAAATAAGTTTAAATGAGCCCTTGACAGTATTCTAGGCACAGACAGTATTGGGAGGTCTGACTGAGCCATATCTCCAGCCTAGAATGTTACTAGTATAGGAAATTCAGGGATGAGAATCACTGGGAAAGTATTAGCTGTTCCTTAAGAACTATGGATAATGTGGTCAATAACCAATTTCTCTTTTTGCCAAGTGGAACAATATAAAATTATAAAAAAAAGAACTTGTGTGCTTTGGCGAACAATTTTGAGTCTGCTACTTTAAAAATGATGGATAAATTAGAAAATGACACAAATATGTTCAGGTGACTTTAACAGTTGAATGCTGAGCAGTAATTATATATCAAGCCTGGAATCACCAGAAACATAGGCTTGGCTCTTGTTTATGTGCATAGTCAGGTTTGTTTGAAATTCTGAAGCATTTTACAAATTATTGGGAAATGGCTACATGTTGTAAAACATGGTTCTCATAAGAGAACCCTAAAATGGGCCATATTTAGATTTATTTATTTTATTTATATAAATCTTTATTTAGATATTCTTTAGGTTCTTAAAGAACTTCTGAAGAATTTTGTTTTTACTATTAATTATTTCTTCCTTAATGTTGCTGAATATGCTAGTAGACTTAGAAAATTGTCCAAGGGCTACATAACATGGTCATGACATTGAAATCCTTCCACTATTTTATCCCTTGGGACTCCAAAAACACCATCTGGTAGAGATTAGTTTCTTTAATGCCCCTTGAATGAGTCTCAACCCTAGGATTAATGCCCCTGCATGGAACTTTTTCTTAACTTTGCTTCACCATTGACATCTTCTGGTCCTTTAGGCCTCTGTTTAATATTTGCTTCCTCCAGTTGCTCCAAAGTTTGTATCCTCTAGATTGATATTTGCAGTCATTAAGATCTCATTTCAAGGGCTACTTCCCCCTGCTTTCTCTCCTTTTTTTAATGAATAATTACAGCATTTAATGTTTGTATCATCCATTAAATAAAATCACATATGTCCTTACATTTTTGCTGAATAGTTTTATGTTCCCTCTATGATAAAAAAATCTCCCAAAGGCCAAAATGATGTCTTGTAAAATATCTATCAGACACTCCACCCTATACTCAGCCTCACATAGTTCTGATTTCGTATTAATTTGTTCAGAGAACAAATTTTTTAAACAAACCTCAGCCTAGAACTGTAACTAGGTGCCAAAATACCTTTCTTTCTCCTAATTTTTTCCCCATAAATTGGTCCTTTTTTCTTTCCCCCTTCCCTCTTTTTGATTCCTGATGAGAATAAAGTATTCAACATCTTTTATTCGTTCAATGCAATATTTGCCACACCGGATTTTAAAAGCTTCAGTGAATAAATGTAAATTCTATCTAGAAAACAATCAAGAAATCAAAGACCATTTAAGTGAGCCTGCCATGATTTAAGAATTAAAAAAATATGCTCATCTTGGTTAGTGGTGCTGAGGTGAGTAAGAAGAATAGGAAATGTTCTGAAAAGTACTGGGTTTGGTGCAAAGAACACAAGCTTTAGAACGTAGTGGGAGAACGTGAATCACGTTCGAGTATCTGTAATATTCAAGGCACTATATTAGGGATTTTACATCAACATATCAACCCTCGGGTGAAGGTGCAATTAATCCTATTTTGTAAGAAGTAAAACTAAAGCTTATAGAGTTTAAGTAGTTTGCCTAGGGTCACACATCTAGTAAGCAGCAGGACTGAGATTTGAACCTAAGTTTGATTTCAATAACCATGCTTATTTTACTGTATTATAGTCAGAACTATATTATAATTTCTATGGGAATCAGCTGGACACAGGCTGACTTGAGCCTACCACCCTTACTATCTTACACCTGTTTAGCCTGATGAACTCTGTATATGGATACTGAGTGAACAAGAATAACTTTTAATAATAAGTATTTAATATTCTGTATACCTGACCGGGGGAACTCCTAAAAAATTCTGCTAGCATATGCCAGACTCAGAAAATTGGAGAAATTATATATCAGAGTAATTCCCAATGGTCTCACCAAGAGCTAAAGACAAAAAATGTCATATAAAGTTCTACCTTCTCCTATGTTGATTCTGCCTAGAGTCAAGTCTTTGTTACAGAAAAAAACCTCTCTTCCTCTGTTTTCTGTTACCCAAAGTCATAATGTGCTATGTAAGTGATATAAGACATATGAGTGACCTCCCTTAGAGAATCTTTTTTTTCCTGAATGGCTGTGGACTCACAAGAGGTCATCATCAATGAATAGATACGGGAACCACGCTTTACTAAGGTCAGGGAACAGTATAAATTAAACGTGCTACAAACTTTGGAGAAATCAAGTTAAGGTTACAGTGCTATGTTGGGAGCACTGGACAATCTCGGCTTCGGCTTGGCTAACATTTGCTCACTTCCTGTCTCATATTTAATTTGATGAATCCTTGAGGGGAGAGTTCTTAGTGGCCCCATTCTGTGGGACTCTTCTCTGTGAAGTCTAGGGAGGTCAAAAAGATGACCACTTCTGTGGTTCTGGATACTTTAGCTACCTGGTTGAAATTTTGATTTAGTCAAAATGTCAGTCTGTTTTGAGGCTGCACTTTTTGTTTAGGGTTTTAATCAGTTTTGTGCAAAAACATATGGGCCATTATGGACTTGGTTCTGAGATGTCTTACAGGGGGTGGTAAGGAATATATTCTTTTCTGTTTTCATGTTGATCTTCAGTTTCTAGTTTGCAAATAGAGGGATTTACACCACATAAGTAGTTCTTAACCTAAGGCCAGAAGCTCTTTTTAGAAGCTGAGGGAATCTATGGCTGCTCTTCTCAGAAAAATGTGCATACCTGCCATTTCAAAGGGTTGATGTACCACCTAAAAGACTTCTGGGAGCCCAAGAATTCTTGGTTAGAGAATCCCTGTACTAAATGATCTCTTGGGTATCTTCTACTTAAATATTCTATTATTTCACATTTTCTATGATGATTTGGATGATTGTCATGTTGCTTGTAAAAATAGGATATGAACTACTTAGGAAGATTTAACTTTTGCAGCTATAAATGACAAAATGTCATCTGATAGTTTCCTTTTTTTTTTCTTTTTTAAGTCTTTCTGAACCTTGTCTGTTCTTTAGAATCACCTGGGGAGCTTTTAAAAATTCCAATGCCTGGCCACACCCTAAATCACTTAAATCAGAATCTCTGGGGTTGTATTCCAGACATCAAGTTTATTAAAGCTCCTCAGGTGGTTTCTTTGTACAGCCGGGGTAAAAGTCAGTACTCTGGCAGGACTAAAACATCTTCAGAAGTTTCAGATAACAGGAATATCAACCACCAGTTGAAAATGAAAGAACGTTCCATTCTTTCTCTGCTTTCAAGTGTATGGTATTGAACACTGTATTTCCAGCTCAAAATAAGTGTTTGAAAACTATTGTGTGTAATCATGCCTCCCAATGTGTTATGCTCTTTGGTAAGCTGGCCTAGGTTACTAATACTGAATGGCCTTCCTGGTACTGTTTATAGATGTGGGAAGGGCTCTGTTAGTACATGCCCTGTTCTGCCACAAGCACACATTAGGAAAAAGTTGTTTTCAACATAAGAACAATTACCATTGTCATATTCCAAACTGTGTGCAAATTGTTTTATTATAAACTCGCTGTTGGTCCCTATTTAACTGGGAAATCATTTGCTCTAAATTTATCTAATTCTCTCTGCATGGCATTGACATTTGCTGGCAATGCCAGACTTGCTTCACTTATAAGAAAAAGATTCCATGGAGAACAGGCAATGCTCTCATCTAACTGATTAATAATCTCTAGAGGATCTTTGGAGCCTTCTCACATGTTAACTCTTCCTGCTCTCTTGACAATTTTGGCTTTTCTCTGAATTCAGAAACACAAACAATGGTTTTCATGAAATGCAGCAGGAAAACCTTTCTTCATCAGACCAGCTCTCCACAGAAAGGATGCTCACTGCCAAAGCTGGTAGATGAGAAATGAGATGTGTAATGAAATGTTGTTTGTTTTCAAGAGTTTTACAAGTCAATTTGGGTTACTTCATCAGCCAAGTTTTATCCCTGTACTAGGCAACCATTACATGTTTTCAATTTGAAAAAATGTCCATCTTTGCTTTCCATGGCATCTGTACTATATTCAAACCACTCTCCAATTTAATGCAGACAAAGACTTTCCAAGTCACATGGTCTGTTTAAGTAATAGGAGTCCATTAAGAATGAACAGAGACAACCTGTATTATAGTGATTTCTGCCGTTATGGGTTTTGCAATTTTCCTACCTAGCTTTGGTGTTTGAAGATGATATTTTGAAAATTGGATTTAACTACCTGAAAACCTATGACACAGAATTTTCAGCAGCCAGTTGGTACCCTGAAAGACCCTGCCTTAGTCATGGCTATCTGTTTACTACTTCTCTCCAGGATAAGGATAAATTTCTTCAGGAAGATGTCTTGCTTTACAGACATTCTTTTGTTATTTTCTTTAGAAGTGCTATTCAAATCTAGAGCTAAGGGAAAAGTCAGATATGAATTCTGAGTCATTACGTAGCACAATCTGAATGTAAATTTCATGGCACCAGTGAAGACTCCTGATCTTGGTAGCGACTCTTGCTAACACGAATATTGCCCCTGAGAAAAGGGCACCCATTAATAATTATTCTTCTAAACATAGGGAAGCACCTGGGAAATCTTTGCTTTAGTCATGGTATTTTTGACTACAAAGGGTGATGGTATACATATGTATGTGTAATTATTTCCTACATACGTTGCACTTAAAAACTGGCTAAAATTTATGTTGCCTAGTCTTGATAGAAACTAGAAATAACTAAACAATTAAAACAAAATGCAAGCTAGTTTAACACTGACTTGCCAAAGGGCTCACTTTTGAATAGGTATTGTTTCACCAGAAAACAAAATAACCTGCTATTATTTGGGCTTTGGTTCCAGCACAGCACTTAGTAGGCTCTTAATATTAGACATGGACAGAATAAAATGAATGAATGAGAGTATCTATATCTATCTATATATCTATATATATATATACATTATATGTCTATAATGTATATTTGAACATAAGAATAGATATGTGCTTTCTTTTCTTTAAAAATCTAAAAAATTTATATCAAACCTCACATTTTATTGAAAGTTTTCATGATTAAATTGTTGCCCCATCTATTCAGGCTGCTTTTAATATTGTCTTTTTCATGTAACTATGGCAACATCTTTGGTATCTATACTTCAGGTCTTGATCTCTCTTTCCACAATTGGTCACTTCCCTCTGCATCATTCATAACGGAAATCACCTTAAGGTACAGGCAGTCTTGGAATGGGATTATATTTTAAATGTCCTTTCTGTTACAGGCTGAGTTGCATCCCCCTGAAATCCATATGTTGAAATCCTAACCCCCAGTACCTCAGGATGTGACTGTATTTGGAGATAGGGCCTTTAAAGAGGTAATTAAATTCAAATGAGGTCATTAGGATGGACCCTAATCCAATACGACGGGTATCTTTGTAAGAAGAGGAAATTCAGACACAAGGACACAGAGATGGAAAATCATGTGAAGACACAGGTCAAAAATGTCCATCTACAAGCTAAGGAGAGAGGCCTTGGAAGAAACCAACCCTTGCTCTTGAACTTGCAGCCTTCAAAATTGTGAGAAAATAAATTTCTGTTATTTAAATTATCCAGTTTGTGGTATTTTGTTATGGCAACCTTAGCAAACTAATACAACTCCCTTGATTTTCCAAATTGTTACTCTTCCTTTCCAAATATCATTAGCCCTTGAAAGTTTGAAATATATCCTAAGTTTTGTATTACATGTAAAGCTTCAAGTCTTTGCTTTCTCTGCACCTCTTAGACCACATAAATCTGACCATATGATTTTTCCCAGATTACCTCCTTCTCTGTTATTAACAGCTGTGTATTTCCTAGGTTTTGCAGCATATCAAATAGGAGCTCTTTCAGGAAGCTCCTGTAAATCAGAATGGTATTTATCCTAGTTTTAGCTATGCCATCGGAAGAGGAAGGTTTTCCATCTATGGCATGAATCCATAGCATTTAAAATGCATCTTGGGGAGAAAACACCAGTAGATCTAGATTCATATAGACTGTGAATATGCATAGATTGCACGTTATTTTTTTTTCTGCCTTATCAATTTGCCCATTCTGACCCTCTGTAGCAATGCAGAAATACAAAGATATCGAAACAGAAATGATTGAAACTTTGTATTTGGCACGAGATCGGGTGTCCACCGAGATCCAGTTTTAGGGTGCGAGAAATCAGGTTCAGCTGAGTGGAGCAGGCAGCTATCCAAATGCTAGGAAGAGCTGAGGAAGCCCAGGGAGGCCTCTTTGTCTTCCAAATTGCTCCGCAACTCACAGCCAGGGCTGGAAAGACTAATGTTAGAGCATCTATGTTTTGTGTCCAGAAAACTTCAATCATTAAGAACTTTTTAAAAAATCCAAATTCCACCTAGAGGAGCTGAGCAGTATTTGGTCCTAGGATGGTAATGTGATAAAAGTGACTTTGTTTAAGGTTATCTTTAGTCTGACAAATTGGAAAAACAAAGGAAACAATCTTTTCCTTTGGGTGATGTTAGGAGCTACTTGAGACCATCCCCTAATTCAAGATGAAAAACAGTAGCTCTCTGGGAATTTGGACGTTAAGCTTGGACCTAATATGCAATGAAGTTTAAAGGGCAAGTATGATGAGGGGCATGTCATGCTCTGTGCATTGAATAAGTTCTAAAAGCTTCATGTGAGGGCAATGTGCAAACTATTCCATATAATCATGCTTAATGAGAAATCACACTTTAATGTACAGTCATGAGTGAAATGGTCACTCAGATAGTCTTGGAAGTCTGAAATTTGTCATGTTCCTATAGAAAGAATGTACATGTACAAGTATATTCCTTGTCATCCATTCATCATAAACCTCTGTTAATAGGCACTTCTGATATATTGATAATGAAAGGATGACTAAGCTTCTAATGGTGACACAGAGGCATGACAAAATTCTTAAATGCTTTTGAATCTTCAAAGGGAATAAATTGTATTTCTCATGATCCAAATTTTAGTCATAGTATAATTCTCTGGAAAGTGATCATTTGTAAGTAGTGTGATGTATATATTCAACGTGGCAAATGAAAAAGTAGGGGCTTTGGAATCAAACAACTTGATTTACATTGCAGCTCTTCATTTGCTAGCCCAGTGATTTCAGAAGAGTTATGTAACATCACTCACCCTTGGTCTTCACATCTGAAAAATGGGCATAACAATGCCTACCTTGCAGTGAGGTGAGGACTAAATGATATAAAATACATTGGACCATGCTTGCTACATATAGGTGTTTGAAAATGTTTAATTCCAGTCTCCCTGGTGCAACACATTAATCAAAACACCGTATTTCCTGACCATGTCAGATAAAGAATTTACTATGCATGTCAACAGATTTAGGGGCTTGGAAAAAAGATGATAATAAGAATAGTAAGAGAGTGTGTCCCTTGTAGGTGGGGCTGCCTTTTACCTACGCTTGTTTTCAGGGGGCTGGCTGCTGTGGCTTTAATTTGCCTGCTTACTTTCTTTAGGGTAATGAATTTTTATTTAAATTTGGTGAATTTCCTTTGAGCTCCTCTTAAGTCATCCGAACACAGGGAACACTTTTTCATGCTTTTAGAGTTTTTCTGATTGACTTTGTTCTCCCAAAAGTTCTGATTTTAATATTCTAAGTGATAAAAAGTGCCTTGACACGACTGAAGCAATTTAATTAGTAAATCCGGAAATTATAAAGGATTGGAAGTCACACCCTCCATGCTTTTAATAAAACAAGTAGTGAAACTTCTGATAGGTGCATATCATGTGTTGAAAGAATTCTGTACCACACACATGGAGAGAAATGAAGAAATTGAGAGAACTTTGCAAGAGACCTACTAAGGGACTTACATGACAAGGCAATTAAGTGATCAGTATACCTCATGGATCAAAACTTCTGAGACCATCACAATTTATGTAAAATACATGTTGAGTATTTAATGATGCAAAATAATTAAAACCACACATGGACATTCAACATATTAAACAGGAATAAGGGGCTAGTGTAATTGTGAGGCAGTCTAATTTTTTAATTAATTGACCTCAGAGCATCTAATCCTAGAGTAGGTAATATACAAAGGATCATTTAATGTTGTTACTAATAGGATTTTTAGTGTCAGAGTGTCCATCTCATGATAATAGTGTGTGAATTACTTCTAGTCAGTTTACTATGAGTACTCTCCTATAGTATGTCATCACTAAACAGGGAACATTGCTGTAACTGCTAGGCATATACATAATGACATGTTCAACTGTGAAACTATCTACAGTATATAAATACTGATGCTGTACTCAAAAGCGCCATCATTTTTTATTGCCCTGGTAATGGAGTGTTCCAGAGAGACGTGTATATGGATGATTAGTGATGGGTAGATTTTGGTGCCAGTATCTTCAAATGCTTAAGAGCAACCTTGATCACCAGCAATTGGAGGAATCAAAGAGCAGCTGATTCTTCTTTAGAAAGCAAGTTACAGGGTCAAACTCTGATAATGTTTCATCCTAAATCATAGGTAACAATAAGAATATCAACAAGTACATTTCAAATATGGTAGATAAAATCAGAGCATTATTATAGGAATTGTAATTTGTACTCATAATAGCAGTTTACAAATATTTGGGATAATTGGGTAATCCACATCTTTTTTTTCAGTGTTACTTTAATGGTCCTTTAATTCAAGGTAATAGTGAACTGTAGTTGTTAATAACATATTTGAAAATGTTAAGTGTGGTCAATGGTGAGGTAAGTTGAAGAGAAACCTGGCAATTTGGCTCTCTTTTCACGTATGGAACAACCACTTGGAAGCTAAAAAGTTTAACCAGAGGAAATTAAACATGTGAATGTGGTTGAGAATCAGAAGAAAATCATACTGATGAGGATAAGACATATTAGCTCTTGACTCAGTTCTCATCTACAGTGATTTTTCGATATTTTTTTCTTTTGCGCTAAACTGACTTTGCAAAACGTGAGTATTCGGAGATGGAGAATCTTTCAGAGAAAGTCTGAAATGGGTGGATCAGTTCTGAGAGTTGAGCAAGGCTTACGAGTCACAATCCAACTCGCTAAAACTTGGTGAGGTCAAGTGGACCTTTGTGACATGCCTGCACATAATCTTTTTTGCCTCTGTTGTATGCTGATGAGAGCTGGTGCATGATTTGCTCATTTGAAGGGTCGTTTTTGGTTTCATCTGAGCAGAAAATTCCTTTGGATCTTCATTTTTTTCAGAGGTGCCACACTCTCTAGCCAGTTTTATAATATGTATGAAAATTATGACCCCATTAGATTATTATTAATATTGGAAGAAGGTAGCGTTTGACCTATTACCAATGTTTCAAGTTTTGATATATTTTTGGTAATTGCTAAAAATCTCAGTTGTTGTCAAGATATATAGGCCAACTACTTTGAATGTTCTTTGTAGGTAGTTAAGTTTTCCAATATTGGCAAAATAAAATGTATCATTTTCCTGAATTTCAAAAAGAACATTGATTTTTGGGCAGTGTAGCAAATAATGTAGAGGTCTTTTAAACATGTGAGTGTAAAGCCACTATAGAACCTACCTGTAAATCACTGTACAAATTTTGGGGAACTCACGCTGAGAATAAAGGGTTATAATCTGTACATATCACTATTAGGATCTTCGCTGTAGAAATTAAATTCACTTTAATGTATAGCTATAGTTCCATTAATACAGATTTGGAATGGCACATATGGTTTGCCTAGAGGTGGTTGTTTCATTACTTTCTTTCTTTTTAGTTTTTTTTTAAGTTTGCAATGAGCCCTAAAGTCCTAATTTGCTTCAGCTGCTGTAAATTGGTTTCCAGTAATTTTCACATCTTCTTCAACTTGCATTGACATCTGTAAATATAAGGGCACATATTAAATCCTTAGTTATATTTGTGGAGCTCACAATCTGCTAGGAAGTTTTAGTCAAAGATATCTCTGGCATTATGCAACAGAAATCAAGAAGATCCAAGTAGGAATAAACATTGTCCAATTGGGAAGAGATCAGTTTCAGAGAAATAGACTCTATTTTATGCGCTACAGTGCAATTATGAGACATATGATGTTCCATAAAATGTCTTTATGTTGTTTTCTAGAGGCCTGAGGACACTAAAATTACATGTAGGAAAAGAGAAGAGAGTAGCCTCTTTGTGAGAACTCAGGGGCAGAGTTAACTCTCAGTAAAGCTGTAAAGTAAGATAGTATTTATTTTTGGCACTCTCTTACTTCTTTTTTTAGTGCCCCATTTCTCTTTCTAAGTGTTCTCTTTTCTGCTTTCAGCCACAATCAGTTAAAGTCCACTAAGATTAGCTGAAAATGGTTTATATTGCCTTTTCGGAGAGGTATCTGCAATTTGGTTACAGTGTTTTGATGACCAAAACTTTAAAATAGAAAAAAGTATGAATTTCTGATGGTGGAATTTTAAACTTCATGCTTGAAATTCATGCTTGGGTAGAGATGGAGATAACTGTCTGATGAAATCGCACTCCAAATGGGCCCTACCCATGGGGAACGCAGGACACATGCTCTAGAATAGGCACAGCTACTGAGGGAACTGTAGAGTTTGTTTCTTCTGCACTGATTGTGGTGGATCTCAGGTAGGGTGACCAGGTAATTTATCATGCCAGACATCTGAATGTCTGGCCATCTCAGCCCACCTGAAGATAACTCTAAGGGCCATTTTAGACCCAGAGCCCTGGTGGAGGTTGGTTAGGTCTGCATCACAGCTTGACTTCCCCCTCTGCCCACATGTGCTTTCGACCAGTCCTTTCCACCTGTGCTGGTCCCTTGGGCACTCCTTAATAAACATCCTGCACACTAAGCTCTGTATCAGAATAGGCTTCCTGGAGAACTAAGCTGCCATGGACAAGAAACTGATCTGCCTACTCAGAAATCCTGTTAACTTTTCCCAAAGTTTGTGGTAGTGGCTGACAAAGGGAGTACTCAGTGGGGCAAGGGAGGCTGTCACAGCAGACTTCCAGCAGCTCAGATAGAGGGCTCAGGGGAAAGAAGTGGGGATGCTGTGTAGCCCATTTACAAAACTAATGCACATGCTCTGGAACCAGACTTTCCAGGTTAAAAAATTGGCTCTGTCACTTACTGGTCTGGTTACTGGCTAAGTTACTTAACTTCTTGGTGCCACAATTTCCTCATTAGTACAATGAACATAATAACAATAATGATGATGATATGAGACTTAAATAAATTTATATATATATATATGGATTTATAATGGTCCCTGGCATAGAGGAAGTACTAAATAAAAGTCTGCCAATATTTAATATCAGTATTTCTTCATAATGGTTCACACTAGGAAGAGTTCCACAGAAGGAGAGCAATTCCTAGGGGGTAGCTGAGATTCCTGAGCTTTTTTTCTTGTTTCTACAAATAGATCACTCAAAAATGTTACCATTGCTATATAAATCAGTAAATGTTGAAGACATCTTATGAGGATACAGTGTTGATAACTCTGATGCTTTCCTCAAATGCTACTTCTCAGTTATTGATCGTGTTTTTATGTTTTATTTTAATGAGTTTTAAAAAATTAATTATTTTATTTTTGTCTGCGTTGGGTCTTCGTTGCAGTGCACGGACTTCTCATTGCAGTGGCTTGTCTTTGTTGTGGAGCACAGGCTCTAGGCACATGGGCTTTAGTAGTCGTGGCTTGTGGGCTCTAGAGTACAGGCTCAGTACTTGTGGCGCACGGTCTTAGTTGCTCCGCGGCATGTGGGATCTTCCCGGACCGGGGCGTGAACCCGTGTCCCCTACATTGGCGAGCGGATTCTTAACCACTGTGCCACCAGGGAAGTCCAATAGTGGGTTTTTTTTTTTTTTTTTTTCTTAGCGGTACGCGGGCCTCTCACTGTTGTGGCCTCTCCCGTTGCGGAGCACAGGCTCCGGACGCACAGGCCCAGCGGCCATGGCTCACGGGCCCAGCTGCTCCGCAGCATTTGGGATCTTCCCGGACCGGGGCGTGAACCCGTGTCCCCTGCATCAGCAGGCGGACTCTCAACCACTGTGCCACCAGGGAAGCCTCTGATAGTGTTTTTATGTTGACTTAACCAATAATATGTGCTAGAAAAAAGCAAATCAATTAATGGAAATAGTGTATTTTACTCCTGGTTCTCTTAGGGTCATTTCAAAAGATTTAGGAGACTTGTGAATGCACATTGTTTTCTTTTTTTAAGCTAAAGTTCATGTTTTAATCAGATTTTCTCAGTTTTTACCCCATGTCCGTTTTGCGTTCTAGAATCCCATCCATTATACCACATGCATTTAGTCACTGTGTCTACTTAGGTTCCTCTTGGCTGTGATACTTCTTGGACTTTCCTTGTTTTTGATGACCTTGACAGTTTTGAGGAGTGCTGGTCAGGTATTTTGTAGATTGTCCCTCCATTGGGACTTCTCTCATGTTTTTCTCATAATTAGACTGAGGTTATGGGTTTTTAGGAAGAAGACCACAGAGGTAAAGGGCCATTCTCAACACATCATTTCTCAGAGCATCGTCTCAAAGGTGCATACTATCAGTATGACTCAACACTTTTGATGTTGACCTTGATTACCTGACCTGGCTGAGGTAGTGCTTGCCAGATTTCTCCATTGTCAAGTTACTCTTTGGTCTACTTCCCATACTCACTCTTTAGAAGGGAGTTACTATGTGTAGTCGACACTCAAGAAGTGAAGAGTTATGCTTCGTCTCCTTGTGGAGAGAGTATCTATATAGACTATTTGGAAATCTTCTTCATGGGAGATTTGTATCTTCTCCCTCATTTATTTATTTATTTAATCATTTATTTATATAGCTATGGACTCATGGATATCTATTTTATATGTTGGATTATAATACAATGCTGCTTTATTTTGTTCCCCAAATTTATTTTCATTTTTGATTTTTGATTTTGAGACACAGACATTTAAGTGAAAATGAGATGATTTATTTTCTCTGTGGCTTGTGGATCTCAAAGAACCCAGAGAGAGAAGGTAATTCATGTTGGCAAGTTTTCATTTTATCTCTAGCAATTAGAATTTCTTTTTCTTTCTTTTTTAAAAATTTTTATTGGAGTATAGTTGATTTACAATGTTATGCTGGAGAATTTTTAAATAAAGAAGATGGATTCTTTTAATTAGTAATATTTCTTACTGAATTAGAAACTATTTGTTTTTTCTCTTCTATGACCCCAAGGTTTTGCCTATTTGATTTGAACTGTATTTGAAAGTAGCTTTATTGGTGTACAGACATTTTTATTATTTGGAAGAATTAAGTAGCTTAGGCTTTAGTAAATATTAGGGCAATGATTATGAAGTAGTATGACTGAGCTGGTTATCACCCAGGGGTGACTTAAAGTTAAATGTTAAGAGGGATGCTTATGAATTTGATTATGCTTAGTACAATTAACAGGTTTAGCTGCTACTTTAGAAAGCGTATTATGAACACTTAATTCTACTTACAGTGGTGCAGCAATTCTGACACAGTCTGTACGTTTGAACATTTTTGTATTGATAGTGCAGAGAATGTGCATATTTTTAAATGACCCGGGTGGACACATTGCCACTTTATCAGTGTCAATTTTTACTGCACGTTTGCAAGGTTTGTGGAGCACCTTTCAATTCTGGTTTTTATTAATATGTTTTGAACATGGCAGACATATATTCCTGGGTATTTAAAATTAAAAGATATTCTCACAGGTATTTGAAATTAAATATGAGTATCTGCTTCTATGAGGAGATAAAGCAAAACTCAGTTTTGGCACTGTAGATAAAGTGCCTCAAACAACAAATATAATGATAATAATAACATTTACTTTTTTTGAGTGTCTAAGATGTACTGGGTACTGCTGAGGGACATTGTGAACAAAATCTCTACAATAATCCTGCAAAATTGGCATTACTGTTATATCCATCTCACTTCTGAAGATATTTGTCTCTCAGAGAGAGTTAAGTCTTATTTCTTTACTTTAAACATACCGTACTTTTTCCAACTCGGGACCATTGTCCTGTTCCATTTGCTTTGAATAATCTGCCCCATCCTAGCCTTTGTGTGACTGGCCCTCCCTGTCTTTGGATCTCAAGTGGGGCATCATCTGCTCCTTGAGGTCTTCCCTAACATGTTTCCCCACTCCAACCGTCACTCCACTCACTCTTTACGACTTAACATTATCTGATGTTATTTTGTTCCTTTATTTATTTTCTTCTCCCCATCTAGAGAATTTAACCTTCATGAAATAGGGACTTTGTCTTACCACCACCACTATAATCTGTAGCCCAGAGTAGCTGTTAAATACATATTTGTTGACTGAATTAATAGATAAATCCTATCGAGCTAGTGAAGGTTAGAGCTGGGATTTGAACCCAAGTTTGGCTTCCCACTCTTTCACTTTGTTTTCCAGCTGGGTCTATTGGCTGATATCTGAATAAATATCAAATATCCCGCCTTGAACTATGATATTTGATCAGAAACACATTTAAGTTTTGGCAAATAATTAATTCTACTAAAAATGAAAGAGCTATTGCACCAAAGTTTCCATAATATTATGCTTCTCTTTGCTAGTGAGGATGTGACCGTAGTTTGCTGTCAATTGTCATGACAATGCTAAATATTTGTTACCTTTTTATAAACTTACCATATATTTCACAGACTCTGAGCACCTCAAAAAGGGATTCTTTGTTAGATTAATTTGAGTTGTTATGGATATACAAAAGTAGGGAAAAAACCCTACTTTGTATTTAAAAAAAATCTTTCACAATTTAGAGTTTTCACAAATTTGGGTAATCCTCCCCAACATCTAGGTGGAATTAATGAGGTTTCACTGAATTTCTAAATTCTTTTTTCTCACCAACAGATGTGTACCACTGTCTCTTTGGGAGGAATGTAAACCATCATGGTTTCAGGAAACTAGACCATGGTTGAGACATTTGAAGGAAAATGAAGTGTCAAAGAACAGCTGACAGCATAACTAAGAAATCAATCAATGTCCAGGCTGCTTTATTGGCATAATTGGCAATGATTTATAGAATAATGGCAGGAGTCCAACTGGGCATGTGTATCCTTAATACTATTATAGCTCTCTGCTATGAAATCTTAGTTAAGAAGACATAATTAGACTGAGGAAGAAGTTTTAGAGATACCTATTTAAATTAGCTAATAACCAACAGCAAAATATTTTCCATGAATCTATTTTGTCTAATAGTGTGAAATTTTGTGAGATATTTTAATGAAATCCTGAAGCTAATTATACTCAGTGCTAATAAATCAGAAAATATCTCTCAAGTGCTTGCATAATATCTAGTGTTTTGCATGTGTCTAGTGTGATATTACTTTATTAATCAATATTGTCATATAAAAAAAGTTGTGGGGCTTCCCTGGTGGTGCAGTGGTTGAGAGTCTTCCTGCTGCTGCGGGGGACGCGGGTTCGTGCCCCGATCCGGGAAGATTCCATGTTCCGCGGAGCGGCTGGGCCCGTGAGCCATGGCCGCTGAGCCTGCGCGTCCGGAGCCTGTGCTCCGCAACGGAAGAGGCCACAACAGTGAGAGGCCCGCCTACCGCAAAAAAGAAAAAAAAAAAAAAAAAAAAAAGTTGTGTACAGAAAATAATTATGTCTTTTGTGTGCTGAAGGTATGGGAAGGGGCTTAGGGGCAGCAAGTGTGCAATTGGCCAACTGTTAGATTTGGTTCATTTAAAAAGGAGTAATGTAAGGTTTATCTACTGTGCTGCATCTTGTAACTTACTTATTAAATTTATTCAGGAAAGATGGCTTTAGTGATTTTTCTGGAAACTAACTGGTGGGTTGTGAGAGATAATGAACAAAACTTCCTGTTTCTTCTCTTGGAACAGACAGATATTTTTGAAATGCAGCAGAACGCTGAGCTCAGTTTGAGGGCATGAATAGTTGAGTTGCTTCTATTTGTATAATGAGGTGCTACTTGCTTATATTCAGAGGTCTACAGCCTTTCATCATCTACTTTCATCATACAACTTGTTTCCATGGAACTAAGCAGCTAAATGCAGCAGCCAACATTGGCTTTAGAACTAGACTTTTAAGGATACTGCCCCAAACAGTTTTTTTCCCCCCTGTTGTTTTGTTTCTACCTGATAAAACACATCTCGTCTACCTTATTATCTCAGCTATCTCAGTGCCAGCATTTGAAAATGGCCTCCCTCTCTGGGTAGAACTTATTGAACGGATAGATTTGGAGCAAAGGTCCATTGCTAAAATGCTGGGGACTGGAATCTAGAATCAGTAAATAGTTAAAAGACAGGGAGTGAAATGGAGAGGAGAGGCCATGCATAAAAATTTTCCTATCGATTGAATTTTTAGATGAGAACTGCTCCCTGTGACATGTCAAGGTTTTGGAAAATGCAGGTGATTATGGAAGAAAGCAGGGGCTTTTAACAGTCCTCCATGTTTCTGATATATTTTTTATACCCAAGTGGCCAATGTAGGTATAATTTTATTGATAACTCTTGAAAATACAATACATTGCATGTTTAAATATTTGCTCTTCACTAGAGGAGAATTTTCCCATGAAACTAATAAAGCTTGACCCTTTACTTGTAAGGACACTTCCCAAGTTCTTCCAAGGAGGAAACCTAGGAATTTGTACATATAATTTTGTGTTCTATTTTCTTAAAGAGTCCTCCTCCCTCTCCCAAATGAGTAAAGTCCGTGTCCACACAACTGAATCTGCTCATGTTTGTGAGAAGGAGGTAGAAAGGGATTTTTGGTTTTTAGAAGACAAATGGTATTTTAATAGTTTCTGTGGGAGAAGGAATATTGGTTGACTTAAACCACTGCCTTTAAGTTGATTACTAAATGAGAAGCCCAGAGAAGGGGATGGAGAAACATAGAAAGAACCATGGGGTTACCATGAGATTTGGTGCCTATCCAGTTTCACCATCCTTGAATAATAACAGAGAAAAATATGATGGGGGCTTGTGAAATCCACTTTTGGTTGTAACTGTAGACTGTGAGCTCCTTGAGGGCAAGTTGAATAAATGTTCAATTTGAATTTGGAAAGAATGCTGATCAGGGATCAATATTTAAATTAAGCCATAGCAGCTCATTTAGACAACCCAGGTCCTTAATTAACTAAAAGAAAAGAAAAGCTTAAATTGCTTCAAGTCAAGTGATATATTTCCTGACATGTATAATAAAGAGTAAGAATACACATTTTGGGTAAAACACACGTGCAGTCAGGTCTCATCCTTGCTCAATAAAACTTGGGTAGCATATTTATTATGTAAAGTCTAAATCCTTACTATAATGTTAGGCTGTAACATAACATTTCAGTTTTATCTTCTACCACCCCGTGCTTCTGCTATATATGTTTCCTTCTCCTCAGGATGTTTGGGGCTATGTAGCAGTGACCTATTTTCACATTAATTCCTGAGGTTGAATGCTTTTACTTCCTACCTGCCAGGTATAGTATCTTGCACACAAAATTCGTAATGAAGCCTGTTATGAAAGTTTGTCACATTATTACCTCATCTGTAGAAAAAAATCAGTCCTTGCTCGAAGAGAGTGTGAAGGATTAGAGCCCATACTGAGCATAGTTCTCTCTGCTGGTTTTAAGACAAAGTTCACCTTCTTTGATATGGTACATTGAAAACATTTGAGTCTGGCCTTTGCTTCTTTCTTCACTTTCATCTCCTGCCATCTTTGTTTGTGGTTCACGACTGGTCCTGCCTCCTGGCCTTCACATATATTGTTCCAAACACCTGGAATGTTCCATTTATCCTGTCTACCTCAACTTCCTTCCCCTGGCTAATTTGTGCTGGTCCTTTGAGTTTCAGGTTAGGAGTCACCTTCTCAGGAGGCCATCTCTTACCTAAACTCCCCATCCTTTACCATGGGGTTCACTGTTCCTTTTATATGATCTTATGGCTTCTTATGGTTACTCCACAATAGCACTATCACATGTTTTGGAAATTTGCTATGTAGTTATTTGTATCCCTTCATTATACCTAATAGCCCCTCAAGGGCATACTGTCTTGTTTACTGTGGTATCCCTGGGCGAAATATAGTGCTCAGCACAAATATTTATTGAATAAATATATTCCAGTCATCTATAAACAGCTAGTTGTGAGAGTTATAGACATATAAAAATATGTTTTGCTTACATATCCTTAAGTTCATTAGAAGTCCACTCAAGTGTAGAAATGTTACTGTAGCACTTATACTGCCAAGAGTATATAAGTTAGAGGTCAAGGAAATTCTCATACAGAGTGTAGGCACACATCCCTTCCATCTCTCTTGAGGAAGGAAAAAACCTGTCTCCTGCTGTTACAACTCTTATAGTAATACGTTAATATCGCAGTGGGTAACATGTCTTAAAGAAATCAGAAATGGTCCAAGGACACAGAAAATCTCTACTGAACATCATTTAAGCTTCTTCACATAGAAGATTTTAAGATACCACCTAAATTTTAAAAATTGTTTTAGAAGCAATATAAGTTCAAGAGCTACATTCTACATGAAAATGAAAAATAACAGAAGAATAACACTCTATTCATTGTTTTATTTTCTAAGAAAAGAAAAGCTGTTTGTATTTTGCCCTTCGTATCCTATTTTACAATGATAAAATACTCAAATACTTAAACTTGTGTTTTGGTGTTACTCAAGTTGTCCAACACATGCTTGTATTTAAAAATAGCATTGCTGAGAAATTGGTGCAGCCGTTTTATGTCAACTCTGTCACCTAAGGTAAACTTAAAGTGTTCTGGCAAGATGGCAGACTGAACACAAAGGTCTGAAAAGAAAAGAAAATATAGGAAATACAAAGGAATAAGACGAGAAAGAGAGGGATGCCATTTGTGAGTGAGGTATTTCAACAAATTTGTGGAAGCTGGAAGGAAAACAGAATCCTGTTGATAGGGTTTTTTTTTCTTTTTAATTGAGAAAATGCCAGCCCAGGACACTGAAGCAGAGACTGCAACAATGGAAAGAACTGTCCTGCCAGGAAAAATGCTAAAGGAACTTCAGTTGAGTTGGCAGATACAGTGAATCCATCCGGATATTTAACCTTAACTAATAGGTGTACAAGAAAGAACAGAGGAAAGGACATGATCAAAACAATAGAAGAAAAATATCCAGAGCTGAATAGAAAGACACAAATCTTTCTTATTGAAAAATCCCACCCAGTGTTGAGATAAATAAGTACAAGAAGAGCTCCACATCAAAACGCAACATCATGAAACTTCAGATATCAAGAATAAGCAGTATGTCTGAGAAGCTTCCAGAGAGAAAATACAGGTCAAAATAAGGGAACAAGAATCAGGCTGACATTTGACAATCCCAAATGTATGGGATCTTGAAGACAATAGAACAAAACAAAGCCTGCAAAATTCTATGAAAAAGTTACAATCAATCAAAGTATGAAGTGAAAAGCAGACTTTTTCAGACCTACAAGGACCTGGGACATTTACTTGCAGGTGCTCTTGCTTAGAAAATTACTTTATGGTGCACTCTGGACCAAGGAGGATAAAATCCATGAAAGAGAAAAATGGGGCATAAAATAAACTATGGAACTCAACCAAGAGTCCAAGGAAAAGACACTGCAACAGGACAGTTGTCCTAAAAGCTCCTGAATCCCACTTGAAACATGACTCAAAGTAGAAGAAAAGAACAGATTCCAAAGATTAAGTAGGATAGGTTCAAAGCTGATGTCATGGAAGACAGGGTGAAGCAGGTATGTTTCTTCTCTTTTAAGAAAACAGAATTAGAAAAGGAGAAACAAGCAAAAAACTGTACAGGGATGTCACACTCCAAATAGAAAGCAAGCGAAAATGTAGCATGATTTTGAGCAATTACTCTAGAGACAGAAAACAGTGCATTTGACTTAGATGCATGGAGTATTTTCCTTTGAGTTGCCAGGGGTTATAACACTGGAGCCTGTATCACTTAAGATTTGGACACAAGTAACAGATATCTCTAAATAACAGAGGCTTAAGATAGATTTATTTTTCTCCCACATGAAAGAAGGAGCTTCAGGGCTGATATAGTGGCTTCAAGATCATTGAGGAACCCAGGATCTTTCCATCTGTTGCTCTGTCAACCTCCACCTGTGGTTTTCATATAATGATAATTGTCAGAAAAACAAAAATCATAGACTATTGAAAGGAGATGCTTCTGGAATTGGAGCTAGGATGGTGTGGGTTAGGGCAACAATTGTTTTTATTATCAACTTTTTGGTATACATATATATTTACCATATACAAGCATTATTTTGATTAAAAATAATACAAAGGATAAGAGAAATTGTAAAGGACAAAGATTCATTTCATATTCCTTTAGTTCAAATGTCACCTTCTCAGAGAAATCATGCTGATCACCTTTCTAAAATTCCACAATCCCTCTTCTCACCCCCAAGAAACTCTCCAGTTCATCATCTTGTTTTTAGTTTTCTTCATTAACAGTTATCATTATCTGCAATCTTGACATTTATTTGTTTATGTGTAAATTGATACATCCTTTAACTAAATGTAAGTTCCATAAGGCAAGGGACATTTTAAAAATTATTTATTCATTTTTTTAATTGAAGTGTAGTTTATTTACAATGTTTCAGGTGTACAGCAAAGTGACTCAGATATATATATATATATATTCTTTTCCTTTGTAAGTTATTACAAGATACTGAGTACAGTTCCCTGTGCTATTCAGTAAGTCCTTGTTTATCATTTTTGTATATAATAGTGTGTATCTGTTAAACCCAAATTCCCAATTTATTCTTCCACCCCTTTCCCCTTTGGTAGCCATAAGTTTGTTTTCTACAAAGGGATATTTTAAAATTTGTTCATTTCTCTGTCTCCAAAACTCAGGATAGTACTTGGAGAATTAGTAGGTCTGAAAAGAAAAGAAAATATAGGAAATACAAAGGAATAAAACAAGAGAAAGAGAGGGATGCCAGTTGTGAGTGAGGTATTTCAACAAATTTGTGGAAGCTGTGGATGAGAAGGAAAATAGAATCCGGTTGATGGGTTTTTTTCTTTTTAATTGAGAAAATGCCAGCCCAGGACACTGAAGCAGAGACTGCAACAATGGAAAGAACTGTCCTGTTAGGAAAAATGCTAAAGGAATTTCAGTTGAGTTGGCAGATACAGTGAATCCATCCAGATATTTAACCTTAACTAATAGGTGTACAAGATATTTGTACACCTGGATATTTTTCTTCTATTGTTTTGATCATGTCCTTATTAAATTCATACTAATTTAATAAGTATTTATTGAATAAATAAAGCCCCCAATAAATGATTAGATGTTATTAGAATCAGAGAGGGATAAATAAGAATCTCAGACAGGAACTCTATAATTAAGAAATGCATAGTTTATATTGGTAGGAAGAATATTATAAGAAATGACTTAGGGCTTCCCTGGTGGCGCAGTGGTTGAGAGTCCACCTGCCAATGCAGGGGACATGGGTTCGTGCCCCGGTCCGGGAAGATCCCACATGCCACGGAGCGACTGGGCCCGTGAGCCATGGCTGCTGAGCCTGTGCGTCTGGAGCCTGTGCTCCGCAACGGGAGAGGCCACAACAGTGAGAGGCCCGCATAACACAAAAAAAAAAAAAAAAAAAGAAAGAAAAAAAAAGATATGACTTAAATTTGTGTTCTAGTTTGTTGAGGCGTTTTTGCAAAATGGCTTCCATGATTGAAACAACTTTGAGAAATTATACAGGCTATATAACCCCTAGAAGATTTATAATGTATACTGGTATACAAAAATTCTGATGAGAATAACAATAAATAAATTTGCTTAACCCAGCATTGACATGACACTCTTTCATGTCATAATAATTTTATTAATATCTTATGGAGCTAGACTTCCACAGAGCACACTTGCAGAAATGCTGATAAATGTGTTACCTAAAGATAATATAAAGCAAACTACATATAAGTTTTGAGGAATTCAAAGAAATATGAACAGTACAGATTCAAATGTGGTGGGTGAGATAGTGATCATGGGGTTCTTTTCACCACCTGTGAAAAAATAAGTGTGAATTTTTTCTCCTACTTTTGTCTTTGGACAAACTGTTGTGGTTGGAGAGAAGAATATTGGGATGAAATTGTATGGCTGGGTACAAAAAACAGCTAGCCTTCTGCACATACTCAGAGGGCTATGCTATTAGTTACTTGCTGCACTTGGAAGAGAAGTTTAGAGTAGTATATTGTGCATATTAAACTCCATGCAATTTTTATCCTTTCATTGTTAAATTACTCAACTAGGAGCACATCAAGTAGAACTGAGGCTTTATAAAAAGACATGAGAAATGCTAAAATTTAATCAGAAACATTTAACCATTCTGATAAACTTTGTACTCCTCCAAAACACTCACAAAGGCCTTATCCTAAACTCATGTTTATTCCCAAAGATATCAAATGAAGTTAATGTGTTTTAAAATTATATATCTCTAAGACGCTGATGAAAGAAATTAAAGATGATACAAACAGATGGAGAGATATACCATGTTCTTGGATTGGAAGAATCAACATTGTGAAAATGACTATAATACCCAAAGCAATCTATAGATTCAATGCAATCCCTATCAAACTACCATTGGCATTTTTCACAGAACTAGAACAAAAAATTTCACAATTTGTATTTAAACACAAAAGACCCCGAATAGCCAAAGTAATCTTGAGAAAGAAAAATGGAGCTGGAGGAATCAGGCTCCCGGACTTAAGACTATACTACCAAGCTACAGTAATCAAGACAGTATGGTACTGGCACAAAAACAGAAAGATAGATCAATGGAACAGGATAGAAAGCCCAGAGATAAACCCATGCACCTATGGTCACCTTAAGTTTCATAAAGGAGGCAAGAATATACAATGGAGAAAAGACAGCCTCTTCAATAAGTGGTGCTAGAAAAACTGGACAGCTACATGTAAAAGACTGAAATTAGAACACTTCCTAACACCATACACAAAAATAAACTCAAAATGGATTAAAGACCTAAATGTAAGGCCAGACACTATAAAACTCTTAGAGGAAAACATAGGCAGAACACTCTATAACACAAATCACAGCAAGATCCTTTTTGACCCACCTCCTAGAGAAATGGAAATAAAAACAAAAATAAACAAATGAGAGCTAATGAAACTTAAAAACCTTTGCACAGCAAAGGGAACCATAAACAAGATGAAAAGACAACCTTCAGAATGGGAGAAAATATTTGCAAACGAAGTAACTCACAAAGGATTAATCTCCAAAATTTACAAGTAGCTCATGCAGCTCAATATCAAAAAAAACAAAGAACCCAATCCAAAAAATGTGGCATGGACATATATACACTACCAAATATAAAACTGACAGCTAGTGGGAAGCAGCCGCATAGCACAGGGAGATCAGCTCAGTGCTTTGTGACCAACTAGAGGGGTGGTATAGGGAGGGCGGGAGGGAGGGAGATGCAAGAGGGAAGAGATATGGGGATATCTGTATATGTATAGCTGATTCACTTTGTTATAAAGCAGAAATTAACACACCATTGTAAAGCAATTATACTCCAATAAAGATGTTAAAAAAAAAACTACAATGAGGTATAACCTCACACCAGTCAGAATGGTCATCATTAAATATCTACAAACAATAAGTGCTGGAGAGAGTGTGGAGAAAAGGGAACCTTCTTGCACTGTTGGTGGGAATGTAATTGATACAGCCACTATGGAGAACAGTATGGAGGTTCCTTAAAAAACTAAAAATAGAACTACCATATGACCCAGCAATTTCACTACTGGGCATATACCCTGAGAAAACTATAATTCAAAAAGAGTCATGTACCACAATGTTCATTGCAGCTCTATTTACAATAGCCAGGACACGGAAGCAACCTAAGTGTCCATCGACAGATGAATGGATAAAGAACATATGGCACATATATACAACGGAATATTACTCAGCCATAAAAGGAAATGAAATTGAGTTATTTGTAGTGAGGTGGGTGGACCTAGTCTGTCATACAGAGTGAAGTACGTCAGAAAGAGAAAAACAAATACCATATGCTAACAGATATATATGGAATCTAAAAAAAAAAAAGTGGTTCTGAAAAACCTAGAGGCAGGACAGGAATAAAGATGCAGATGCAGACACGGGGAGGGGAAGGGTTAGCTGGGACGAAGTGAGAGAGTGTTATGGACATATATACACTACCAAATGTAAAATAGATAGCTAGTGGGAAGCAGCCACATAGCACAGGGAGATGGGCTCCGTGTTTTGTGACCACCTAGAGGGGTGGGATAGGGAGGGTGGGAGGGAGACGCAAGAGGGAGGAGATATGGGGATATATGTGTAAGTATAGCTGATTCACTTTGTTGTAAAGCAGAAACTAACACACCATTGTAAAGCAATTATACTCCAATAATGATGTTAATTTTAATTTTCTGAGCATATGGTGTTTTTTATTTTTCTTTTTTAGAAATGAAATAGGTGGTTACCTTCTAAAGTTTGCCACAGACATTATTATGTCATACTAATCATAATTCCCAATCATTTTGGCCATACTTTTTGTGGATATCTATTTCATAAATCATAGTTATAGTATTAAGTATTGCTAAGGATCCTTCTCATTACTTCTACTTCTGGGATAATTAGTTTTCCACTTCACAGTTTAGAAACAAAAATCTTTAACCATTCCAGTTAAATTTAGTCTATTAAAAAAATCCACAAAGGCTTTATCCAATAACATCAAATCTATTCTTATAGGCTGTCATATTTAAATTTTATTGACTAATTCACACAGCAGCGGAAAAACAGTCCAAATAAACAAGAGTTTCTTATTTTTCCCTTTGTGTTGACTCACTGAAGACTCAGTGGTACCACTTTCCTGGGCTTTTACATCAGAACATTGTGTACATGGAAAAGCCATTTGGATCTTCAGTTAGGGCTCATTCTAGACCAACCTTGAATCAAAGCTCTGACTTCTTGGGTCATTTCTCAATCTGATTAATGCATATACGTTGAAATATTTGAAGTTTGCATTTTTTGTTGGCCAGCACTGCTTGGTTCTCAGCAGTTTAATGTAGTTCAGCTTAATAGAGTTAGAGTCCAAGAACCATCTTAGTCAAATTTGTCCCTAGGGCAACCTAGTATCACATGTCCATCAGCTCCAGGTGGTATCCACTCAGGTAGCATGCTTAACAGTTTCAGCAAGAAAGAAGTGATTGATAGAACTTGTTATGGCTTAAAATGGCACATAATTTTCCAATTTTGGTTAAAAAAAAAAACAAGAAGGCAATATATTTTGGTGGGTACAGTGAAAATGGAAATCTAATGGTGTGACCAACTCTCAGATCTCTGAACTGACAAATATCACTTTTGACTGTTTTGCTGAAAAAATCAGTAACTTAAAGAACTTCAAAGAGAAACTTTCCAAGACCTCTCTTGTCTTTCTTCGAGTTAAAAATTATTTAAAAATCTGATTTGATTGATGACATTCGGTTTGAATGTCTAGAGTGTGGCAGAAATACTGCTGTCTGAATTCCTCCAAGTTCACCTGTGTTGCTGATATGTCTTGCACGTAGGCTTGACACCAGGTTACATGAAATATGAATGTTTTGTCACATTATTTAACTGATCTCAAGAGGAAAAGCATCTGAACCATTAGTATTTTTGGTCAGCCTTTCCTAAGTTTTGGTCACAGAAGAGAATGTTTCAAAATCCTCAATGAGTTATTATATATACCTTCTGACTCTATGAAGATTTGCAAGATGACGAGCAGAAAACACTCTCCCTCGTTGTTGAACAAGAGAACGGTATGATCAGATCTCTTTCTGGGAGCAGTGAGAAAAATATATTGACCCTGAGAGAGATTTGAGCAAGGAGGTCAGGGTGGCAAACTGTATTTTACAAAGATGAATGCAACAATATCTTCCCACCCAAAGTTTTTCTATGACTGTGCCACTCCCCCATCAAGAGGTGAAGTGTACACCCCCTTCCCTAGAAACTGGATGGGTCTTGGTGACTATCTTGGATCAATTAGAGGTCAGTGGGAATGTCACTCTGTGACTTCTAAGGATAGCATATAAAAATGTCACACACTTCCTCCATGGGGCTCTTGCTCTTGGAATCCAGACATCATGGTGTGAGGAAGTCCAGGAAACCCATGGAGAGGCCCCCACAAGGAGAGAGACTGAGGGTTGTGGCCCACAGTGCTGGCGTAGCTCCAGTCAGGAGCCAGCACCAACTTGCTAGCATGCGAGTTGTGAAAGTGGATGATCCAGCTGCAGGTGAGCTGTTGCAGTTGATGCCACATGGAGCGGCAAAGAGCCATCCTCACTGAAGTCCTGATCAAATGACAGTTCGTGAGCAAAATAAATGATTATTATTGCTGTAAGCCACTATGTTTTAGAGTGATCTTTTATATAGCAATAGAGATCAAAAACAGCTAATTTTTTTCAGGCCTTAATTGAGGCACAGACATCAATATAAAAGTAGGAAACTGTGCATCCTACTCAAGGTATTTCCCCTCTTTGCTTTCTTTCCCTAGTCTAAACCATCGCTGTTCCCTTTGCCTTTCCTTATATCACCTTCTTATTTTTCATTGTTTTGATTACTCTTCCTTAAATCACCTCTCAGGTTTTAAGACCCCAAGCTAGACACATTATGTTAATAAAGGCTTGATTAAAGCTGAGAGTAATTAGAGGATTAAGTATAATTCCTACATTCTATTATCTTATTTATAGAACTTGATGGCAGACTCTAAATTTTAACAGCAAGTGCTGAACTTAGGACTTAAACTGACATTGAGTTCCTTCCAATTTCAACAGACATTAACATTTTTTATTTAAATTAAATAATGCCAGCACCCAGAAAACTATAGAGAAGACTACAACACCTACCCACAAGTCTCTCTTGTGTTAACTCTTAACCTTTTACCATTTTTGCTACAGATTTAAAAATTACAATACTAAATAGTAGATATAATTGACTAGTCCTCCGAGTACTGTTCCAGCCCAAAAAAATAGTTATCCTAAACTTGTTGTTCATTTTTCCCATGAATGTTTTGTACTATCATGCAGGTATCTATCAATAAATAGTAAATGATATTGCTTTGTTTTAAACTTTATATAAATGGAATTCTTACATATCTTTCTGTATTTTATTTTTTATATATATAATTATAGCTCCTATGTGGTATTTTATTGTATGGTTATAATCATAATTAATTGAATTTACTGTTGATGAGTATTTAGGTAATATCCAGATTTTTGCTGTTACAAATTAAGCTGCCATGTACATTCTTGTACATACCCGCTTGTGCACACGTGAAGGAGTTTCTCTGGGGGCTATGACTACAAGATGAATTGCAGAGAGTAAGGATACTCATAGCCTTGACTTCAGTGTTCTGCCAGTTCAATTTCCGTCAGCAGTGTTAGAAGTTCTGTTCCTTCACATCTTTACCAAAAAGCGGGATTATCAGACTTTTTCTTTTCTGCCAATCAAATGAGTATGAAATGAAAGTTAATGAGCTTTGCATTTCTCTGATTACTAATACTGTTGAGTACCTTTTGTACATTCATATTCTTTGTCTATTTCTCTAATCCATTTTTTCTTTTTCTTATGCATTTCTACGATTTCTGTACAAGTATTATATGTTAACTTTTTGTTAATTATGTGTTTTGCAAATACTTTCTCCCAGTCTTATAGACTGCATTTTAACTTTGTCTTTTATTGAACAGAAGTTTTAAAATTTAATGTCAAATGTATTAATTTTTTCTTTTATGGTTTGTGCTTTTTTTAGTACTACTAAATAGATCTGTCCTTACCCAGAAATTGTTAAGGTATCTTCTCTATTTTTTTCTAAATATTTTAAACATTCTCTTTTTACATTTGGGTCTTTCACTTATTCCCAATTCATTTTTGATATGGTGTGAAGTAAGAATCTATTTCTTATTTTTATACCTGGATGACTTACTGCTCTTGACCATATTTTCTGAGTAGTTGATACTTCTCAACTGGTTTGTAACATCATCTCAGACATAGACAACATTTTAATATAAGTGTGTGTCAGTTCTGGTCTCTCTTTTCTGTTTCCGTGTCCTATTTGTGTAGCCTTGTGTCAAAATCGTGCCATCTTAAATAATATAACTTTATTCTAAGTTCTAATATATGGTAGAATAAGTCTCTCACCTTATTTTTCAAAATTATTTAGTGATTTTTGGTTCTTTATTTTTCCCCATGAATTTTAGAGTCAGCTTGTCAAGTTCCTCAAAAATACTCTTTGGCATTTTGCTGGAATTAATTTGTGGTAAAATTTACATCTTTATAATTTTATATAATTATGATTTTTTACAATTATAATATAATTCATGACCATATTCTAACTCCATTTATTTTTTAAGTTTTGTCTGTTAGTTTATTAATGTATTGACATACAGTACTATATATGTTTGAGGTATACAGCATAAGGATTTGACTTACATACATCATGAAATGATTATCACAATAAGTTTAGTTAACATCATTTCGTATAGATACAAAATTAAAGAAATAGAAAAAGTATATATTTTTCCTTGTGATGAGGATTCTTAGGATTTGTTCTCTTAACAACTTTCATATCTAACATACAGCCGTGTTAATTATGTTTATCATGTTAGAGTATATTGATTTTGATATGCTGATCTTTGTCATTTTTCTAGCTGTGAATCCTTGGCAAGTTTATTAGTTTGCTAGGGCTGCTCTAAAAAAGGACCACAAACTGAGTGACTTAAAACAAGAGAAATTTATTGTCTCACAGTTCTGGGTGCTAAAAGTCTGAAATCAGAGGTGTTGCTCACTCTGAAAACTGCGGGAGAATCCTTCCTCTCCTCTTGCAAGCTCCTGGTAGTTGCTGGCAATCTCCGGCATTCCTTGGCTAGTGGTTGCATAACTCCAATCTTTGAATTTGTTGTCACATGGCTTTCTCCCTGTGTGGGTCTGTATCTGAATTTCCCTCTTCTTATAGGGCATCAGTCATATTGGATTAGGGCCCACCCTAACAGCCCCATCTTAACTTGATTACATCTGCAAGTATCTGATTTTCAATAGGGTCATATTCACAGGTACCAGGGGTTAGGGCTTCAACATTTCTTTGGGGGAACACAAATCAATCTATAACAGTAAGTTAGTTGTCCTTTTTGTATATCAATTTTCTTTGGAAATCGTAATTGTACTTTCTCAAGGGGCTGTTGTGGGTATCAAACTAGTTAATATTATTAGTTAAAAATATATGGAAAGTACCTAGAACTATGCCTGGCCTACAGTAAAAATTCAATATGTTTAGCTAGCCAAATTACTTTCATCTAACCACTTTGCTGAACTCTATTATTGGTTTCAATAGTTTTTCTGCAGATTATCTTGAATATACTCTGTAGATGATCATGTCATGTGGAAAAGGCAATTTTGTCTCTTCTAGTTTTTATATATTTTATTTTACTTTCTTACCTCATTATTGTAAGACCTCAGCATATTATTGAATAGAAGCATTGATAGTAGGATTGTGGGCATCTTGTTCATTTGTGATTTAAATGGGAATTATCCTATAATTTTATCATTAAATACGATGATTCCTATAGGTCTATGATGATGTCACTTCTCAGATTAAGAAAGTTTATTTCGAGTCATAATTTTTAAAGTATTTTAAAATTAAATTTGAATGAGTATTAAATACTTTTTTTTCCTGCATTTCTTAAGATAATTATGATTTTTCCTCCAAGATCAAGCCCCAGAGATAGCAATCAGCAGCAATTGAAAGTTTAGGCTGTGGGTTAGGAGGTGAGTGGCAACTAGTTTGGAATCAGAATGGGTTGGGAACAAAGGAAGAAGCACAAATTACATTTGAATGGCTGTTTGCCTTTATTGTTTTGCAGATGAAAAGTATGTGGATGTGGAGGACTAGCTTAAAGCTGGTAATAATGATAATAACAGCAACAATAACATGATTACTAACTGTTAGCAGTAACATTCCCGCCAAATCCTTCCAACACCACAGAAATAAAAGGACATAGATTTCCTTTCGTAGCTTATAAAGTACAGTTATTTTGTGAGCTTATATGAAGCACCAGCAGAGAAAAAAAAAATCTGAAATGATGAAGGGAAATTGTCCACAACAATTTGACATGGGAGACAGTATAAATCCGATTTCATGCTCAGTCACAAATAAATAGCTTGTTGGAATTCAATCTGTAATATGGCATAGATTCTCCAGTGGGCCAACCTGACCCTGTTGCTCAGGCCCTGTGTGAGTCATTGGAAGGTTGGTCATTTTCTTTTCCTCTTCTTTCTTATAATCAAATAATTTCTATTGTTATTTGAATATTCCTGGCACTTGGATGGATCATCTTTTGGGGATATGGACAAGGTAAAAACCTGGCTCAAACCCATATAAAACATTCTGAAACCTGTTTGTAATGTATGTTTGGAAAGGCTTTGGAGGTGATTGATGTCTCTCTTTAGATGACAACTGGGTTCTGGCCTGAACCTTTGCATCCATCTTCTGTTTATACCATCTGTGAGGAAACTCTTATTTACACTTTAGGGGTTGCCTCTTGATGTCAAATCTTCAGAGTGAGAAAGGAAAAGGGGAAGCAAGGAGCTTATGGTAACTGAATTCATTTCAAAGTTTCTCTGAAGTGAGGAAAACAGTGTTGCTTACTTCTTTACTTCTGAGCTATTATTCTTAGTTGTTGGCAGCAAGTTAGTTATGATTGAAGGCTGTAAATTGCAAAAATAAGAAGGCAGTTTGGGCATGTTACTGGTCAGATTTGAGGCCTGCTTCAATACACCCCAATGGGAAAAAAAAGCGTATTTCAACCTGCTCAAGAACTTGTTTTTCAAGTTCTTAAAATTACCTACAAAAAAGTAAATGCTCAGTAAAAGTTATAAATCCTAATGAAGCTTTCTTCCTTCACTCCTTCCCTCCCTCATTCTTTTCTTTTTTCCTTCTTTAGTCCTTCCTCTTTCCCACCAACACACATTTATTGAGTGTCCATTATATATGTCAGACACAGATGATGCACACAGTTTCTAGTACATAATAAGTACATATTAAGTGATTACTGTCCATCATGAGATCAATGTAAATTTTGGTGCCATTTGCTATCACATGCAGTGAGCATCCTCCTAAGGAAAGACTTCATCTTGATACCTTTTTCTAGTTTGAAGCTGATCTTTGTGACAGCACAGTTCATTGGTTGGAAAAATGACAACACTGTTGACGACGACAACAGCAATAACAAAAATGTATGTGAAATCTAGTTTCTTGTGACATTCTATAGGGTTGGTGAAACAAAATCTGTCCAGAAGCCTTGATTCAAACATTGGGCTGATGAGCAAATGTGGCAATAGGTGATTTGAAGACTGTGTAAAATGTTAATGGGTTACTATTTAAATAACATATGTAAAGAATCTTGTTTTTCCCCAGTTTTGAGGACTGCTTTTTTTAAGTTCGCACACAAATTCCTTTTTATAATGGGTAGGCTGCCTTTCTCAGCAGCATACTGTCATTCCTAAACAACTATGGAGCTAAAAATTTTAAGTGTTCTCACCCAAAATTGCTAAACAGAACTTACTCTTTAATATGTCTGTCACTCTTTCTGTCACTCCCCTTGCACTCTATGGCGAGGCATTGGTTCAACTGTCATATCTTGAGTTCCTTTACAATAAAAAGAGAGGGCCCATTTTACCCTTGTGATGGCCAGAGAGTTCACCTACAGCTGCCCAGACTTAATACGCTGGGAGTGAATCTTGTTGATAAAGTGCAAGTAACAAATCCTGACTATTTTTAGATGAATGATCCTTTACCTAAAAACTGTCAATGAGTAGCAAAGACTGGAAAACTGAGAAGCAAAGGATGGAGATAGATTTAAAAACTGGTCATCCCAACTTCTCATTATGACCGTACTTTAAGCAAATGACTTGCGGTAGTGCCACGCTCTGCAATGTTTCAGAGAGGCAGGTAAGAATCTGCATTGGGCTTTCTTAACAGAAGATGTAAAGAACTTGCACAAATCAGTGGGTAGGAGAGACTATTAAATAACTATTTACTCTACTTGACTTTCACCTATTAGGTGCAGTAGTCCTCCTTATCTGTGGTTTCACTTTCCGCCGTTTCATTTACCTGTGGTCAACCGTGGTCCTAAAATATTAAATCGAAAATTCCAGAAATAAACAATTCATATATTTTAAATTGCACACCCTTCTGAGCAATGTGATAAAATCTTGCGTCCTCCTGCTCTGTCTCTTCTGGGTTTGGGACATGAATTATCCCTTTGTCCAGCACATCTACACTACATATGCTGTAGGCATCCACTGGGGGTCTTGGAATATGTCTCTCGAAGATAAAAGGGTACTACTGTATATCTAACTGGGGGAAGATATTTGGAGTGGAATACTTTACTCCGTTCACTGATCTTTTTCTCACCCCTGGAGCATGGAACTTCTGGGAGCTGTGTGTTGGTTTAACTGGAGATTCTGTTTGGTCTCCACATTTTGGGTTGAATGCTCAGTTAGGTGCACCTAAAGGATGTTACATGTTCCAGAGGCAAAGGAGAGGATGCAGTGTGAATGTCCTGGGTCACACAGTCAAGGGTGTGTAATAGGGTCCCAAGAAGAGTCAAAAAGTAAATTTCTGTTCAACACTTCCACTCCTGCTCCAACTCATTTCTGATGATTATAGGAAGTCCTCGGGTGGGCTTGGGGTGAAGGAAGTGGATCTCCTGAACTCCGGTACTGTGACATCACCTTTTTCTGCTCCCAGATGGTGCTCCTAGATCTGGGAAGGAACGGTGACACCGCCACCACTTGAGATGTTGCCATAGCCACGCACCCATGCTAGCTCCTTATACCTCCCTCTCATCTGTGTCATCCCTGGTTCTAGGCAATGAAACACATTCTGCTTGTTTGCTGTCTCTTACAGAGACTTTAACAATGCGGGGCTTTGTTCTATGTATATACTCTTCATCACAGGTTCTTATATCTGTGGTTTTGGCTTTGGACCCAGGGGAAAGGGTGGGGTGCAGGTTGAGGACTATCCTGCCGCTCTTCACATGCTGTTCTAAAAACCACCCTCTTCTCTAGCCCCTGCCCTAAGGCTGGAACTTAGCCTGACTCCTGTGCCTCCCTGATCCTCCATCCACACTATCCTGCTTTCCACTGAGCTCACAGTCTATACATTCTGGGGGATGAGAGAATGATGAGGCTTATCTCCAATCCCACTGCCCATCAGACAGAGCCCCAGACAGGTTTGATTTTAGCTTTTTAAATGAACAACTTGATTTTTTCTTTTTTTAATGAACAACTTGTTCATTATTCAAGGAAATAATATCAGGAAAAGTTGGGGGACATACAAACATTTTAAGTGCTCTATCTACTGATGATTTTATTTTTTTCTTAGCATGTAAGTTAATTTTTAGAAAAGTGATTAGAGTGAGTTTTTCTGGGTCTTTATCGATAGTTGGAGAATATATACCTGCCTCTGTGAAAGTTATTATCTGGGCAATTCTGTAGGAGTCGGCTCTGTTAATTTTCTGTTGATCTTCTTGTGTAGGAATGTTCTATAACAGCAGATGATTCCTGCAGCTCAGCTTACTTTTGCCTTCTGATGCAGGGCCCAATCCTTCCCTCACCCGTCCTCCCACGTGAGGAGCTAATATTTTCTGACTGGCTTTATTTCTCTCCTCCTCCCCTAATTTTAAAGTCCATTTTGGGAACTTGTGCTTATAGTTTAAAAACTTTATTGATGAGAGGCTCTGCTCTAATATGTAATTAATGAGTCAGAACACTGTGTCCAAGATGCTTTTTAAGTACCAACAAAGTGTTTCAGTTTATATACTAGAGTCTTCATGTTGTTCTTAAACCTTTTGAACTTGTATGGTTCGTTTATCAAGTATGATTATGAAAGTTCTTATATGGGCAATGTGCAGTGTGGGCTTAATAAATAACATTAATAAACTCACACTTAATAACAACACTAAAAGCCGCTTCCATCTGGATTTACTGGCAATAAAAAGAGACATTACAGAACTTTGGGAATTTGATCAAGGCGCCAAATACTAAGCTTACAAAATTGTAGAGTCTAACTACTTGAGAAAACAAAGCAATTAAGGACAGGCTTTTTGTAAAAGCTTTGGACTGTGGGTTAATAATTAATGTGTTAAATGTACTTTGTAATAAACTATATCATAATGGTTTACTTTAGATAGCGTAATTCACAATGATAACCCAGATTGGCTTCACTGACTTAAACTTTCAATTTTACTTGCTGGATTTATTGGGTTAAACTACAATGAAACTATTATATATCTATCTTAACTTGTTTAGAAATCATAATTAATTAAAAAATCTTGATGGAGACTGCAAAAATTATATGAAAATTGGCAAAGGTATAAAAACAAACAATAAGACAAAGTCTGTGAAAGAGAAAGTGGAATCATCTACTTTTAAGGTAAATAAGCAGCATTCAGTAGGGAAAAACATTTCAAAGGATCAAATTAATGTTTTTCATTCAAGAAAATGTTGAAGTTAGTGCTGTATTGTTATTATATGTGGACAATAAAGATGAAATACTCAGCAAGTTAAGTGGTCTAAAAATAGTCAAATGTTTTAGAAACAAGTAGCAATAAATTTTAATTTACATCAACTTTGAAGTCAGAAATTAGAAGTAGATGTAAGAATTAAACATTTAGAAGATTGAGAAAATAACCTCTTTTGCACTTTTTTTGAGTCTAGAACTCTCAGCATTTTTTTCAGAATCCCTCAGAACACATGGGGAATGGCAAACCAAATAAACTATCTCTTAGAAAAGTGAACTTTATCTCCTCAATCTTTGTCTCAACCTCAAGGAAATTGCATTTGTTCCTATTTTTCTAGCATACTTTCTTTTCAGAAGAGACATATTTAAGGGTCATGCTGGAGTTAAGGTACAGGGTTACTGCAAAAATCTAATTCATCACTTGTTTTGAGAGTCCCTTAATCCCTACTCCCAAGTAACAATAATCTCACACACATATAGAACTTTACAGGTTGCAAGGGTTTTTGTTTTTCAATATTATGATGCTATTCACCATCAGAAAAGCTTATATTAAATAATACTATATTTTATGCATATATGTACATAGATTAAATGAAAACAAATGCACCATTGATGTATTGGTGACTTTTGTGGAAGGAGTAAAGATTCATCAAAGGGGACTTTAGCCTACAAAGAACTTTCACAGACACTATTTCATTTATCCTTAAAATAACCTTGTAAACACTTGCACACTGCAGTTTGTATAGGAGTTCCCCTACATTCATCTCACAATTAGTTGAGAACCCATTATATTTCAACTACTTGGGATATATCCATGAACAAAGTCCCTAACCTCATAAAGCTGACACTCTGTGTGTGTGTTGGGGGGGTATGGACAATAAATAATAGATGTAAAAAATAACTGGATTATACAGGATGTTAGAACATTATAGGTGCTATGGAAAAAGAAAGAAAGAAAAGCTTTGAAGGCAGTGAGGGATTATTCATGGGGATAGCTGGGTGAAGAGCATTCCAAGATGAAAGCTCAGTCAGTGCAAAGACCCCAAGGCAGGAGCTGGGCTGGCCATTTGAGGAAACACAAAGTGGTTTTGGGAGAAGAGTAGGAGTTCAGAGGTGGACATGTGTTGTTTGGTGTGTCTGTAAGTCTATTTAGGTCAACTGTTAATCAGGAAATTAGACGCATGAATCTGGAGTTTGAGAGAGAAGTCTGGATTGGACACATGTATTTGGGAATGGTCAGCTTGTTGACAATATTTAAAGCCCTGGGATGGATGAGACTGCTAAGGTGGTGAGGGTGGAGAGAGAAAGGAAGACTTCAATGCCACAAGCATTAAACACACACTTAGAGAACTACACGTGTAACTGCAGTTGTGATAAAGTGCACTGAAGAAAACCTCATGGGGCTCTGAGGTGTAAGATGGTCAGAGCAAGCCTCCTGCAGAAAGTGGCACTTTCAAAGAGACCTGAAGGATGAGCAGGAAGGAGTGAGCTTGAAAAAGGGAGGAGAGGTTGGGTGAAGATAGCCAGGCAGAGTGATTGCATGCAGGCAGCAGGATGGCGCCTGGTGTGCTCGCTGAACAGAGCACAGGTGAGTGTGGTAAGAACTCTGTGTGCCAGGGGCAGGTGATGTGCAATGAGGTTGAAGGGGAAGGTAGGGGCCAGACTGAGCAAGGGGTTACAGGCCATCTGAGGATTTTGAATTTATGAGCAATGGGAAGCCATTCAAAATGCTAAGAAGAACAAACCAACCATATAAAACAACATGTTAGAAGACTTTAGCTGGAAAAAAGTTAATAATGAGTGTTTCATGGACAGTGTAATGGAAGTTTCTGCTTAAAATGTATGTGAAAGACATGGGAGAAAGCAGGATGAATGGAAAAGTTGTAGAACAAGATTTTGAGGTACAATGATTTAAACCAAAACAAGGTAGGATTGTAATATTTAATATTACTGTTATTTTATTTGAAAAAGATTTAAAAAAAACACAAAAGGCTGAGGAGGAATAATCGAAACCAGGGATGGTGTGCCTGGTGGTGTGACCCTCAGATTGAGAGTTGCGAAAGCCTTTTTAAATTGGAAAAAAGAATAAAACCAGGTGTGTAAAATAATGAGTGATATGGAAAAGACCAGGTGGCTAGTCTGTTTGTCCCGTGTTGTCCTGTTAGAACAGGTCATGGTTAATGAATGGTGACAAGCTGTTTTCTATCTACCCAGAGAATCCAAAAAGAAAAAAAAAGGCTCTACTAAGGATTAAGGAGAGGTAGGTGGAAGAATTTTCTGACATTATAATACATTACAATGATTTTTGTGTGCTTGCCTTTCCTGAAAGTCTTTAGAAGCTGGGATAGACTGGAGGTTGATAACATTTAAAACAAGTAACCACGGTGAATCGTACTTTGTTTTGCCAGTTGAACTTATTAGTTGTAACTGGCCCAAAGTAGGAAACCATTCCTGGAGGCTGGGAGTGATGAGAGTTAGTGTAGTTAGCATAGAAGAGAGGTAGAAGTGAGCTGTGGAAGTTTATTTTGCAGGAAGACTTACCTGGGCCCATAAGGGGAAGCTGTAAAAACAACAGGGTAGGACTTCCCTGGTGGCACAGTGGTTGAGAGTCCACCTGCCGATGCAGGGGACGTGGGTTCGTGCCCCGGTCCGGGAGGATCCCGCATGCTGCGGAGTGGCTGGGCCCGTGAGCCACGGCCGCTGGGCCTGCGTGTCCGGAGCCTGTGCTCCACGGTGGGAGAGGCCACAACAGTGAGAGGGCCCGTGTACGGCAAAAAACAAAACAAAACAAAAAAACAACAGCGTATCATTCAGGAAGTTCTGCGGGCTCACCTCACACAGTATGACTTAAATCTGCGAGGCAGATTCTCATCTGTTTGGGAAGGTAAACAGAAGGGGAAGGACATGATTCTTCTAGGCCTTTTTTTGTGTGAATATAATGGACCGCTAATCCTGAATCAAAGGGGATATCCTAAAAACCTTTTAAGAAATCTAACATTTCTTGACAACTAAATACTAATTCATCTTATAGAAATGTCTTCCAAAAAAATCACATTACCTTGCTCATTCATTCATTCAAAAAATGGTAACTGAGCTCCTTCTTGGCACCAGGAGCAGTGCTAAATGCTTGATTGGTCCCGTGAAAGTAAAAGAGCACATGGGGAGGTGGAAGTCATGGGCTGGGCTGGAGCAGGGGAGTCATCTGAGCTCACAGGTTCAGGGAAGGTTTCTCTGGGGAGGTTACGTCTGACCTGAGAATGAGAAGCTTATAGTCTGAGGTCATCCCCAGTCACATGCCCTGTGTTAGGTCAAGTGGCTTCAATTTAATTCTGTTCTTTTCAAAAATCTTAAGTGGTGAAGCCTTTGTATTAGTTTATGACAACTTTTAGAAAGCCTAACCATCCTGCCACTAAAGTTATAGATTCTATTTACTTACAGGCGTAATACCTTATTAACATCAATTTGCAACAATTTTAATGCAACATAAGCTTGATACCTACACCACTAAAATTCCTAGTACAGGCCTAATAGGAAAATAATCATTTGTGAAACAAAACGTTCACAAACAATTTGCACATTCAACTGTAGGGGGAGTGAATATTCATAACAGGAAAAATTCCACTGCAAAAAGTGAATGTAATGGTTACTAGGGACTTGGAAACTTGAAAATAGCATCAAAATATAAATATTGGTGTATTACCAAGATTGCATATGATTCTGTATTATTAAATCATAAAAATCTCAACTTTTCCTGTAATCAGGTTTCGAACGCTCAACATTTTCATGCCATTTAAATAGAACACATTTTTCTAGGTACAAATGGATATATTCATTTCCATAAAAGTGTTATCATTTTACAGTATATTTAATTCAGATCCAGTTTCTATTTCCAGTAAAATAATTGCTTATAATACACACACTCGATTTTATATGACTAATTAGAACAGGGTATGGGAAAAAATAGGCTTGCAGGTAATATTGAAATTAAATATGTTAATCTGTACCTCCGTGTGCACATTTTATATGAACTTTAATTTGCCAAATAAATTATAGTTCTGTGTTTATAAGGTGCCCTTGAAAGAGTGTCCTATTTTTGAGCACTAATACCATGGGGAAACAAATATACAAAGCTCTTAGCTATAGGCTACACTTGCATAAATTAAGGCAAGATCGGTTGGTTGGTAAGTAGAGCTATGATATCCTTAGCTTTTTAAACACTCTGAATTGTTAACAATTTTTTTTAATATGGTTACTAATATTAAGATAATAAATAATATTTAGTTTCAATATTGCACCCTTCAGCCAGGGCATGAATTCATTTTGAATGCTGTGTTGAATTAATGTATAATAAACATACTGCAGTTTGCTATCAGGAATTCTCGATGAAATGCAGGAAGTCAGTTCTTTGCTTATGTATTAGCTCTGCCAGTCTTGCTCTGTTTAATTTTAGCTATTTATAAAATTGCTCTACTGACAGTCCTCTTTATTTTAATGTGATTGTTTTAAGGTTCATCAGAAATGGTATGGTGTGTTCCTGAAACAGGTTATAAGTACTGATGTAGAAATGTGGGTCCTTAACAAAAATCCCTTTCACCATTAGCCACCTGCAGTTGGGACATCCAGCTGCCTAATTGGGTGAATTGTGGAGTTCCCTGTGGGGCGGAGGGCTGCAAAGTCACTGTGTAAAGCAGGAGCTGTTGAGTGTCTCAGAAGGGAGTTAGATCACAGAGGACTTGTAAAAACAATTGTTGCTGATGGAAGTAGACTCTGATAGCTGTTGCAGCAATTGCCACCTGCTTCTGAAACTAATGACAACCGTATTTAAAATGTTAGTTATTATTGTCCATTATGCCGGTTCCTTTTTATGATACTTGTTTAAATAACAACTCACAGTACTTTTCGCTTAAAAGTGGCTCTGGGTTTTGAATCCTGGTGAGGGAGTACAGTGAATTACCCAGTAGCACTCAGGTTTGCAACAGAAGGAAGTAGCAAGGAAGATTTCAAAAGGGAAAAAGCTGGTATTACTCTGCATCAGTGGGCTTGGGCTGCTATAACAAATATAACAGATTGGGTGGCTTAAACCAGCAATCCCCAACCTTTCTGGCACCAGGGACCGGTTTTGTGGAAGACAATTTTTCTACGGACCAGGGATCGGGGAGGGGGGGATGTTTTCAGGATGATTCAAGCGCATTACATTTATTGTGTACTTTATTTCTATTATTATTACATTGTAATATATAATGAAATAATTACACAACTCACCATTATGCCGAATCAGTGGGAGCCCTGAGCTTGTTTTCACTTGCCACTCACTGATAGGGTTTTGATATGAGTCTGGAGGCAATTGATTTATTATGGTCTCTTTGCAGTCTAACCTCTCTGCTAACGATAATCGGTATTTGCAGCCGCTCCCCAGTGCTAGCATCACCGCCTCAGCTCCCCCTCAGATCATCAGGCCTTAGATTCTCATAAGGAGCGTGCAACCTAGATCCTTCACATCCGAAGTTCACAGTAGGGTTCGCGCTCCTATGAGAATCTAATGCTGATCTGACAGGAGGCGGAGCTCAGGCAGTAATGTGAGCAACGGGGAGCGGCTGTAAATACAGATGAAGCTTTGCTTGCTCACCTCCTGCTCACCTCCTGCTGTGCAGCCCAGTTCCTAACAGGCCACAGACAGGTCCCGGTCTGTGGCCTGGGGGTTGGGGACCCCTGGCTTAAACAACAGAAATTTATTTTCTCACAGTTCTAGAAGCTAGAAATCCAAGATTAGGGTGCCAGTATAGTCAGGTTCTGGTGAGAGCTCTCTTTCTGGTTTGTAGATGGCCATTATATTGTGTCCTCACTAGTAGAGAGATTGAATGAGCTCTGGTGTCTCTTTTTATAAGAACACTGACTCTATTGGATCACCTCTCCACCCTAATGGCCTCATTTAACCTTAATTACTTCCATAACAGCCTCATCTCCCAATACAGTCACATTGGGGGTTAGTGTTTCACGCAAATTTGAATTTGGGGGAGATAAATTCAGTCTGTAGCATACTCTGAATGATTTGATATGGTTTTAGAATAAGGGTTCATAATTTTTGGGGGGGCCCAAGACACCTTTGGCAGTTTGGTAAAGCTTATGGACCCCCTTTCAGGTTAAAATTTTTAAATACATAATGTAAATTACATAGCATTACAATGGAAACCAATTGTATGGAAAGGTAGTTAGCAAAATACTAAAACATTGTGATCTAGAAATACATGTTTCTTTATTAACACATTAAATAACATGCTGTACTAGTTTATCTAATAACTACCATAATTTTGATGTAGTGATGCGTAAAAATAATATTTTGAAATATGTGCAGTAACTGTAATGTAATTTTAAATGTTTGTTATTTTTATTGGTGACCAAACCACAGGTACTGCTAATACTATTGTGATTGGTTCCTGGTATACATAATGGAAGGAAAGGCAACATTTTAATTAGGTCTTATGAAAATAAAAATATAATTTTTGTTCTTATCCAAATTCAGAGACGTTCTTAATTCTATGCATGGACCACCAGTTAAGAACTCCTGAATAGGTCGTTTTTTAAGCTGTGTTTGCAATTTTAAAATCTGGCATTTTTTTTTTTTTTGGCCGTGCCACGTGGCATGTGGGATCTTAATTCCCCAACTGGGGCTTGAATTCGTGCCCACTGCAGTGCACACGCAGAGTCTTAACCACTGGACTTCCAGGGAAGTCCCTAAAATATTTTTATACTAGCAATGTTTATGATCATAAAAAATATGTCAGCTATTATTATGCCTAATAACAAAGAATTATTCATAATTTTGTTACAGTAAAATTTGGTTTTAAAGAATATTTAAAAAGTTGTGGGTTTCAGCTGGGGCTGAATGGGCTCTTAATTGGTGTAAGGTAAGGGTAAAGTGGTAAAATAATTTTAATAAGTAATTCCACTTATAAATGGATTACTACATGAAAATCCATTTTTAAGTTCACTTGCCAAATACAGACATACTTCCTTTTTGTTACTGACTGATTTAGGAGAGCTATATATTTTGTGGGCATTACTAAAATTCCCATCAAAGAAATAATAAATCTGGGTTCATTCCATATGAAAGAGTGTATCTATAATTTTACCTCACAATAGTTTCTGAGCTTGGCCTTTCAGAAAAGGAAAATATGTAACCAAAATGCAGAACTATTTTCTTTACTGGAGACAAAAGACTGCTTCCCAAATAAGCCAACCTAAGAGGAAATGGTATCTTCAGGAAGCATGGTTGGAATGTTGAGAAGGTCTGCTAGAGTCAGAGCTCTAAGATGATTTTGGATAGTTAAGCTCTGGACAAAGAATTTAGGGTGCATTTAAAAATGTTTAAATAGCCAAACTGTTTAGAGGGGCAGAAGGCTTGATGACCCGAATCAGTTATAAAATGCTTTAATCCCAGGGGCATACCCATGCTGTTGTTTGCTTCAGAACAAGTACCAGAAGGGGCATGTAACAAGAAAATCAACCAGGTCTTATTCAGGCCAAGTTTGAGGACAGTGGGTCTTTTCAGTGAAATGGGCATTTAGCATTTGTGGCTTTCTATTTTGTGTTCCTGTCCCCAGGATCCACAAAAAAAAAAAAAAAAATTGGCTTCCGTATTTGTATCTATATCTTTTTTGATATTTCATCAGCAAATAGAAGAACAGATAGTTATAATAATGATAATTTGTATGGCACCAAAAACTTGCTTAAGAAACGTATCTTTCTCGTGTTTGCTGGTCAGAGGATAAGATTGAGACTCCAGAGGTTTAGTGGCTTGTCCAAGACCACAGAACTAGGATGTTGCAGCGTTTGGCATAGAACCTAAGTTATTTATATCTGAATCCCATGTTCTTTTTACTAGATTCTGTGGCCTTATTTAAAGTCACCCTAAGGGGTGGGCAGTGTCTCACAAGAAATCACATTTCTATAAATATTCACTAAATATATTTATTAAATATTTAGTCAATAACTATTAATCAAATGGCCACAACACGACAGGTAATGTGCTAGGTACCAACGTTATAGAAATGAACAAAACAGACGTGGTCTTTGTCCACGTGAAGCTTACAATCAAGTGGGGCAGGTGTGAGATAAAGACGGACAATGTAAGAGTGCTATGGGAATATGTAGGAGGGGCTGGATTTTTTAAAAACGTAGGCCAATATCTGAGCATATTGAGTTGAGGTCTTCCTTGTGTACTTTATACATATATACACGTAGCCTTGTCATTCAGAATACGGGTTTTGGAGTTTTTCTGCCTGGGTTTGAATCCTTGCTCCCTCGTGTACTTGCTGTGTGATCTTGGCCAAGATTCTTAACCGCCCTGTGCCTTAGCTTCTTCATCGGTAAGATGTGATAACAATAGTATCTACCTCAAAAAGTCATTGTACAGATGTGGTGAGATAATCTATCTAAAATGCATAGAATAGTCCCTAGTACATAGTAAGTATTTAGTAAATGGTAGCTATTATGATTGTTGTTTATTCTTTCCTTGGTGTATGACAATTATTTCATTGACTTTGCTCCTACAGCTTGTCATGGGTTACCGTCCACAGTCAATACTTGCTAATCCTGATGTCATCTGCTACCCTGTCCAGGCCCTGATGCTTTGATTTCAATGAAGTGTCTTTGCCAGTCTTATATCAATGTGATCTGGTCCATTTCATGAAGCTTCGCCCAATATTCCAGTTAAGGCTCAGCTTTTTACCTTTAGTCTTAAAAGAAGAAGAGGTGGGCCTCATTTCTTTGTTGAAATTCTGCAATATGCAGTTTGAAGTCAGATTGACCTTCAAGCTTTATAAATGAAAATTGCTAATCTGAAATAGATCACAGCTAAGAACTTCATTTTGTATTCATTCTCTTCATACAAGGTTGATATCATGCAAGTGAACATCTAATATTGTACTTCACTGTGGGTCTCACGGAAGATGCAGTTAGAGGAAATTAAGGACATAATGAACTGTCAAATACCAGAGAATATGTCTGTAGTCCCTTATTTGAGAGTTATTGTATTTAAATGTAGGTATGTCGAATTTAAAAAATAGTTACTAAAATTTTACAGTTGGATTCTTTTTCTTTCAAATAGTTACTAAAATTTTACTGTTGGTTTCCTAAAAATCAATTTAAACTGACAGTTCTAACTTTTTATATATGGCAGAGCAGCACATACTTCAGGAAAACTGCATAAAGGTGCATAAGATTAGTTGCTTCAAACTCATATCTCTTAAGAGTACTCTGTAGCAATTGCAATTTTTCTGGGGAAAGAACATCTATTAATTAAGAGCCCAAACAGTAACCAGAGAAAATATAGTGAAAGAAAAAATAAAATTTTGCACTAGCGTGGGAAATAAATCACAGGATCTAAACATCTTCTCATACTTGCCTGACAGCTAAGTCTAGTACATTTGAACAAAGGAGATGTTTTGCTTTAAGACTGATCTAAGGGCCTGTTGCTGTGAGTTGCTGAGCAGTCTGTGCAACTAGCCCTTGTTCTGGTTCCAAATCTCAAGTTCAGGGAAGACCGTGGACCAGGCTGCATTAGCGGGGAAAGGTGAGGGTGATAAAGAAGCACTGCATTATACTGAACTGTGTAGTCATATTATATATGGTATAACACCATGATTGATGGTCTAGAAGAGGTGGTCTCCTGCACATTTCCAGAAGAGCCTCTGTCTCTGTGCAGACCCTTACACACACACACATACACACACACACACACACACACACACACCACATGCTTGCACACAAGGTTGAGCTTGTTGGAGGGCAGCTGAACTTTCGAAAGTTCTGCTGAGACCCTCTCTCCCTTCTAAGTTACCATCTTCCTTCTGGAATTTTGGGTTCAGAAGCTTACAGCACCAACTGTCTTGAGAATCACTGTTCCTCTCCTTGTTCTAATTCTCCTCTGTGTATGTCAGAAAAGTAACTCTTCTTGATTTACCCAAGTGGTGCCCCTGTCTAGTCTTTCTATCAAGTTGAACATATCAGCTTGATAGAAAGACTAGATTAATAAAAGTTTATTGATTTGAATTATACACAATCTAAGGTAAAATATGTTGTGCTCTAATGATGCACCATCTAAATTTAGAACTGTTAAAAAGTATATTTAGCTAAATTAAATCCAAAAATGCACGGCAATTGAAAAATTCGGGGAAATTCTAGAAATGCTATCTAATATAGAGATATCTAATATAGAGTAACTGAATAGTTACTGACCTAAATTCATATCTAAAAGTCCTACATTCTTATATACTCGTGGTGTTCTTGGAACACTGGTTTCCTGTGATGTGTTGTTATTTCCTTTCACTTTTTGTGTTAACTCTCCAAAAGGGAGACAACCAAAATACCATCGTTGATTTAAATCTCTCCAGAGACACCCAATACCACTGATCGTCTCTTTCCTCTGATTCTCCTCTGCAGAAATTCAGTGTCCAGATGTTTCAGAATCCAGATGGCCTATGAATCCTCTATCACCCAGAAAGGAAGAAAATGTGCATGAAAGTGGAACACTGAAAAGAAAAAGAAATAATTTAGCATTGGCGTTGTAATGACAACATACAGGACTGAAGGAAAAGCTTCCTTTCCTAAAGCAGCAACTTAATAAAGTGTATGTTACAGGCTCTATCAGCAAACCAAATTTTCAGCCTTGCCTCTTCTTTCCATCACCATTAAGAGGCTTGCAGAGATCCACACTGTTTAAAGGGCAGACAGCATGGAAGAACTATCATGTACAATTTAAAGTAGCAGCTAAAATTGGAATGGTCACAAGAAAGCCTGTTTCTTTGCAATTAAATTGACAAGCTGTCTATGATTACCCTAGGGAACTTGGCAGCTGAGTGATAAAAAGACTGCAGACTGTTGAAAGGTCTCACGCAACTTACTAGGTAGACAAAGACCACACCTGCTTAATATACTGGTTGGGAGAGTTGTCGAAAGTACTTGGCTAAGTTACCACAGGAGGGATACTAATGATACTTTTCCCTAAGACCCTCTGCTCAAAATACATTTTAGAAATTACCCACAAATATTTGGAAGTGTGCACTGGAAAACAGTTTAGCACAATACCTGATGTTATTTAGCATGAACCTACCATTACAAATCGCTAGAAGAACTGAGCATTACTTTAGAAAGACATAACTTAAAAAAACCTTTCCATCGAATGTTTGTGACATTTATATATACTTGATATAAGTACTGGGTACCCAAGAGAAGATTTATAGTGATAGCAACAAGTAAAGTGTTGAAAGAACATGGATTATTTAATGCAAAATATTAGGCAAGAATTACACAGTATTTTCATTGTTGGGGGTCCCTTGAGTTGGACAAAGCTGAAACTTAGGTTATAAAGGAGGAAACAATAACCAGATTTTGGGTGGTAGCAATTTGTGAAGACCAACACACCCATTTGAGCAATGTCTTCATTTTAGTTAGTGCATTCCTTAACAGGGAAAAATGCACATAAAATGTGAAGGTTTCTTCTGAAACATTTAATAGCTATTAGTAACACTCTACACTAAATGAATGAATGATGACTATATCTACTTGCCTATCTGTTCTTTCTGAAGGCTGAGGACAGTTTATTTCAGCAAATCTGCAAAATGTTTTGTGAGATTTCTGAAGCAGAAGTGCACTATATAATACCTTGGCATTCACTTCAGAACCAGACATTTTCTAATGAGCTGGTCTTTGAAACTGTGTGGCACTTCAACAAAATTATTCAAAGCTCAAAGTTATTCAAATGCTCAGTGGCTTTCACATAAGATAAAGATTCCTCAAGAGTCCATTTGGATTAATGAAACAATAATATACCTTATATTAGTTTAGCACATTACATTTTACAGTGACTTTTGCATCCAAAGTCAGCTTTTTTTCTTCCCCATCACAACCGCGCAGAGTGGATTTTGTTGCCCCCATTTTAAAGACGAAGGAAGGGAAGCCCATGAAGGTTAAGTGGGTAATTTGCCTAAGGTCACGTAGTAATTGGCAGAGCTGAGTCTCTTTGCACTGCAATGGAAGGAGGACTAATAGCAGGGTCTGACGTGGAGCATAGCAGGAGATGTTTAAAAAAAGTCCTTCATTTGCAAAACCTAAGTCAACACATTTGTGTGAATTGAACATTCAAACTTCCCTTTTGGGATAACTGGATGAGATGATACACGTCTGCTGATGCCTTCAGCCAGACTCCTAAGAATCTGAATCTAATTATTGAGGGAAAGAATACTTGTACTTTTCCTCCCATCATGTTGAAGTTTATACACTTATGTACTCATTAGTTGCTTTTTCTAAGAGAATGCGCATGTAGTAAGAGGACTGCTATAACATTGCTTTTTCCAAATGTCCCCACTGCTCCCAGCTAGCACAATGCCTGGTATAAAAGTAGGGTGGGATAAATGCTTTTTACACAAATTATGATTTCTGACAGCAACCGAATCTTGCTCCAAAATAATAGATTCATCCAACTCTTGATTATCCATAGAAATAGGGACGAGGAAAGCATGGGTAATTGAAATCCACAGACAAACACAAACCTCATTTTACAAATAGCGTCAATCTCCTCCTTCAGCAAACCTTTAACTATAGCTAATAACATGATTAGATGGACTGGTTTGAGGTTTGTCTCCTTCCCACCCCCACTCCTACTCTGTTTGAGGTACTGCTGAGTGGAAAAAGAGTTCGCAAAACATAGGGTACCAGGATAAATAAAGTTGAGTTGATTGGAGCAAAACATCCTTTTGTTTTCTTTTGACAACTGTGATATGTGCATGTTGGTGCTTAACAAGTGCTTTTAATGATAAGGATATACGAGGATAAAAATATATTGTTCAACTTAGTCTTCCTTTTATATGACTGATTTCAGATCCCATTTCCTGAGGTTGCTCAGATACCTTCATACTTGTGCATTAAAGCATTACTTTTATATTAGCCATGCATCTGTGATAAGCCCACAAATAAACTTCCAGCAGTAAGGACACAAAACCCTTTAAAAATATAGCATAGTGTGAGATGAAGATTCAGCATGAAGTGGAGTACAATATCTTTATAGTAATATTGGGTGTCTTGAAAATTGTCAGTCCACTTGATACATTTATAAATATACTACCTCTTTACCCAAGGAAAATATGGAGATGCCATATCTTATATGGAGATATGAAAATTATTTGATATCTTTATTTTATGACAATGCTACCTTGTATATCAATACAGGGTAGTTGTATGCATTAGCGTGTGGGGCAACACCTTCTAGAATTGCAAACCCTAACGGAATCAGCACTGGCTCTCTTCCCAGTAACCAGTTTTCCTTTTTAACTTACCAGGATAATTTGGATTTGCTTGGGACAGCTATGAATCCAGTTAAAATTTCTCACCTCCCCAGATTCTTTTACAGCTAAATCCATATGACCTCGACCTAGTTCTATCCAATGATATGTAAGCAGAACTCTACTGGGTGAGGCTCGTGGCAAACTATTATCTTCCTATAAAAAAGGGACAAACTCAGCTGGTACATACCTTTTGCCCTTCCTTTTTTTTTGCTTGGAATAGAGACCTCGGAGTAAAACATCTCTTTATTTTATTTACCATACAATGGTAAAGGGTCCATCTTGTGACCACAACAAAAAAATAAAAAAATACAAAGCATATCAAGGATGATAGACAGGAAAGAGAGGAAACTGAATCTCTTGTGCAATTGTAGGGCCGCTGAACTAGTCTTGGCCTGCCTCCCACTAAGTGAAAAGCAAATTCCTATTTGGTTAAGCTAGTTGAGTAGGGTGCCTGTTCCAAACAGGTGAAAACAAAAGAGTGTGATACAATAGGTTTGTTATAGTTTCTGAGAATACAGATTCCTCCTACTCTGCTTTGGCAGTCACTCTTACATTCTCTTCACATCCTGTGAAGTCATGACACACTCCAGTCAAAGTTTTTTCTGGCTGTTGGTTGTACGTTTGTTGGCTAATCCTCACAGGCTACAGTGATGTTTATAATGCCATTCATAAAGCCCAAGAACTTCCACCAGTTCCTAATTGATAATTTTTGTATTTGGTTTCTTAGATCAGTCTCTTAATGGCATCTCATGTCACCATAAAACTTGTAATTTAATATCCAGAGTGAAACATGTATATATTCAGGTGTACACATCCACATATTTAAAACATCTCTTATACAGCACTCTAACAAATAATGTCATACAGTTCAATACTGAACAAAGTATTCCTGGGATGTTTTTAAAACTTAAACCCCAGGAAAAAATATGTTCTATGGGCTCATGTAGAATTAAATTGTGATGGCCAATAGCCCACTGGCATTAGGAATAAGTGAACCTTTCTAATATCTATTGGAGATGGGGAATATTATAAGATGATGTCTGTAGTTGGAAAGAGAGCTTCATGGGGTTAACAAGGAGATCGTGAATTAAGCTATCAATTTTCCCCATTTTTTACCTCTTATGAAAATATCCCAGAGTTTTGAAGCTGGGCTAAGTGCTTACAGTACTTACTACACTACATGTACATTATCTGTGTACATGTAGTATCTCTCTGGTGGCTGTGAGCTGGATGACTGGGACCATATTTATTTGCCTGCTTCCTCAGTGTCTGTCGTGTGGTGGGTGCTCAGCACATACTGACTGAATCAAAAAAACAGTGCCGGAGCTTCCCTGGTGGCGCAGTGGTTGGGGGTCCGCCTGCCGATGCAGGGGATGCGGGTTCGTGCCCCAGTCCGGGGGGATCCCACGTGCTGCGGAGCGGCTGGGCCCGTGAGCCATGGCCGCTGGGCCTGCGCTTCCGGAGCCTGTGCTCTGCAACGGGAGAGGCCACAGCAGTGAGAGGCCCGCGTACCGCAAAAAAAAAAAAGTGCCAATAAGGAATTTTGAATTGCATGCTTTTTTCTTTTAATTCCTATTCCTTATGGCTTTCCAGCTAGAGAGAAGTGTACAGTGAACAGAAATAGGGCAGATGTAGTGGTTTTGACACTTGTTTTCAGGGGGCTGTAAATCCTGGAAAATCTTGGACAAACCAGGAAAGATAAATAACTTGTGCTTTTTACCTTGGGAGGAACATAGACAGCAAAACTATCATTAAAAAGAATTAATAACCAGTGGGGGAAAAAGCCAAACTGTTTAAAATGTCTATATAGTCATAAACAATGCTTTAAATGCCTTATGGGTCTCCTACTTAAACACTGCTTTTTAGTTTATATGCTAATTTTAAATGATTTCTGACTATTTTAATAAAATGTTCTGTTTCTGTACGAAAAGTTTAACTGAATGGGAAAACATATGAGTTGTAGATAATTATGATTATGGAAAACTTGCTATTTGGACCATGGGCTCACAACAAAGACATCATTATTCATTAGAGATAAATTATTTGTGAGGAAGTGATAACTCTAGATTGTGTGCAGATTCAGTCTACGAACAGACAGTAAACATCACAAGGTATGAATATTTTCATTTGTCAGATTACCAACAATTTCTGCCTGTTGCTCTATGTAAGGAGAGCTGGCATCTCCTTCAACAACCTTTGAAGTTTCTAAGAATCAGACACTGATTTATATTGTATGTGGTCACCATCAGTTAACCAGAGTAACAAGGCAAACAGAGCATTACATTTTCTACCCATGTGGAACTCAGCTAGATTCCTGGCCTCGTAAGGACCGCTCTCAAGGGAGATGAAGGGCCATAAAGTATTCCAGAACCCAGGGTTTCAGAACCACAGCTGCAAAGTTTACCTGCTTAGAGCTTTAGGCCCTTGCTCAAGCTGGTTAATCTTATTAAGAAAAAAAAGAAAAAAGACAGTGAGGATAAAAACCAAAGAATTTTGGCTATAAAACCTTGCCTACTTTTCCATCTCTTCAATGTCATCCAGGAATAATTAAAGTATGACTGGTCAGTGTACTTTCAAAACTGACCAACTGAAATAAATTCTATTTTTATTACTTCTGTGTAGCCTAGACATTTCCAAAATGTGGTTGTTTTCAAGTGATAACAAGAGTCATTCATTTCTTACACAAGAGCTAATAAATTGAGGCACACTGTAGAATACATTTTTATTTTATACATCAGGGTGATTTGAAACAGGAAAAAGCAGAGAACTCTGAGGGCATCTTTTCAGAGCCCTATCCAATTGAACAAATCCAAATCCTAAGAAAGGAAAGTGGCATCACCAGTGGCATGCACTGATGGGGATCAGAAAGCCTGAACTTTCTATGCCTGGCATGGAGCTGCTGGGTGACATTGGACAGTGTGCTTTTTCATCTAAGGGTTGACGGGTTTTAGGACACTCTCCATGTCCCAGCAGATAAAGTACCCTTGATGTGGGTCAGCCCCTGGCATTCTCATCATGCTCCTGGGATGAAACTCTTACAACTGCCTACAATTCACCTTGACTGTGGCCATTCCTGTGTCTCTTGGTCCCTTTTTCATTCTCACGAGGGCGATGTATCACCCCTTCTTCCTTAGAAGCATCACACAGAACAAATCTTTTGGACACCAGTTCACTTATACTCTCCTTTTGCCTGTCTACAAACATTCCATGGACTTCCCTTTCTTGATCTAACTTTGATCCCATGTTTGACACATCTTAAAAACCACTTATTTTCTCTCCACAGTCCTTATTTTGCCAGGTTATTTTTTATACATCCTCTGCCCTTTCCATGGCTTCACTATTACCATCTGGCTCCTGAGTCTTTGAAAATCATTTTATCACCTGGATTTATCATTCTAAACTTTCCCACATCCCATTAATTCTGTTACTGCATTCCCTTGGTTTCCCTGTGTTTCCTGAAATGTTGCTGTTGAGTCCTTTCCCAGTTTCCTTCCCTTGATCTCTACAAGAGGCTGCGGGTGGGGAGAGACCACCTGCCTGGAGTAGGGAGACCTGGAATGTGGTAGGAGAGCCCCTGGGAGAGTGGGCAGTACTTAACTTCTCTCAGTCTCCATTTCTTCCCATGTAAAGTGAGGAGGTTGCCTCTGGCTCACAAGATTTTAGGACTTCTTTGTACTTAAAGGAATTAGGGAAAATTACAGTGTGATTGTTGCACCAGAAAAATTAACTGCCGTTGCATGAGCTATTAACTTAGCAAAAACAAGGGAAACAAAGGTTTACCTGATGTCACTGGCACTGTGAAAGATGGGATATGGGGCTCAGGGTGGCTCTAGTTTTTTTGATGCAGAAACAAGCTAGTGGTTTATTAGATTGGATTAAAACTGGTCAAGTTAAACAGAGTCAATTGCACTTTACAAATGGAGTAAACATGAGCTCCTCTCTGCTTTTCCCAACTCAGTACTGGATTTTTAAGACATGTTAGATGTCTAGGATCGAAGTTTCCATTCTGTAATAATGGAAAATAATCACGGCTTTTATTTTAAACAAAAACCATCGCGAAGGTGGATCCAGGATGCGAACGAAAATAATGCACTATTTTACATTGCTGACGTGGTACATTCGAGGCATAAAACACTGCACACCCTGTAAACAAATGAAAAGCTCGAGTCAGTTCTGTTAGGCCCGAGCTATGATCGATTGCAAACCGAGGGCTGTAAAATAAGTAACAGTCTGGAATCATGGTTTATCAACAGTTTTTATTTTCCTGAGACAACTTTATCCTAGAGTGCTGGAAAAGTGCGGCGCCATGAGTGGAAGAGGATCGCGTGATTTTCGAAGTATTTTCAGTTTCATCGTCTAGGTCTTATACGCAGCAAAGTTGCTTTCACAAACTCCCACACAACATGTATTTGAGCACAACAGCTCAGAGATTTTATTAGCCCCTTGGGTTGGCCCTGAGGAAAAAAAAAACACATGAAAATGTAAGTCGCAAACTGGAAAATGTTATTTTGATTCTTCAAAAAACAACTAAGTAAAGCAAACCCCACAAAATCTTTAAATGCTCAGCTTTACCTTTGTGGGTTGCTTTCTCTTTTTTTTTTTTCTTCAAGGCAAGGGAATTGATGGGGTGGGAAGCTTTTTTTTTTTTTTTAATTGTGCCTCCTGATCTTTTCTCAATAGTCATTTAAAAGTGGATAATAAACTCATCCCTCTCAAAGCCCATCCTTTTTGTGCGTGACGGGGAGCAGGGAGGAAGAGGACCCACGCGTTTAACAGCGCCGTTCCTGGTTTCTCCGAGAGCGGCTACCCTCGCCTGCCCACCCGACACCTCTCGCCCTCTTTCCTAATTAGAAATTCCCAACTGCCCAGACTCCCAGACCCATTCGAGCGCGGGGGAGGGGGCACGCAGGCCACCGGCCTTGGTGGAGTCGCCCACCACCTTTCCACCCGGCTTGCTAATTGATTCCTAGTTTATTCAGCTTCGGGAAAGTGAGCCTGGGCTTGGGTGCCTCCCGGGTCTCCCCACAACGGAGGCGTAGGCGGGAAGCCCCCGGGGCGGAGATGCCAAGGGACCGGGGCGCCAGGCGGCCATCGCTCCGCACGCGGCCACGGCGCGAACCCCGGGCTGCGGGCGGGCGACGAAGGCGCGCTCCGGTGAGCGACGCCCGGGGCGGCCCCGGTGGCAGCTGCGGCGAGAGGCGCGCTGGCTGCGCGGGGAGCGGGCGGGACGCGCCCAGAGACACGCGGAGAAAGGGCAGCGCCGCCGCCTGCTGCCGGCCTCGGCGCGGTTAATCACGCGCTCCCCTCTCGCTGCTGATTTGCAAGAGCAGATTAATCAGAGAGCGCGGCTTGATGAAATTTGCTGTTATTGTGCCCATTTTTAGCAACATCTTTTATTATCTTCATTATTCATTTACAGGGGACCGGCATCAATTATGCAAATGAGTTCACAGACTTTGCAGATTACTTCATTTGCCGCTATTGTTTGTGGAAATTTAATTATTAAATATTATTAAGCTTGCGTTTTCTTCAATTTTCCAAGGCTTAGTTTCATTTGATTTTTCCTCCAGCTGCTCTTCTTTCCTTTTAGTGCCAAAACAGCTCCTCATCAAAGCGGCTCTGGCATGTGAAGACCAAATAAAATCTCCTCAATTTAATAATTTTGATGTTAGTCCCTTGTTCTCAGCTGCTTGCTCAAAGCAATGCAGAGAGGAACGCAGAGCACATTCAATTTAATGAGCAGAAATTGAATTCAAGTTTGTTCGGAATTGACTTCAATTAAGCAGAGTCTTAATGATAAATTAATCTCTTTTCTTTATTCCCTAGAATTTGTTTTTCAAAGTAGGAAATTGGACTACATTGAAAGACCAAATAAAGAATACCAATTTTAACTAGATCGTGGAACTGATAGCAAAATTTAATTCTTTATAGCAACGTACTTGGACAAATAGCATTCTTTCTATGGCATGTATTATAATTTATATTCACTGTTACCACTTACACTACCACGGCATGGATAAAATGGCAGTTGAATTAAATATGGGCTTATAATAGACTTCAGAGTTTTAATCTTTATTAAGAAACTCTAATTGAATGCATAATTAGCTTTTCAGGCTTTAGGAAATTCGGTGTAATATCTATGTGAACTGAAAACATTGATCAGGAATTTTAAAGCAATTTTTATGAGTGTATTTTTGAGGAGAAATTATCAGGCTGTATACAAAATGGCATTTTAAACTGAACAGCGAGAATCCAAGGCAAGGAATTAAGTTCATCCTGTGTTGTTGCAGAGACAGAGCCAGGACTTCCTTGGAACCAGGGCCAACACTGGTAATTTTAAGTTCCTTTTATTAAAACCTCTAATGTTCCTCCAGGCCACCAAATCCATTATTTCTGTCCAGACCTGCTGAAAATCAAACTCACAGCTACTTGGGGATTTTAATGAGGGAGTCCATATTGATTGTATGGTTATACTGCCTGGGTTTGCTGCCACTGTCAAAAATGTACCTGACATTTTTTTTCCACCTGAATCATGGATCATCTTTTCTGGAACATGCAGAGCACAATTCTCCATGCTCCAGTCTACAAAGCACTCTATCTACATATGCCAAACGTTATTATTGCGGTTCCTTCAGGAGTGACCTTAGAAGAGATGATGTTTGTTCCAAAGAACTTCAAGCTGTTCACTGTGGTATATTCATAGTCACAAATTTAAAATACATCAGTGTGAGAAAATACATTTAGGCTGTATACTGTCTCACACAGTGCATGTGTCCCCTCCCCCCTGCTTCCTGCTCCTTCCATAGATGCGTTTATTACTCTTAGCTTCTCAGATGTAGTGCGCACAAATTTGACTTTGTCATGAATTTTAAAATGAATTGCATGTGATGGAGATTATCTACTTTGTGTGACAGTACAGCATTATTTCTAGTACTTTTCAGGGTCCACCTGCTGTATGTTAGAATTAAAGATTTATATAATAATAGAATTTTAAAACTGATAGGGTGCTTAAAAATCAACGGATCCGGGGGCTTCCCTGGTGGCGCAGTGGTTGAGAGTCCGCCTGCCGATGCAGGGGACGCGGGTTCGTGCCCCGGTCTGGGAGGATCCCACATGCCGCGGAGCGGCTGGGCCCGTGAGCCATGGCCGCTGAGCCTGCGCGTCCGGAGCCTGTCCTCCGCAACGGGAGAGGCCACAACGGTGAGAGGCCCGCGTAACGCATAAAAAAAAAAAAAAAAAAAAAAAAAATCAACGGATCCAACTCCTATGTTTTATAAGTGAGGAAACAGAGGCCCATAAATGTTATGTAATTTTCCCAAGGCCAAATTACAGAGTCAGAGCCAGGACTAACACTTGCAGGTATACTAACTTCTCCAAGGAATCTGTTTTTTCACTCTTCAAGGTTGCTTCCAAGTTGTGTAGTGACATCTTTGAGTAAGTGGAAACTAGTTTAGAAAAGACAGGAATTAATTTATTGTCTTGTTCGAACTGGGAAATATATTGATTAAAGTGCATAAAAGCACACACAGACCCGGTAAGCCTATTTATCTGGAACTTAGGCAGTTGGGAAGCCTAAACAACGGGATTGCTTTGTGCTCTTCTTTAGTGAGAAGGGAACAAGTGAAAATAAGCTAGTATCAGGGGTTTTTTAAACAAAAAACCCAGGAAACTTTATAGTGCTGTTGGCTCTGTGCATATTTAGTCCTGTATTCTACAGTGGAGGTTGACAACATTCTAAATGAGTATTTCCAGCTTTAAAAAATTCCACCCTCCGTGAAACACTGTATCCTAAGCCTCCTTCATTTCCGTGCAGTCTTTCATTTGTTCAACCTCAATGAGCTGTGAGTCCTGAGCAATTTGCTACACCTTGAAAATATGAAGACTGATAAGGCTGTAAGGAGATTACAGTCTAGCTAGTGGGAAAACCAGAAAGGAACCAATAATTATCCTCTGAAATAGTAAGTGTTCTAAAGCACCTAGAGCGCCGGGGGTGCATGGAGGAGGGCCATCTAAAGTGGACCGGAAGGCCTGGGAAAGCTTCTCCATGCAGTATTTACTTGAGCCTTACCTCCAAGGGCAGTCATTGAGGTGAAGGTGATGGTGGTATGGGGGGTGGTGTGGTGGATGCAAGTGAGGTTTTACCAGGTAGAAGGAAAAGCATGTGGGATGTTGAGGAGGCATGGAATGGAATGAAAGTTGGCAGTAGGTTTGTTCCAGGGAGTGCCGGGAGATTGAGCTACAAAGCCAGGGGTCAGACCAGTTAAATGATTTTTGTATTAAATTAAGCATAAGTCATTTCTCCATTTTGTCAGGGGGGTGGTGGAGGGGGTTGGGGGGAGGGCTGGGGACACCTAATTAAGCAGCTTCCATGAGAGGACAAATATTCCTGGATCATGGTAATCTCATTCTCATTCCTTACTAACTAATATCTTAGTTATTAGCTGTAACATAAAGCAAGTTAGAGGAATTTGGGGGATGGAACGGGGGCAGGAAATGGGAGGAGGAAAGCAGAAAAGAAGAATGGAGACATTGATGAGGGTGGGAAGGAGGTACCTGAAATGAACTATTCACAGCTTTGCCTAGGACCCAGGTAGGTCTCTTCCAACAATGCCATTAAAGTAATCTGTGTACTTTCTGTTCATGGATAATGGCTAGAATTTTATAACTTTTACCCTGGTCACACTGTATAATGAGAATTTATAATGATGATTTGTAATGTTTGTAATGATGACTTTCTAAGAACTCAAGACCCCAATGAAATCAAGATAGATTTATAAAATCTTATTAAGTCTTGTTAGAATATTGCACCAAGTTTTGAGAATCAGTCTCTTTCTTATGGTGAATAGGGATAGTTCAGTTAACTAAAACATCGAGTTAACCAAAATGCCACATTTTCCAACCATTCTAAGTAAATTACCTTGCTAAATCTATTTTATTTTACAGACCTATAAAATTGGGTTTTCAATCTTCTGTGCTAGAAAACTAAGCATACACAAAAGCATAGCATGCACAAAAACATAGCATATACAAATGCGTTTCATATGAAAATTAATGACATTTTCTTCCAAATTAAAAAAATCTCAGGCACAATTTCATAATTTTAATGAGTTCATCACCATGTGTTGAAAAAAATTTTAGAAATATTTTAAAGTATAGGAAGCCATAAGACAAGTGCTGTCACTTCATAGTGAAGGCTGTATTTGTTATCTACGATTGATACAATTCAAAGAGAACTTTATTTAAAGGTTTGCTCCAACTTCAGTTAAGGGTGGGGACTTTCCTCTACATGTTAGCTTAAGCTGAATTAAAACACCAGCTAAGCTCACTCACCATAGTCAAGATATGGAAACAACCTAAGTGTCCATCAACAGAGGAATGGATAAACATGTGATCTTATGTATATCTATGAATATTATTTCAACCTTAAAAAATAATCTTACCTTTTGCAATAACATGGATGTACCTTGAAGGCCTTATGCTAAATGAAATAAGCCAGATAGAGAAGGATAAATACTGCATGATTACTTACACATAGGATCTAAAAATGTCAAACTCATAGAAACATAGAGTAGAAAAGTAGTTGCCAGGGCTGAGAAGGTGGGGGGAAATAGGGAGAGGTTGGTAAAAGGGTACAAACTTTCAGCTATAAGATGAATAGGGTCTGAGGATATAATGTAAAACATGGTGACCATAGTAGTTAACACTATTATATAATTGAGGTTTGCTGAGAGACAACGTAAATGTTCTCATCTCCTCCAAGTATAACATAAGTGTGAAGTGATGGATCCTTTCACAGTGTAAGAGTATATCAAATCACCACGATGTATACTTTAAATATCTTACAATATTATTTGTCAGTTATACCTCAATAAAGCTGAACAAAAATACCGGCTAAGAAAAATTCTATGTCTAAGGAGGGTCTGGGTCTGAGATTATAAGCATTTTAGATGACCCATTAATTGGGTATAATGTTAGAACTGTAACTGAACCAGGTTCGTTTTGCCCAACGCCCAACATGCCAAAACGCTGAGATGCCAAAATTTTGTAGCAGAAAGGGGTTATTCTCAAGGCAGCCAAGCAAGGAGACAGGAGGACAAATCTCAAATCTGCCTCCTCAAGGCAAGGGGCTGGGGTATTAATAGGATAACGAACGAAGAAGCAGAGTGGTGCAAGGTGTGGGGCGTGTGAGAGTGAGGGGAAAAGTGATTGGGAAAAGGTGTGGTAATTGTCATTCTGCACAGGTGTGACTAGGCTACAGGCACATTCTGAAGATGGAGTTTCAGCAAACTCCACCCTCTGACGTCAAAATGTCACCTAGTGGACACTCACGCATGCCCAGTTGAAGGGTCAGTGGTCCTATCCAGTCTTAACCAGCTCAGCTCGTCTAGACACAGCTGCCTTCAGGATCCTGGAAAATAACTCTGGCTGGCATTATTGTTTAGGCCACATGCAGCTTGGAGGACAAGTCATCTCAAAACGACCTTAATTAGTTAAGGCAGGTGGCATGGATTTAACCCATGGTTTCAGAGCCCCAACTGGTAGAGGTTATTCTGGAATCACTGATGAGAGAACATGTCTTCTCTACCTTTCTCCTGGGTAAGTTAGCCCTTGCCTTGTTAGGCTTGACTAATACACATTTTCTGCTTCATTTTTCCTCTTCTCAATCCCGAATCCACCCATGGGGTTCTCTGGTCCTTGTCCTTGTGTCTCTCATAGGTTCTGCTTGAAAAATTGTTTCTCTTGACCTGCCCCGCAATCTGAAGCAGCATAAATGCTATTTTGGATTTCGTGTCTCTTTTCTTTCAAACTGCTTTGCCATTCATTCTTTGAGAAGGTAGTTTTTCTAAACCCAACAGGCTTTACCATATTTTGGTGTTCCACTTAATTTGATGTGACCAACATTTATTGAAACCCCTCGGTATAAGGTGCTACATGGAGGGTCTGGGAACTCCAAGGATGAACAGGACAGTTACTTGGCCGTGAAGCAGCTCAGATGTGAGTGGTTAAGGTAACCGAGAAGTAAATAATTGTCTTCAAGGTAGTAATACGGAATGGAGGTAGGGTCAGGGCTCTGAGGAAAGAGACTGAATGATCAGTTAAGCAGGAAGGAAACTTAACTGAGTGTTAAAGAACCAGCTGGAGTTTGTCAAGGCAGCGAAGGCGGCCGTGGACTAGAGTGGAAAGAGTGTGGGCCTTGTAGTCAGGTAACCGATTGAGAATCTGCCACTTACTTGCTGAGCCAAGTGTTTCACCTCTCAGAAACTCAACGTTCAAGAATGATAGTAACTACCTTGCAGGGCAGGTGGCCGTATATACCTGTTAGGGTACCACCAACTAAATACACATCTGCACTTTTTGCCCAAAGTTCTTTAGATTTGGGAAGGGAAGAATTTCACCTCTGGCTACTGCCCACCTCTCAGTTTTTTCCTTCAGTGTGCCTGGAAGAAAGGTCACGTCTCAGGGTGAGGTCTACAATGAGGCAGGGGCTGGGGCAAGGAGGAAAGCAGAAGTTCCTGTACTTGGGTGTGTGTGTGTGTGTGTGTGAGTGTGAGTGTATGTGTAGGGGGTTGTTTCTGACCTTTTGTGTCTTTCTGCCCTGGTTTACTCACAAAGAAAAAGGGATAAATTTGGGAGGAAAAGTAGAAAGACCTTTCTCCTTTCCTTGTAATCCTTCCACCAGCCTATTTCTATGCTTAAACTTCCTGGCAAACATTAAGTATTCAATAAAGTTATGATGAGCCGATGTTAAAAAAAGAAGCTGGGAAAAAAGGCAGATGGAATAGAAGGAATGTAGTTTGAAGAGTTCCTTAGAGCTTTGGCATTTTTTTTTTTTTTTGAGGATAAGGGTCATATATTCTATTCTTCACGTCCTCCCTCTCCCCACGATTGGTGAATGGTTTTCATGTAAAGAGACATATCATATGAAAATCAAAAGCATCTTAACTTGGTTTCCTTTTGGACACAGAGTGATATAAAAGAGTTAACTTTGACTGATTAAAAACATAACAACAGGGAACCCAAATATGCTTATGATAAACTTCTATGCAGTACTGTGATACGTCACTGGGGGACTGAAATAATAAAACATGTGGAAATGAGAGAAAAGGGGAAAATGGAAGAGAGAAAGATGGGGAGAGAAAGAGAGGCAGAGAAAGAGAGGCAGAGGAAGTAGGGAGAGAGAAAAATAAACTGGAACAATGAACACAGAATGGGAGAAAGAAGGAAAAAGAAAGGGAGGGATGGTAAGAAGAGAGAGAAAGGATCATGAGAGAAAAAGGAGAGAGAGCTTAGTATGTGCCATTTAGGACACATTTTTTCATACTGAGGGATTCATTTCTGCAGTGGGTTTCAGAGTGTTTTCACCTCATCATATTTCCTCAAAATTCTCATAAGCCACTGTTTATAGCTGTTTAACTGCTGCTTACCTTTGGATTTTCAAGGTCTTGACTTGTAATGAGATAGATAATCACAGTAGCCCATCCCAGGAAAATAATGTTTCTCTTGGCATATTATCTCTGGCATATATCTGGGCCCTGAGAAAGGATTTCCATGTTCCTACATTGAGAAGTTGGAAGGTTTATCGAGGTTGTCTCCTCTCAAGGGCAGGATTTGATTTTTTCCCCCTAAGATACCGTTATATCTCTTAATTAGGTAAGCATCATTTTCTCTAACTTAGTTGCACTTTTAAAAAGATAAATCTTGTTTAGTGTTCTATTTCCTACTGGAAAAAACTGTTCTTAAGTCACAGGAAGACAGCACAGCCACCAGCTTCGAGCACTATAAATGAGAGCCAGGGGCGGGGGACTTGGCAGGAAAGGTATTCATGCGAAGTTATCAGCTTTCATTTTCAAAAAATATTCTTCTGTTAAATTAGTGAATAAACTAAAGTTGAATTGAGAAGGGAAAATAATACTGAGAAAGTAATAGTCTGAACTTCCTGTTTTATGGCGGTTTCATGAATTTTTAGGAAACGTCTTGCAATGAGAGGAACTGTGACTTTACTGCAGCTTTGAAATGTAGGCTGAAAACAGGGAGATTTTTTTCTGTTTGTTCTTCTGCTTGTTTCCATTTCCATGAATAGCTGTCTGCTTTGGGGACTGTCTCCCACTACAGCTTGCTGTGCTGTTTTAGTTTGGCTTTTGAATATCGATAACCAAAGATGTTTACTGTCCTTTAGTGAAAAAAAAAAAAATCTTGTGTTTATTTCTTAGGTGGGGAGGGGAGGGCAGCCAACATACAGTTTTGGAGTCTGTATTTAAAAAAAAGTCACCCTTCCTATTTAGCACTGTCCTTCATAATACAAATTGCAAATAAGGCAGCGTGCCAGTGCAGAAAAGTAATTTCAATTAAAATTCCCAGGGCTTTTCAGGGGTGACACAGGAGTCAGTCTTAACACATTGTCCTTGAGTCTAGGCACAGCTTACCTGGAAAGCTTTAAAGAGGGACAGGTAATTTAAATGTCACCTCCCTTGTCCCTCCTGCCTCCCCCCACCCCACCTTCCAAGCCATAAACAAAGCAATGACTGCCCTTTCCACAAAAAAGGAGGTTCAGTGATCACTTGTCTGGAAAAGCTGGTGATGGACTATTAAATAATGGTTTGTGAAATCACTGCATAGTTCAGTGTTACTTGTTTCTGCAAAAGTATTTCTGGTTTACCCAGTTCTGGATAAAAACAGATCATTTGACAAGGCCCCAGGGTAAACAATGTCCCTGATAGATCTTCCCTTCTGTCTTCTGGTCCAGACCTTTGCATTTTCTGTTATTCTGAAAAGGAGGCAGGGGATGTGTGGACACACGATGGGAAGAGGAGCTAGTGGGCTGCTCTGGGGTGTTGGATTATCTGGTACTAAAGGTTGGAATGGCCTGTCCTAAGGGACCCTTTGCCCCCTCCCTAAAGGATCTCCCCCAGCACCTTGTCACAGTGTTTAAAAATCACATGACCATGCTCTCCTGTAAGTTAAGGCTGCTGGTAAAATCAGGATTTGCTTTGGAGGAGTAACGTTAAGCTGATGTCTCTCCTTACCATTTTAGATCACATAATACTTACATTTATTACGTGTTTATTTATGAGCCAGGCACTGTGCCAGAGACTTTGTCCTTATTATTTACCTTCATAAGAGTGCTACAAAACTGATACTGTTATGATCTTCAGGCTATGATGAGGAGGCTAAGGCACTTGGGGTTATTTACCAAGTCTCAGAGTTCACAAGCAGAAGAGCTAGGTTTGAACTTCGATTCTTTGATCCCTGAGCTTGTGTGTTCCTCCTACATGGTATCAACAGAGAATGGGGTCCAGAAAAAAGAGGGTACAGGACAATTAAACTTTGATGTGGTGAGTTGGGGAAGGTGTCCAACAGATGAGGGAGTATGCATGAAGGGAAGACTAAGTAGAGAGAAGGTGGCGTGCTCCTGATCACCACTGGCGGCTTGGAAGGGAAGGGCTAGTGGAAATGATCATGCAAAAAGGGAGGAGTGAAGGAGGCAGAACATTAATTTCACAGATTTGCTTGTGGCCGACCTGATGGAATCATCTTCTCAGATGTCTCCTTGATCCTGAAATTGCGGGACTTCTGCCCTTCTTCCATGTTTGTCATTACATGGTTTACATGTAATTCTGGAGCCATGAAGTCTTGTGATCCTCACAGACATTTTAATTCCCTTTTGCAGTTGAGGAACCTGAGAGGCAGGGTATTGGTGACCAAGCCAAGGTTAGAACTCACGGTTGTTTGCTCTGAGCCTGGGGCTCTCTCCGGCACACCCTGGGCAGCCCCCCAGTTGTTGCCCCGGATTGCCCTGCAGGCCACTCCTCTTTCCTCTCATACAGAGCCCTTTCCTTTCGATTTGCTCTTGTTTTAGCCTTTCATTTCTACTAGATGATACAAATTATACTCACTACTCCAATCTTCATCTGATATTTGGGTTCTGTTAATTCATTGTTATGTGGAGAATGCTTTCAGTAAAACACAACAAGCTGCAGAAAATATAATTCTCCCTTAATGTATATTTACTAAGTGTATTTATTATTCATCAGGATGTGCATTTTAAAATGTGAGTCTAGATTCCCTCACTTTTAATCCCAAACAAATGTTAAAAGATTTATTTTTATAATAATCCTGGGATGAGAGCTAAGTAAGCCTCCCTAAACACGGCTTGCCAAGTGGTGGATGTTAGCTCTATATCCACACCAGAGGCTCGATCTACGGTTGCTTGTTGTTTCTTACTGTTTCTAGTGGTGAGACACAGAAGTGTATGAGCACACCAGGACCCGTCAATACCTGCAATTTGTTGGCACTGACTCTAGGGAAGGAGTATTGCAAGGGAAAATGCTAAAGTCCCATTTCTTTGCAAGATATAGATAGATATTGTGGGAGAAATAGAGTCCGATGGATGAAGAAAAGGGAATATGTGGGCCAAGAGACAAGAAAATGCACAGAAGTAAATTCCAAAGGCCTCAAGGTGCTATCCATTTGCAAATGTTTGAATAGTATATGAAGAATTAAACGTGAATGCATTAAGCATCTCAAAATGAATAATTTCTACTTTCCTATCCCGCAAGAAGGGAAGACTCTAGGGTGCCGGTGCCAGTGTAAGGTTCATACGGTGGAGGATCCTTACTAATCGTTGAGCATCAGCTCACATGATGATGCGACAGGGTGTGATTGCCAGCCCTCTCTAGCCAGTCAGAGATCTGTTTGAATAGCATGCTTCAGCTGACTTTAGTAAGGGCCTTCCCTCATTAGTGGTCTTTGTTACAATTCTAAATGACATGTATTTTACACATTCCCCAAGTTCCCAGAATGTAGAAGTTTTCTGGTTATCAATTTGAGAATCTTTTCTTATTTGTAAGGACTCGTGAAGAGCTTCATTTCTGCCCAAATAATGTTTTTGTTTCTTTTTGAAGTAGATTTGTAACACCCATAATACATTAATAATAATCAATGTTGAAACATGAGTTAAAAATAGTTCAATTAAAAACAAGTTCAATTTAAGGTGTCATTCAACACAAATTTGGAATACTTTCTTCTTTGAGTTTGAGCATCACTACATCTAAAACACCAGTATGGCCAGTTTTTTCAGCTAGAGTTATAAACACAGTAAGAATGGAAGTTAATAAGAGAGTGATACTACAGTTTTATCCAAAAATTGTTGTTTTCCTATACTGGATAGAGTGATTGAAACTAAAGCAGAGACTGATCCCTATGTTTTTTGTTTTTTGCGGTTCGCGGGCCTCTCACTGTTGTGGCCTCTCCCGTTGCGGAGCACAGGCTCCGGACGCACAGGCTCAGCGGCCACGGCTCACGGGCCCAGCCGCTCCACGACATGTGGGATCTTCCCGGACCGGGGCACGAACCCGTGCCCCCTGCATCGACAGGCGGACTCTCAACCACTGCACCACCAGGGAAGCCCCCCTATGGTTTTGAATATACTCTCATATGAGTAGAGGCAAAGATGAAGGACAAGGAATTCTATTGTCCAACAGACAGATGAAGAGTCCTATAAGCTCCATTTTGTGATGATAAATTCTTCAAGTAAAGTTTCAATGGAAAGAAATAATTTAGGGGAAATACTTGCATTGCATTAAAACTTTATGGTGTGCAGTAAAGGGAGGAAAATTGAACATGGTTTCTACTGCATTTCAAATTTAATCCCACCTTGTGTATAGTAGTATACCAATTGGATAATAATTGAGGTTGAAGAGTCAGATTTCTCCAAAGAATCACTTTTATTCATGTAATATAACAATTTGAAAAAAAAGTAAAACAGTTTTTAAAGAAATCATGACAAATAGCCACTTAATAAAATTAAAAGAAAAATATGACAGCAAATCAAATCAACTATTTGTACGGTGGTTACTCTTTGACCTTTGTCCAAAGCCTCTCTGTTCAATGCCACCATTCCTCCTTCTCTGGAAGATTTCCTATTGACCAAGACCTTCCAAATTATTTCATCTGACTGAGAACAAAACCATCCTCTTTACTGTGAGATACTAAGTGACATGACCTCTAAATTCTTGCTATAGCCTTAGCATTTGATAAATAAATAGAAATAATTGGGTATGTTTTGCTGAACTTGACAGCTGTAATAAATGTCACTGGTGTCATACAAAACAAATTATAAATTATTTTGAAAAGAATTGTTTCAACTACAGAGCAGGCAGTGAAGGAGATAAATGGGAAGGATTTGCAAGATGGCATTTCTATAATGACATCATAAGAGCCAAAATGATTTCAGTAGCAATTCTACACATGCCAAGAGGAGGAGAAAACAAAGTTGCAGGCCTAGTATTTCTATGGTTTTTCAAAACCCCATTTTCTTTACTTAAAAAAAAATCCTTTCTTAGGTGACTGCAGAAAATAAAAGGCGTGGTGGTACAGAGATTCAAATCAGGATAAGAATTAGTTTTACTTGTGTGAACTTATGTTACCTGTCTATTTAGTTTCATGAGACCCAGTGCTGACCAAAACAACAGTCAGGGGCAAGATTACTTGGATTTTACAATCCTTTGTTTCAAAATAGTGCAGATGTGAAAATAACAATGGTTTAGCATGCCATGCTACACCAAACAGGTTTTACATTTTTAGTAAAATATCCAAATGAGCATTGTATCACTGCAATGTTGTCAAAGGTTATGTTTAGTTCATGAGACAAGCCCAAAACAATGTTTTTCTCTCATACAAATTCCCAGGGTGAGAAAAAATTTAAAAAGCAAATTAAGTGGAGAGAAGTAAATGAGACATTATTTCTCCCAAGTTGTTTTATTGCTTGCCAGGAAAATCTCTTCAGGAGATGGACTGAAAAGGAAAAGACTTTTGTAGTGAGCATCTGAGCCACAACAGATTTGTGGGTATTATTGGCTTTTTCAGACATCAAAAGCAAACTGTGTGAAAGATGATGGAGGTGCTCAAACAAGAATGGGGAATGAAAATGAGCAAATAGAAGATCATGCTCAATAAAAACACAAAATGATAATCAGAATAAATGAGACTATCAGTGCACAAGTAGAAGAATATCAACTAGGAACATCTGTTCAGGTGAGGCTGAAATTAAGAGAATAATCAGGCTTTGGTTGTGTGCATTTGGAAAAAGTCTATGAAAGATATGATGAGTAGAATCTCATTCTTCGCCCATGTGGAATGATCATATACTATCTTTGTACTTTCATTAAAATTGGGTTTTGTGGCTGTGGATGTTATACCTTCCAAGAAACATAGGTTTGCATAAGAAATGCAATTGGATGTGCATTGCAGATTAAAAAAAATTTAATGGTGCAATGAAAAATTCTCTGAGAAATATGCAAAGATATAGTAGTTATGGAAAACATTTATAAGTGAGCCTCCAAATGAATGAGATCACAATAGTATCAGGCCACAAAAAAATTTGGAGAAATAACATACATACAGCATACAGAATATTAGAGTTAAATATATTGATTTCTGGTTCTGGAAAAGATAGGATGCCTGTACTCTTCCCTATTCCTCCTGCTAAATACTGTTAAAACTCTGGAAATTTCATATGAAACAAATGTAAGAAAATTCTGAAAGATTGGCAGAAGAAGGCACCCCAGTTAGGAACTCTGGGGCCTGAGGAACAGCATGGTGAGGAGTTTCGTGGGTTTTATATTTGCCACAAATATCCCAGACTGGTGCTGGAGAAGCCAGGAACCTAGAAATGCCAACATTACAAACCAAAAAAGTCCCCCCAAAAGTCTGCTCTCTCTAGCAAAAGTCCCAGAAGGGTCCACCTAGTAAGACAGAAAACTTTTAGAAAATAGTCCCCCTACTCTAGCCAAACATCATGGGAAAAAATGGTGGTCTTCCTCCCACCCTTGCCAGCAAAGGCTGAGTGGGGAGCCAGGACTTCCACTCCTACGTGGAGGTAATGAGTCACCTCTCTCACTCCTCACTAGGGTTGTGCCAGAGAGGCTGAGAGGGGATATGGGGTTTGCTCCTCCCCGCAGAGGTCATGAGCCACTGTCCCTGAACTGAGGTGTTAGTGGATGCCATGTGTGGAGCGCTGATAAAGCACCTTGTCTTTTCCCAGCTGGGATGATATCAGAGGATGCCTAGTAGGGAGACTGAATTTCCATTCACACCTGGAAGAAATGAGGCAGCTCTCCCTCTCCCGGCTGGTGCTGTGTCAGAGGAAGCCAGCTGAAACAGAAGACTTAAACTAGATCCCAATTTCTCAGAGCAGAATACCGACAATATCCAGAATTCAATAAAAAATCATGCATCATACCAAGAGTCGTGAAAATCTCAGCTTGAATGAGAAAATACAAGGAACAAAAGACAGCTCCAAAATGGCATAAATATTGGAATTATCTGACACGAGTTTTTAAAGCAGCCCATCGTAAAAATGTCTCAGTAAGCAATTATGAACACACTTGAAACAAATGAAAAGTATCAACAAAGAAACATTGGGTGGGTCAAAAAGTGCCTTCAGTTTTTTTAAGTAAAAATAAAAGACACATTTTTCATTTTCACCAAGAACTTTATTGAGCAATGTAGTCACCCTTTTGTTCCACTACCTTCTACCATTTTTCAGGCAACTTCATAATTCCAACTCCCCAAAACTTTTTATCTTTTCGAGCAAAGAACTGTTCCAGATGCCTTTTACAGTCTTCCAGGGAATTGAAATTTTTTCCATTAAGGGAATTTTGTAAAGACCTAAATAAATGGAAATCTGAAGGTGCAACGTCTGATGAATACGTCGGATGAATCAGAGCTTCCCAGCCAAGCTGTAGCAGTTTTTGCCTGGTCATCAAATAAACATGTGGTCTTACGTTATCCTGACGGAAGATTATGTGTTTTCTGTTGACTAATTCTGGACACTTTTCGTAGCGTGCTGCTTTCAGTTGGTCTAATTGGGAGCCATACTTGTTGGAATTAATCATTTAGTTTTCTGGAAGGAGCTCATGATGGAGGACTCCCTTCCAATCCCCATATACACAACATCACCTTTGGATGAAGACAGGCTTTTGGTGTGGTTGGTGGTGGTTCATTTCGCTTGCTCCACGATCTCTTCCATTCCACATTGTTGTACAGTATCTACTTTTCATCGCCCATCACAATTTATGTTAAAAACAGAACGGTTTTTATTACGTTTAAGTAGAGAAGCACATTCAGAAATATAGTCAAGAAGGTTTTTTTCGTTTAACTTATGTGGAACCCAAACATCAAAATGATTCATGTAACTAAGCTGGTGCAAATGATTTTCAATGTTTGATTTGGATATTTTGAGTATGTCGGCTATCTCCCATGTGGTATAACGTTGATTGTTCTCAATTAATGTCTCGATTTGATCGCTGTCAACTTCAACTGGTCTACCCAATCATGGAGCATCGTCCAGCGTGAAATCTCCAGCACAAAACTTCACACACCACTTTGGACACGTTTGATCAGTCACAGCACCTTCTCCATAAGTCACACCACCTTCTCCATACACTGCACAAAGCTTTTTTTGCATTTCAGTTCTGTTTTTACGTTTCTTGAAAGAATAAAGCCTAATGTTGCTTTTTTTTCTTCCATCTTTTTTTTTTTTTTTTTTTTCGGTACGCGGGCCTCTCACTGTCGTGGCCTCTCCCGTTGCGGAGCACAGGCTCCGGACGCGCAGGCTCAGCGGCCATGGCTCACGGGCCCAGCAGCTCGGCGGCATGTGGGATCTTCCTGGTCCGGGGCACGAACCCGTGTCCCCTGCATTGGCAGGCGGACTCTCAACCACTGCGCCACCAGTGAAGCCCTCTTCCATCTTTAATACTAAAATGGCTACACAAAAATTCACCACTTTTGATAAGTCTTTTTTTAAAATGCATGATGATATGACAGCTGTCACATACAATGTAACAAAATTGTTTGGAATGAAGTTAAAGACAGCTAAGTGCTACTAGAGCCATCTCATGGAAAAAACCGAACAAACCTTTTGGCCTACCCAATAGAATATATGAAGAAGAACCAAATGGAAATGTGAGAATGGAAAAAAACAGTAACCAAAACTAAAAACGTATTGGATAGGCTCATCGGTGTATTAACACAGAACAGAGGAAAGAATATGAACTTGAAAATAGAGTAATAGCAATTACCCAATCTGAGAAACAGAGAGAAAATAGATTAAGAAATAATGAATAGAGACTCAGGGACCTGTGGAACTATAACAAAAGATCTGACAATCATATAAACCAAGTCCCAGAAAGAGTGGAGGAAAAGGGTGGGGCTGAAAAAGGTATTTTCAAAGAAATAGTGGCTAGAAATTTCTCAAGTTAGGCAAAAGACAAACCTACAGATTTAAGAAGCTGAGCTAATCTCAGTGTTAAGTCCAAAGACATCCATGCCAAGACACATCATTTGAGGCAGCCTCAATAAGAAGGTTGCTTTTGTGCTCATAAGATTGCAGGAACACTTGCAGAACATCCTTCAGAGGCTTCATAAACTGGAAATACAAGCTACTTCATAGGCAGGTTTCTACGTTGTCTTATCTTTTTTACCCCCAGTCGTTAATGCTGTAAAATGGTGCATAATCTACGTTGATCACATTTACACAAATCAATGTATTTTAATGACTTTTAAAATGAAAAAGACCTACATTTACAATAAGTAAGAAATTCACTTATTTTTTAATTTAAAAAGACCTGTTCTGGTTGAAGAACAAAAACAAAAAATAAATCATATTAAATTATTATATAGTATTGTTATGTGCAAGGCATTGTGATTGCTGTCACCTGAATGTTTTAGGGGAATATGTAATCTCTCCAGGTCAAACGTAAATACTGGTGGTGTTTTGTGCTAGAAGCCTCATGTTGTGGGGAAGAAGGAACGGGTAGAAAGAACAGTATTGAGAGAGAGATCGCAATTTCAAATTTTGCCCAGCTGTCGTGACTAAAATCTCCTACTGCTGAATATGATCGCTGCAGGAAATTCTATGTGAAAAAATAACTAGTACACAAGTCTCTGAAAAAAATCACCACTAACTGTTCCGTAGTAGATATACAATAAATATTTGGTGAATGAATATATAAAGGAAAGAATAAATAGCACACTTAGACGTAAGGATTTAATTTTCTTTTTGACAACAGTTGTGAAAAACAGACTTGCCTAGTGCTAAGAGTACTTATAATCTTGTGTATTATGTTTAAGCCTATGTGTGTGTTTTAAGAAAGATTTTTCTATCCCAAAGTCATAGATATCTTCTATATTTTCCTTTAGTTGAGTATTTTGATTGCATACGTGCTCAGTTTCAGAATAAATCTTAACTGGCAACCTTTGAAAACCTCATATAGACCTTTCAGAGTCTCATGCAGGGGCTGCATATTTGAGTGACCATATCCTCTTCGACCAAGGTGGTTTTTTCAAGCCAGTATGGTGAATAATAATTGCAATGATGTTAACTTACATTGCAGAATGCAGTGTTTTCTAAGGGCTGTTCTGAAGAGCGCTAGCTGTCTGGGATATTAATACATGTTACTCGTAACAGTATGTGCAATGACAAGATTAAAAATTTAAGCCCATATATTAATGTAGAAATCCTCACCTTTAATAGAGAAGTTTTAAACACTCTGACATGCCCATATTTCAGAATCTCTGAGATACCTTTAAAAAACAGATTTAAAAATAAACGAATGTATATAATGAAACAGAAACAGACTCACAGATGTAGAGAACAAACTAGTGGTTTCCTGTGGGGAGAGGGAAGGGGAGAGGGGCGAGATAGGGGTATGGGATTAAGAGACACAAACTATTGTGTATGAAATAGATAAGCAACAAGAACAGATTGTACAGCACAGGGAATTATAGCCATTATTTTGTAATAATTGTAAATGGAATATAATCTATAAAAATATTGAATCACTATGTTGTATATCTGAAGCTGATATAATACTGTAAATAAACTATACTTCAATTAATAAAAACAGATTTATTTTCTTCACCCAAAAGTGTATCCTCACCTCAAGACTACCAGGTTGCTGGGTATGTGGGGTGAGAGGATGAGACTGTATGTTGATTCTGATAATGTCTTCCAGATGTTGCTACCCCTCTCCACCAACCTCCTTACCAATCTTGAGAATCACAGGTGTAGTGTGTTAACGTGCCAGTGATTCTCCAATGCAAAAATAAGTTTCATGAACTCCTGTAAGCCCAGAATCCTATTTTCATGGAGCTGAGGCCAGTAGATTGTAAATATTTGGGAGACTCTAAATCTGGATCTCCTTCAGTAGTCAAAAGCTCACATTGAGCTAGGCTATCAGCACAAAATTTGTTATGGAAGAATCAACAGCATTAAAGAAATTGGACACTCACCTCTTCAAGATTTTCATAGAGTTATAACTCCATGTGTTCTATGGAGAAAAATGATATAAAAGATATAAAGGTTTAGTTTAAGTAATATGAAACTCTAGGTCAACATGAACTCTATAAAAATTTATAGTTCTTTTTTCAATAATTTAAATTTGTTTTTGAAAGTTCATATTTATATAAAAAAGGAGAGGAACACTAAAGCTGGCATAATACTGTCAGCTGTTAGCCATATGGAAAAATTTAAATTGTCATAAAAGCTGGCCAGTTATAAAATGTTTTAGATAGATTTTTTTAAATGACATTTTAAGCATTTGAGCAATATGCTCAAAAATACATTCATGAACTGCATTAGCAATTGCTTTGGCTGTAATTTCACATGGTCCTTCCATATGTAATTAATTGTTCTTTGAACTGACCTGTGTAACAGGCAATGAAATACATTTTTGATGGGAAAATTTTAAAAGGGAAAATTTTACAAGAATACATTTCTTAATCTTCATCTGCAGATACCTGTGTGTACTATTAACTGGATGTAGTTCAATTAGCTATCATTTATGAAGCACTTACTCTGTGCAATAAGCCCTGCAATGTAGATGGTATTATATACATAAAGGGACAGGATAAGAACATTTTGCCTAAGCATAATTTTAAACCTGGATTTGTCTGGTTTCAAACTTTTTTTTTATATTTTGCTTTTAAATGAATGTCATTAAAATCATCTGACCTCAAAAAATAATATCTTTTCATAGTAGAAAATTTGGAAAATATTGAAAAAAAATAGTGATAACAAAATATTAAAAATACATATCACCAGTAGTCCCACCATCAAGAAATAACCACCTTGAATATTTTGAAGTATTTTCCATTCTTTTTTAAAGAATATGCATATTAAACTTTTAAAAAAAAGGGATCATGCTATTTTGTGACTTTTTAAGTTAACAGTATTTCTAGAACATTTTTTCATGTTATTGAATACTCTGACAATTTTTAATAGCTGCATATTATTCCATTCTATGGGTATTCCATAATTTAATTACCCCATTACTTTTGTTTTTTTATTTTATTTAATTTACTTTTGTGACTTTTTATTGAAGTATGGTTGATTTACAATAGTATATTAATATCAGGTGTATAGCATAGTGATTCAGTATCTTTATAGATTATACTCCATTAAAAGTTATTACAAAATAATGGTTATAATTCCCTGTGCTGTACAACATATCCTTGTTGCTTACCTATTTTATATATAGTAGTTTGTATCTCTTAATCTCATACCCCTATCTTGCCCCTTCTCCCTTCCTCTCTACACTGGCAACCACTAGTTTGTTCTCTATATCTGTGAGTCTGTTTTTCTATATACATTTACTTTTTTATTTTTTAGATTCCACATATAAGTGATATCATACAGTATTTGTCTTCTCTATCTGACTTACTTCACTAAGTATAATATTCTCTAGGTCCATCGACATTGCTGCAAATGGCAGAATTTTATTATATTTTATGGCTGAGTAGTATTCCATTGTATATATATAACACATTTACTTCATTTGTCTATTGATGGACACTTGGGTTGCTTCCATATCTTGGCTATTATAACTAGTGTTGCTATGTACATTGGAGTGCATGTATCTTTTCAAATTAGTGTTTTCATTTTTCTGAATATATACCCAGGAGTGGAATTGCTGGGTTATGTGGCCATTCTTATTTTAGTTTTTTGAGAAACTTCCATACTGTTTTTCCATAGTGGCTGCACTAGCTTACATTCTCACCAGCAGTGCATAAGGGTTCCCTTCTCTTCACATCTCACCAACATTTTTTATTTGTAGACTCTTTGATGATAGCCATTCTGACAGGTGTGAGGTGATATCTCGTTGTCTTAATTTGCATTTCTCTAATAATTAGTGATGTTGAGCATCTTTCTATGTGCTTTTTAGCCATCTGTATGTCTTTTTTGGGAAAATGTTTACTTAGGTCTTCTGCCCATTTTTTGATTTTTTTTTTTGATATTGAGTTATGTGAGCTGCTTATGTATTTTGGATATTAACCCCTTGTTGGTCATATCATTTGCAAGTATTTTCTCCCATTCAATAGCTTGTCTTTTCGTTTTGTCAATGGTTTCCTTTGCTGTGCAAAAGCTTTTTATGTTTAATTAGGTCCCATTTGTTTATTTTGCTTATTTATTTTTCTTTAGGAGACAGATACAAAAAAAAATTGCTATGATTTCTGTCAGTGTTCTGCCTTCAGGTCTTACATTTAAGTCTTTAATCAATTTTGAGTGTATTTTTGTATATGGTGTGAGGAAATGCTCTAATCTCATTGTTTTACATGTAGCTGTACAGTTTTCCCAGTACCACTTCTTTTAGAGATTGTCTTTTCCCCATTGTATATTCTTGCCTCCTTTTTCATAGATTAATTGATCAGGTGCATGGGTTTATTTCTGGGCTCTCTATTCTGTTCCATTGATCTGTCTGTTTTTGTGCCAGTACCATACTGTTTTGATTCCTGTAGCTTTGTAGTATAGTCTGAAGTCAGGGAGGGTGATACCTCTAACTTTGGTCTTTTTTCTTAAGATTGCTTTGGCAATTCGGGTTTTTTGTAGTTCCATATGAATTTTAGGATTATTTGTCCTCATTCTATGAAGAATGTCATGGGTGTTTTGATAGGGATTGCATTAAATCTGTACATTGCCTTACTACTCTGTTACTTTTAGATGTATAAATCATTTCAACTTATTATTATTATAAATAACCTTATTATCTTTGTCAATAAACATTTGTGCCCATCTCTGATAATTGTCTTCAGATAAATTTGTAAAATACAGTTTTTGGATATAAAGCTTATAATGTATATTGTAAACTGCTATCCAAAAATGTATCAGTTTACATTTGCTTCAGTGGTAGATGATAGTAAAAACGTAGACAACTGAAAGAGGAGCTAACAAGGGGTATTAAATCTTTTTTTAACTCACAGTCATTCTATGTTGTCTCTCTATGCATTCAATTTCAGGTGTTTACATGAAGCATCTTAGATACAGTTATTAATCATTCATCAATTTCATTAATTTATTAATTCACTAGCAAGTTATTTATTTAGTGCATTTTAATGACCCCATGATATATGCCAGACCCCATTTTAGGTGCTGAGGATAGAGTGGTGAATGAGACAAATGTTCTGCCTTATGGGGAGTACATTCTAGCAGGATTTGCTGATTTTGATGAAGAATCATCACTTGTAATATAAAACAGTGAATATTTTATATTTTGACATAACCCTTGCCACATAAAATACTGGTTTTGCTTTAGTCAGTGTCTTGATAAATAGAGAGAGTCATAGCCAACATCAAAGATATATAAATACATAAAACTAGTGTGATAATTAGATTATGCTTTGAGCTTAATATTATTATGAAATGACAGCTCATATTAGAAACAGGTTTCATATATGTTTAGTGGCTTCATAACATGAGGCTCAGTGTTACAAGTTGTCTGGTTCATTAAGTATGCAAGTTCAGTTAAAAATGTATGGAATTAAAAGGAAACTTTAGGCTCTGGCAAAAAAAACAACTTTTGAGAATGAAAAGGAAACAAACACAAAGTGTTCTAGGGAAAAAGAAAGGATTCATGAACTTTATGATCCCCTAGTGCTACCCATCAGAATATCTGTAAGTGGGTCAAACCATTTATTATAAATAGCACCCTGGCATGAGAAGAAATCAGGGCATAAGAATGCCATGGTGTTAGGCTAATGTTGTCTGGCTTAAAGAAATATTTCAAATTCTGCTTTTTAAATATCTTTGTGACTAAAATCACAAAGCCAAAAGGGACAACAATAAGGTAAATATGTTCCATTTTTTCCTAGTAAGGAAAAAGGAAATTATCACAGACAGACAGACCTCTCTTGTAATTTGTTTTCTTGTCATTTTCAAGAAATTTGCTCTTTTTTTTAGGAATGGGAATTAGTTTATTTTAGACAAAGATATCTAACTTTAAGAAAATGCCCTGATGTATCTGCTACCTTAAAATGTAAAACATGTTTAGCACTGTTTTCCTACTTTCCTCTACATGTTTGATAAATGCTAGATGGTAAAGTGTTGTATTAACTTGGGACTGTGTTTTCTATCCCAATGATTTGGCTTCACTCACCAAACATACTGTACACCAGATTTTACAAACCACAGGAAAACTGGCACAAATTTTGAGTATTTTGCTTTATAAAATGAGACACTGTATTTACTAAAGTTTAAAAAATGTTTTTTTGATATTGTTTCAATAACTCTCTGGCCTTGAAACAAATGCAAATATAATGTTTAAGCTTGAAGCATTTGCTATAAAGAAAATTTGATGTGCCTTTCAAATAATAAGGGAGAATACGGACATAGAATTCAATTAAAGCCCAGTTATGTCTTTAAAATTTCCAATGCAAAAACTGTAGTGGTCTTGTTTGAATTTAGAAAACATTCTTGAAGTGTTCAGTTTATACACAGCAGTCATGGAAAGATGAGATAAAATTCTGGTGTTACATTTATGTTTTGAAGACAAATCTAAGATACAGTGGCATGAGAAATGTAGTAGAGGTACATGTTGCTGAAAATCATTGTAGCATTACAATTAAACACTTAAAACCAAGGCAGTTAGTATAATTTATATATACATAAACTAAATTATATCTGTACTAGAGACTTCTTGGATAGAAACACTTTTACCCAGTATTTTAATCAAGTATGCTATCATCTCTGCTCCGTTCGATGCATGCAGCACACAAATTTGCTGATACGTGTTTCACTTAATGGATGTAATATGTGTAATGTGCTATTAATGTCTATTAGAAATACATTTAATAGTGAGAAGGCACTTTAATCAGAAATAGTTGCTATTTCTTGAAATCAGAAAGATCAACATAACAGTGAGGTAGGTTTATTCTAGTTTTTAAAATGACAGTGCTCTTTTCTCTGAATCGAAATAGTAACACACTCATATTCTTATTTTGCATACAGCTGCATGACCAATTTCCAAAGCTCTAATTTGAAGTAAGTAAAAGAAAAGGATGCAACCTCTTGTAACTATGCATGCCCTGATATCTAGAGAAAACACACTTAACAGATTTTTAAAGAATTAATTTGATTACCTTTCAGGTCAAGGGGCAAGGGAATAAAAATAAGAAAAGAATAGGTGAGCAAGAGTGAGGGAGAGAGAGAGAAAGCAAAGGGATGCTGATTCATTTGTGTGTGTGTGTGTGTGTGTGTGTGTGTGTAACAGCTTTATTGAGATATAATTCACATATCATAAAATTCACCCTTTTAAAGTGTGCAATGTAATGACTTTTAGTCTATTCATAGACTTGTGTGACCATTACATTATCCAGTTTTAGACCATTTTTGTCTCATACCCATTAGCAGCATTAGCAGTCCCTCCCCATTCCCTCCTCCTCCCAGATTTTGGCAACCATTAATCTATTTTCTGTCTCTATTAATTTTAATATATTTTCAGGGCAATATCCAATTTTATTTCACTTCAGAGCAATTGGGTCTAAATTGTTTATGGATTGTATTTAGTGATCGCATTGATCCTGTATGTATTTTAGAAATTTAGTTTTGAGAAGAATCCCAACTTTCTGATATTTTGGAACTAAAATAATTTCAAATAAGTGTATAAAATTGTTAATAATTATGTTGAAAAGGGTTAACTGTATTATTTCTTTATTTAACTAAATAAGATAATGTTCAGTTCAAATAGTTGATTTGTTATTTTTACCCCTATTCTCAGCTGAATCTAGGAAATAACATTATTAAGGAGCAAAAAAAAAGCCCACATTCTCAAATTTTCCATAGTGTAGATTAAAACGTTAATGGAAATTTGTAGCTGTTTGTGATTTTGTCAGTCAATCACAAATTATCATCCCTGCCCTCCCTCCAAGACCCCCAGACCCCATCCCTGTAATCATGCTAAAGTTATGGGGGAAAACATGATTAGGCTCTCAAGGATTTTACTATCTAGGTAAATCTGACCTTACTTTAATTCTTTAAGCATATTTGCATAAGAATTAAACAATTTTTTATAAATTCTATTACTCTGAATCTCCTCAGCATTTATTTCCATTTATACCTGTGACCAACTCAGAGAGAAAGAAGTTGCTTCTCTATTTCTCAGTTGTCTGTATTTTTAGAAACTGCATTTATATTTTTAAAACTTTTTGTTGTAAAATAAAATGCAAGTACAAGAAATCACACCAAAACATAAAGCTAGTAAGTTATTATAAGGTGGAAACCATTGTAATCACCATCTGGGACAAGAAATAGAACTTTTCAGCTACCCCAGTGCCTCATCACAGTCTCTCCCTCCTTCCAAAAGTAACCATTATTCTGACTGCTGTAGTTGTCACTTCTTTGAACTTCTTCCTAGTTTCATCACTTCCCTAAGACACTCTAGTTGAGTCTTGCATATTAAAAACTGTGAAACTCTTTTAAGTATCTTTTAATCTACAATTAACATTTTATAATTTGTCATTCTTTTTGTTTTTGTTTTCCGGTACGCGGGCCTCTCATTGCCGTGGCCTCTCCCGTTGTGGAGCACAGGCTCCGGACGTGCAGGCTCAGGAGCCCTGGCTCATGGGCCCAGCTGCTTCGGGCCACGAGGGATCTTCCCGGACCGGGGCACGAACCCGTGTCCCCTACATCGGCAGGCGGACTCTCAACCACTGCGCCACCAGGGAAGCCCTGTCATTCTTTTATTTACAGCATATATATCTGCAAACCTGGCATTTGACTTGGAAAGTTTTCCACAGTCTGGATTTTCCTGACTATATACTCAAGAAGTTCTGCATGTTCCCCTTTCTTCTATATTTCCTGAAAATCGGCAGCTGGATCCAGAGGCAGCATGTGATTTAGGTTTGTTCCTTTGGCAACATTATAGGTAGTATTATTTTTTTCATCAGGAGGCACATGATATCTAGTTCTTGCTCTTTTTATAGTTGTTTTTTTACTGCTATTGGTTATCAATACCTGGAACCATTAATTTCTTGGGGGTTGTAAAGTGGTGGTGTTCTAATTTTACCAAGTTGTTTTCATTTACCAGTTGTAATAATTTCATAAGGAGATACTTCCTCTCACCTATTATTATCGATAATCTATTAATACAGATCACATAGGAAGACAGGATTAATTCTTGGTATTGTCCTTTTATTTTGTTCAGTTTTCAAGATACTGAATTGATTCCTTGTTCTCAGAAGATGATCAACTTTTTTTTATTCATAAATATTATAAACTCATGGATTTAAGCATAATTTATGGATTTCAATCCATTGCAACCTTATCCTTATTAAAGCTCAAATTTTCCTATCTTTGGACCATTATATTCTCCTTTCAAGTTGTCTTCTAAGTTATATATATATATGTATATATTTGTATCTATTGATATATATCTATATATCTATTTCTCTCTATATATCTCACCCTTGTAGTCTTTGATACTTTTCTTGCTATCTGGTATATCAAGATGTTCTAGGCCAACCTTGTACGTTTACTATTCCTGACCTGAAATTAGCCATTCGTCTAAACAGTCATGGTTCCTCTTATAGGGAAACGGTATGTTGTGGATAGAGTCTGGGCTTTAGTGGTGTTCACTGATTCTGGGCTGATCATTGTTTCTAGACCTTTTTAAGTAGACAGGTCTAGGAAATGTGTGTGTGTGTGTCCTTAAAGTTTAAATACCTCTTGAATTTATATCGATACTTCCCATTTGAATTTAGAACTAAAAGATTTTTACTTACACTCTTTTTCTTACATTTGTATTTCTTCTGCCCTGAGAATCTGGTTCTTAAGAACATAGGGAATTATAGAATTAGAATATTCCATAAGTACTAAAATATGCCTAATGTTACTTGTTCTAAGTTGATATCCTCAGATACAAGAATGCTCTTTCAATATGTAGTTTCAAATCTTTTTTTTAATTTTAGAAAAGTTTTTGGAGTTATAGTTTTTAATATTTGTTCTATTTCTTTGTCTTGGTTTTCTTCTTCAGGGACTTAAATGTATACTGTATCTTCTTTGACTATCCTTAATATTTCTCACTCACTCTTGCATCCTTTTAATATTTATAAATTAAAGTGTTTCTCTTTTTAAAGTGATTTTTTAAAAAAAATCTAAGGCCTCACGTATATCATTTAATCACAAAAAACTCAGCTTTTGGTCTGGATTGGGCATTACTTGGATGGGAATATTTTGCCATGTACACAGTTCATTAATTTGACAAATATTTACAGAAAACCCTAAATTCCAGGCAATAACCTAAACCAGTTATGAGTAGGAAAGACTGGAAATACATTCTTTCTAAGGATGGAGACAGACATTGACCAAATAATTAGTGTAATTACAATTTTGACAAGTTCAGCCAAACTTGTCCCATGAAAATTTGTAATAAAGGGATGGATTAGTTTTATATTGCTGCTGTAACAAACTACCAGAAACTTCATGGCTAAAAGAACACAGATTTTTTTACCTATGCTTCTAGAAGTCAGAAGTCTAAAATGGGTCTCACTGGGCTATTATCAAGATGTTTAGATGTTCTATGGGAGAATCTGTTTCCTTGATCATTCCAGTTTCTAGAGGCCACCTGCATTCTTTGGCTTGTGGATCCTGTTCTCCACCTTCAAAGCTAGCAGTGGTGGGATGAGTCCTTTTCCCATTTACTCTGATCACCTCTTCTGATCCTTCTTCTATATTAAGGATGCTGTGATTACAATGGACCCATCTGAATAATCCAGGATACTTTCCCTATCGTAAGGTCAGCTGATTAGCAACATTAATATCATCTGCAATCTCAATGTAATGTAATGTAACAAATTCCCAGTATCAGCAATTTCTAGGGATTAGGACATCATTGAGGGGCCATTATTCTGCCTACCACACGGTCTTAATCTATCTAGAAAAAGAGTGTCAGAGAAGGCTTTTGTTTGTATATGGATTGACATTTACACTGAAGCCTGAAGAATAGATAAGCCAGGTAAAAAGAAGAGAAAACAGGGATATAGGTGAGGGTGCAGGACAGCATATTCAAGGCTGTTGCAATAATTCGGATGGTCAATAAGCCTGGCTTAGACAAAAATGATGGTAGTAGAATTGGAGAGAAATAGATGGATTCAAGATAGTAATAGTCCATTTTCAAGTACTGAAATGAGACCTCATTATGTTCAGTTGTGTTTTTGTCTTGATGTTGTCACAACATTCAACATTCTGACCTTATTTCCTAAGAATACCTATAAAGTGTTCTTCTTTTATAGACTCTGAAAGCTGACCCTAGAAGAATCAAATAGGAGCTTCTCCAGAAGATTTATTGCAGACACTTTTGGATGTAGGTAAGGATACAAATTTAAAAAAATAAAATTTTGCTTGAGGTATCTGTGGGAGCACAGCTTAACTTCTGATGCTAAAGGACTTAGGAAGGTTTGGCTCTGTGAGTTGAATGCTACACCTCTCCGTCTAGTAGTTTTGGTTTTCTTTGGTCAATCTGTGATGATCTCTATATGAAACATCTTTAAAGGGCCCAGTTATCAGCTTTTTGGCCAGCTGGTACATCTGGAGTCTTAAATTGTTTAAAAATGAACACTGGGGACTTATAGAATGGAACAGGCTTCTAATCCATAGGTATTTTGATTGGGTCTTTCTTAGTATGTTAATTTCTATATATTTTATTATATTCAAGGCACTGGTTGTATCATCATTGACTTTCCCCCACGTCTCGGCTTGTGTGAAACATTGGTCAGGCCTGTTGCACTTAGTGTTTATTTGTATGAAGGAAAGAGATATACAAGATAACTTCTGTTGGAAACAAAGTAAGGCAAAGGGAATGGGGAGCCTGGGGAGGATTGCTCACAATTATTCCTTAGGAGAAAGGAGTAGATCAATTTCCTGGAGAGAATCTGTCTCTGAAGGCAGAGGTAGTGCTCTTTGGAGGTCCATATGATAGAGTAATGGAGGGGTACATCCTGTTCATTTCTATGAAAGCCTCGAGAGGCTTCAGTGTAGTGAAGAACACAGCCTTACTTTAACACTTTGGCACTTGTAGTTTTGGGTACTCTGGAGACAGCATCCTAGGCAGGGGACCTTTGTTTTCAAGGATGGCACTGATAGCAATGCCAGTGAAAAACTGCCCTCAAGTGAGTTTCTGAGCAATAGAAATCTAGAAACAGGGTCTGGGGTGGGGGGAATAGGCATACAGTAAGTCTGAGACATTGTATTTCTGAGAACATGTGATAAAACCCCCAGCACTCCATGAAATAGCTTGAGGGAACTGATTGGAGGCTGAGTTCCAGCATTATGCAAAGGTGACTGAAATTTGGGTTGTTACTCTTTGGGTAACCTCGTGTGATCAGCATTTTGGAGAGGATTGGGGAGACTTTGAATTACAATTGCTATGTGCTGCCTCTTCTCATTCAGAGCAAAGGATCTAATATTCTACTGAATGAGTCATGGCTGGAGACAGATGTGGAGAATAATTTGCACTATTTGTTTGATGGCTAACACAGCTAAGATCACTCACATGTTTGAGGAGTTCTTAAATTCAGAGGTTGTTGGTATAGCCACAGCTTGAGACCTCAGTTATTTTGGAAAGCAGAAGGGGAACAATTCTGATCCTCTAAGGAATCTAGATGAAACATGTTATCAAAATAATAGTGCCCTACTCAGGTTACATTTCAAAGCTGAACGAGCCATGCCACATTAAGCTAAGATCTGTAGTCTAGAAGGTAATAGGAGCTTTCTATATATTATCCTTTTAATTTACGTGTAAATGCAGAGTAGGTGTTCTCATTTTCTAAAATGACTGTACTATTTATTTTAAGAATAATAACATTATTTATTCATTTATTCATAATTACAAGTAATTTTTTTCCTGTGATGAGAAATTTTAAGATCTATTCTCTTAGCAACTTTCAAATATGTAATTCAGTATTATTAACTATTGCTGTCATGCTGTACATTACATCCCCATGACTTTTTATTTTATAGCTAGAAGTTTGTACCTTGTGACTTTCTTCACCTATTTTGCTCATCCCTAACCCCTGCCTCTGGCAACCACCAATGTGTTCTTTGTATATATAACCTTTTTAAAAAATTCCAAATTTAAGTGAGATTATACGGCATTTGTCTTTCTCTATCTGACTTATTCCACTTAGCATAATGCCCTCAAGGTCCATCCAGATGATAAGATTTCATTATTTTTTATGGCTGGATAGTATTTCATTGTATGTATATACACACCACAACTTCTGTGCCCATTCGTCCATCAATGAACACTTATGTTGTTTCCATACCTTGGCTATTGTAAATAATGCTGCAATGAACATCATGGGAGTTCATGTATCTTTTCAAATCAATGTTCTTGTTTTCTTTGGATAAATACCTGGAATTGGAGTTGCTGTATCATATGGTAGTTCTATTTTTAAGTTTCTGAGGAACTTTCACACTGTTTTGCATAGTGGGTGTACCAATTTACATTCCCACCAACAGCGTACAAGGGTTCCCTTTTCTCCACATCCTTGCCAACACTTGTCTTTTAGATAATAGCCATTCTAACAGGTGTGAAGTGAGATCTCATTGTGGTTTTGATTTGAAGTTCCCTGATGATTAGGGATGTTGAGCATGTTTTCATGTGTCTGTTTGCCATCTGTGTGTATATCTTAGAAAAATGCCTATTCAGATCCTCTGACCATTTTTTAATTGTTTTTTTTGTTATTGAATTGTATGAATTCTTTATATATTTTGGATATAGCCTCTTATTGTGTATATTTTCTCCCATTCAGTAGGTTGACTTTTCTTTTTGTTGATAATTTCCTTTGCTGTGCAGAAGCTTTTCAGTTTGATGTAATCCCACTGGCTTTTTTTTTTTTTTTTGCTTTTGGAATCAGATTCAAAAAAATCATTGCAAAGACTGATGTCAAGGAATTTACCACGTATGGTTTCTTCTTGGAGTTTTATGGTTTTAGTTCAGGTCTGAGTTTCAAGTCTTTAATCCATTTTGAGTTAATTTTTGTGTATGGTGTAAGATAATAGTCTATGTTCCTTCTTTTGCATGTGCTTCTTCAGTTTCCCCACACCATTTATTAAAGAGACTGTCTTTTCCTCATTGAATATTCTTGGCTCCTTTGTCATAAATTAGTTGACCATATATGTGTAGTTTATTTCTGGGCTTTCTGTTCTGTTCCACTGATCTCTGTGTCTGTTTTTATGCCAGTTCTATACTGTTTTGATTGCTATTATTATCTCATTTCTGGATGTGGAAACTTAAGCTCAGAAATATCCAAAAGCTTGCTATAAGGTACATAACTATTAAGACAGAATTCAATCAGGTCTGATTCCTTCCATGAGTCCTGCTGCTGGTCTTTAAGGTAGACCAGTAGTGACAGAACAATGAAGAAAGGGAACTGCTAGCAAGATTATCTAAAATTAAACAGTATTCCTTCCATGTTCGGAAAAAAGTTTATTTTCTCTTAATTTCAGTTATGTTCAATCAAGTTTTCACATTTATCAAGTTTCACAATCTACCCTCCCATGTCTGGTTCTGGTATTATATGGTATTATGCATGCATTGTAAGAATTCTATTGAAAAAAAAATAGAACTTAAAAATCCCTCTCCCCCTCTTGTCTTTGTCAGAGTTATTACTTCCATTGGTGGAGCCAATATCTTCATTTCACATTGAAATGAACATTTTTAGTCCAATCATTGCTAATGGTTTGGAAGCAGTGGTTTCTTTGACCTTTGAATGCATCTATAAGACTACATACTTTTTAATAGAACAGCTACTGAAGTTTTGGGCTTCGTTTGTTACAGCAGCTAACATTATACTAATTTATATGCCTCCCCTTTAATAATGCATTTGATTTTGGTTCTTTTGGCTACAAAAAATGGATGCCTAATTCGTTTTCCTGAAGAGAAAGACTTTTTCTTGTGTGGATTGAAATCATAAAGGAAAGCTCAGTGGTCTCTCTTGTGACATCTCTAATCCAAATGAGCAACTGTACTGTTCTTGTTTGACCAACAGTTCTCCTCACTTTATACTCTATGCCTTTTCTGTTCTCTCATATCTTCAGTTTCTAAATAGCTTTCATCTGCTATGGATCTTACCCAATCTGGTGAATATTTTCACAAGCAGCTTCATTTCTAACTAACTAATCATGTTTGTTTTTCCAGTTTTGTCCAAAATGAAATTTCATTTGCCTAGTTTATTTTTTTCAGTGGGTCCATATTGGCCATTGGTCCTTGGCTAGCCTATGGGCTTTTTTTTTTAACACTTGGTTGATGCCCTTTGCTAAACTAAAATGAGTATAGCAGGGCTCATAAACATTTTAGGAGGAGCTAACAACAGGGATTGTGGTGGCTCTACTATGTACTGCAAATAAATACCAATTTACAACTATAAAAACTTATTGATTGGTTCAAGATGGCAGAGTGTAGATACCATATGACCCAGCAATCCCATTACTGGTCATATACCCAGAGAAAACCATAATTCAAAAAGACAAATGCACCCCAATGTTCATTGCAGCACTATTTACAATAGCCCAGCATATACACGGGTCTTGTTTTTGTATTCATTCAGCAAGCGTGTGTCTTTTGGTTGGAGCATTTAATCCATTCACGTTTAAGGTAATTATCAATATTTATGTTCCTATTACCATTTTCTTAATTGTTTTGGGTTTGTTTTTGTAGGTCCTTTTCTTCTCTTGTGTTTCCCACTTAGAGAAGTTCCTTTAGCATTTGTTGTAGAGCTGATTTGGTGGTGCTGAATTCTCTTAGCTTTTGCTTGTCTGTAAAGCTTTTGATTTCTCTGTTGAATCTGAATGAGATCCTTGCCAGGTAGAGTAATCTTGGTTGTAGGTAATTCCCTTTCAGACTTAGGGACACATACAAACTGAAAGTGAGGGGATGAAAAAACATATTCTATACAAATGGAAATCAAACGAAAGCTGATGAACACAGATGCAAAAATCTTCAACAAAATACTCATATCAGATAAAATAGACTTTAAAGTAAAGAATGTTACAAGAAACAAGGAAGGCCACTACATAATGATCAAGGGATCAATCCAAGAAGAAGATATAACAATTAAAAATATATATGCACCCAACATAGGAGCACCTCAGTACATAAGGCAACTGCTAAGAGCTATAAAAGAGGAAATCGACAGTAACACAATAATAGTGGGGGACTTTAACACCTCATTTACACCAATGGACAGATCATACAAACAAAAAATTAATAAGGAAACAGAAGCTTTAAATGATACAATAGACCAGATAGATTTAATTGATATTTATAGGACATTCCATCCCAAAACAGCAGATTACACTTTCTTCTCAAGTGGAACATTCTCCAGGATAGATCACATCTTGGGTCACAAATCAAGCCTCGGTAAATTTAAGAAAATTGAAATCATATCAAGCATTTTTCCTGACTACAACACTATGAGATTAGAAATCAATTACAGGGAAAATAACGTAAAAAACACAAACACATGGAGGCTAAACAATACGTTACTAAATAACCAAGAGATCACTGAAGAAATCAAAGAGGAAATAAAAAAATACCTAGAGACAAATGACAGTGAGAACACAATGATCCAAAACCTATGGAATGCAGCAAAAGCAGTTCTAAGAGGGAAGTTTATAGCTATTCAAGCCTACCTCAGGAAACAAGGAAAATCTCAAAAGAATCTAACCTTACACCTAAGGAACTAGAGAAAGCAGAAGAAACAAAACCCAAAGTTAGTAGAAGGAAATCAATCATAAAGATCAGAGAAGAAATAAATGAAATAGAAACAAAGAAAACAATAGCAAAGATCACTAAAACTAAAAGCTGGTTCTTTGAGAAGATAAACAAAATTGACAAACCATTAGCAAGACTCATCAAGAAAAAGAGGGAGAGGACTCAAGTCAATAAAATCAGAAATGAAAAAGGAGAAGATACAACAGACACCGCAGAAATTCAAAGCATCCTAAGAGACTACTACAGTCAACTCTATGACAATAAAATGGACAACCTGGAAGATATGAACAAATTCTTAGAAAGGTATAACCTCCCAAGACTGAACCAGGAAGAAACAGAAAATATGAACAGACCAATCACAAGTCATGAAATTGAAACTATGATTAAGAATCTTCCAACAAACAAAAGTCCAGGACCAGATGGCTTCACAGGTGAATTCTATCAAACGTTTAGAGAAGAGCTAACACCCATACTTCTCAAACTCTTCCAAAAATCTGCAGAGGAAGGAACACTCCCAAACTCATTCGATGAGGCCACCATCACCCTGATACCAAAACCAGACAAAGATACTACAAAAAAAGAAAATTACACAACAATATCACTGATGAATATAGATGCAAAAATCCTCAACAGAACACTAGCAAACAGAATCCAACAACACATTAAAAAGATCACACACCACGATCGAGGGGAGTTTATCCCAGGCATGCAAGGATTCTTCAATATATGCAAATCAATCAATGTGATACACCATATTAACAAACTGAAGAAGAAAAACCATATGATCATCTCAATATATGCAGAAAAAGCTTTTGACAAAATGCAACACCCATTTATGATAAAAACTCTTCAGAAAGTGGGCATAGAGGGAACCTACCTCAACATAATAAAGGCCATATATGACAAACCCACAGCAAACATCATTCTCAATGGTAAAAAACTGAAACCATTTCCTCTAAGATCAGGAACAGGACAAGGATGTCCACTCTCACCACTATTATTCAAAATAGTTTTGTAAGTCCTAGCCATGGTAATCAGAGAAGAAAAAGAAACAAAAGGAATTCAAATTGGAAAAGAAGAGGTAAAACTGTTACTGTTTGCAGATGACATGATGCTATACAGAGAGAATCCTAAAAATGCCACCAGAAAACTACTAGAGCTAATCAATGAATTTGGTAAAGTTGCAGGATACAAAATTAATGCACAGAAGTCTCTTGCATTCCTAGACACTAAAGATGAAAAATCTGAAAGAGAATTTAAGGAAACACTCCCATTTACCACTGCAACAAAAAGAATAAAATACCTAGGAATAAACATACTTAGGGAGACAAAGGACCTGTATGCAGAAAACTATAAGACACTGATGAAAGAAATTAAATATGATACAAACAGATGGAGAGATATACAATGTTCTTGGATTGGAAGAATCAATATTGTGAAAATGACTATACTACCCAAAGCAATCTACAGATTCAGTGCAATCCCTATCAAATTACCAATGGCATATTTTACAGGACTAGAACAAAGAATCTTAAAATTTGTACAGGGACACAAAAGATCTCAAATAGCCAAAGTAGTCTTGAGGGAAAAAAACAGAGCTGGAGGAATTAGACTTCCTGACTTCAGATAATACTACAAAACTGCAGTAATCAAGAAAATATGGTACTGGCACAAAAACAGAAATATAGATCAATGGAACAGGATAGAAAGTCCAGAGATAAAACCACACACCTATGGTCAACTGATCTATGACAAAGGAGGCAAGGATATACAATGGAGAAAAGACAGCCTCTTCAATAAGCGGTGCTGGGAAAACTGGGCAGCTACATGTGAAAGAATGAACTTAGAACACTCCCGAACACCATACACAAAGATAAACTCAAGGTGAATTAGAGACCTAAATGTAAGACTGGACACTATAAAACTCTTAGAGGAAAACATAGGAAGAACACTCTTTGACATAAATCATAGCAAGGTCTTTTTTGATCCACCTCCTAGAGTAATGGAAATAAAAACAAAAATAAACAAATGGGACCTAATGGAACTTAAAAGCTTTTGCACAGCAAAGGACACTATAAACAAGATGAAAAGACAACCCTCAGAATGGGAGAAAATATTTGCAACCGAATCAACAGACAAAGGATTAATCCCCAAATATATAAACAGCTCATGCAGCTCAATATTAAAAAAACAAACAACCCAATCCAAAAATGGGCAGAAGACCTAAGTAGACATTTCTCCAAAGAAGACATACAGATGGCCATGAAACACATGAAAAGCTGCTCAACATCACTAATTATTAGAGAAATGCAAATCAAAACTACAGTGAGGTATCACCTCACACCAGTTAGAATGGGCATCATCAGAAAATCTACAAACAACAAATGCTGGAGAGGGTGTGGCGTAAAGGGAACCCTCTTGCCCTGTTGGTGGGAATGTAAATTGATACAGCCGTTATGAAGAACAGTATGGAGGTTCCTTAAAAAGTAAAAATAGAATTATCATATGACCCAGCAATCCCATTACTGGGCATATACCCAGAGAAAACCATAATTCAAAAAGACACATGCACCCCAATGTTCATTACAGCACTATTTACAATAGCCAGGACATGGGAGCAACCTAAATGCCCATTGACAGATGAATGGATAAATAAGATGTGGTACATTTATACAATGGAATATTACTCATCCATAAAAAGGAACAAAATTGGGTCATTTGTAGAAATGTGGATGGATCTATAGACTGTCATACAGAGTGAAGTAGATCAGAAAGAGAAAAACAAATATTGTACATTAACGCATATATGTTGAACCTAGAAAAATAGTACAGATGAACTGGTTTGCAGGGTAGAAATTGAGACACAGATGTAGAACAAATGTATAGACACCAAGGGGGGAAAGTGGCGGGGGTGTGGGGGTGGTGTTGTGATGAATTGGGAGATTGGGATTGACATGTATACCCTGATGTGTATAAAATGGATAACTAATAAGAACCTGCTGTGTAAAAAACTAAAATTCAAAAAAACCCACTTAGTATGCCTTATGTTTAAATGTTTTAAAGTGGCCATATGGATGCTTTGCAATATTTCTAGTAGATGATATTTGGAACTGCTGAAAGCAGACTCTTTCATGACCCAAATAGTATATACTTTCAGCGGAGGTGGCTGTTGGTGACCAGAAAGAGACAATCTGGAAGTACCTAGTTGGGTCAAGTGTGGAATTGCTAAGTTTGATGTTTAATACATGGTTTACAATTAAATGAACTTTGATTTTAACAGTGTCCATCAATGGATTAAGTTGACAAATATTTACCAAGTTATCTTCTGTATCCCTGTAAAGTGGTTAGAGTTAGGTACAGAATGGATTAACAGCAAAGTCACATGATGAGGATTATTTAAATCATTCAATCAACTAATATTTATTAAGCAACACTGTGTTCCAGTTAGGAGTTGGGTTGCAGTGATAAATTATAGATAGCCCTTGTCTTATAATTTATTAGTGGGCAGGAGTGAAGAGATAGACACATATTCTGGACATCTATAATGGTACAGTATTATACCTGAAATAATTAGAGAGAAGTAGTGGTGTTCAAGAGATGTAACAAGAGATATCTAAGACCAGGTGGGTCAAGAATAGCTTTTCAGAGCATTTTAGGCCCGAGTTGAGTGTTGAAGTGTGAATAGTATAGCCAGATGAATGTGGAGTTGGAGAAGAACATGAATTAGCATGAGTATTTCTGTGTGTGTACTTTGTGTTACTGAGCTCAAGCCTTATGACTATATTTTTACCTTACTAGTCAACAATTAAAGAAAGGAAGAGTATTATAGTGTCTGTTAAGGATGTCTATTAAAACCCCAATTTAAGCAGAGCAAGGTCTGCTATTATAAGTATTTTCCTTATCTGTAGTGGCAAATACCATATTTTAGATCCAGATGTGACTATAAGTGACAAATGTAACTGCAGTATGTTGAGTCTGAAAAAATTTCGTATGCGCTTAGAAAAACACCTGAAGTTTCCTAGATCTTTCACATTTATTTATTTATATTTTTTACTTTCAGTGTTCACTTTCTTTTCACGACTATTTTACTGATTTTTAAAAATGGTTATGTAGCTTCAATAAAGTTTCCCAAGTACTCTTGAGTTTCAAATGGACTTGAATTCATTTTATTTTTATGGGCTGCTGGTCTTTAACCTCTTATCACAGAATCAGAAATGTACCTGTTACATACTGGTAAATTAGTTATCAATCCTTTGGGCAGTATATTTTAATATCGGTATTACAGTGAAGATGATATAAATCTTGTGTACAGTATTATTCGCTTAGGCAGCTACTGACTTAAAAAGGCCAGTTTAGCAAGTCACCACTGTGTTATGTTTAATTAGGTACAGTTTATATAATGAGGTGTTCAGTTCTAATGGAAAGACATGCTGTGAGCAGCACATCTGCAGGAATAACTATTACAATCAGCATTGCAGAGACCCATGGAACTGCAAATTAGACTTACTTATCTAGAAATAAATTACATCCCAATGCCTTCATAAAGCTCATTAATTAATTCCACTGGCATAAAGGTCTTTTTCTTAATTTCATGTTCCATTAGCATAATAAACACAATTTGAGTTACAACAGTATGATCAGTTTAATGGATGCTATTTATTTTAGTTTTTTATTTAAAGTCCCGGTAATGTAGAATTAACATCAATATGCTGCTTGGTCCTTTATTAAAAATTCCCATAGGATAACCAACACAGATGTTCAATACAGCATCATATATTTGCTGCATTTTACGACTCTACTAATTGGCCATATGGAAAGGTGTTGCTTGGGTGTAATTTTTTTAAAAAATCTGCTAAATTATATGGATTGTAATAATTACAATTAGTTTATATGTAAAGTTGGATAGGTTAATACATATTGCCTATTGCAAGCAAAATAAAAGTAAACAAACTTTTGGTGCCATGTTTATAGTAAATACAAGTTCATTTAAAAGAAATTCTGACAATATTTTAAATTCTTGTTAAAATGATAAAGAATAACTTTGTTTACATTCTGAAATTATACAACATGGTCTCCATTTGTGAAGTGTGCATTTTTAGATACTTGTAATTTGTTTTTTAACTGATTCTGTGCACTTTGTTAGTATGTATGACATTGACATATTTATAATGTTTGTACAATGAAATTTTGGGTTAATTGCACCAGTTAATGTCTATTACATAATTATCATATGTGCTTCTTGAGCGATCTTATATATAGTCTTACTAATGTTCCATATTATATCTTGTTACTGAAATAAAGTGCACTGCAAAACACACATAAGTTGTCCTCTTGAGTCACAGTATCTTTCCTCCTGCCATATTTTCTAATTTTTCTTGATGTGCCTTCTCTGCTACAAAATATAATCTGTTTTCTTTATTATAATTTTACTTTTCTATTATTGCCTATTTTCAACACTTAATTAATCTTATATTTATGTATAAGCTACTATGGCTGTGTAAAAAATTATTCCAAAACTTAGTTGCTCAAAACAGTAACAATCACTTATTATAGCTCTTGTTTTCTGTGGGTTTAAAATTTGGTCGGGGCTCAGCTGGGTAGTTCTCACTTGGGATCTTCTGTGAAATTGCAGTCAGATGTTGGCTAGGGCTGTAGTCATCTGAAAGCTTGACTGAATCCCGGGGATCCACTGTCAAGGTGGCTCACTCACTGGTGCTGACAGTTGGCCACAAGCCTTAGTTGTCTGCATCTGGGACTCTCCACAGTGCTGCTTGTGTGTCCTCATAAGATGTGACTGGCTTGATCCAGAGTGAGAGATTCAAGAGGCTAAGGCAGAAACCAAAATACATTTTATGGCTTAGGCTTGGAAGTCAAATTCCATCACTTCTGTCATATTCTATTGATCGTCTAGGCCAACTTTAATTAGATGTGAGAGAGTAATGCACAGGACATAAACCCTAGGAGGCAAGGATCTTGGAGGCTGACTATCACAGTGCTCTGTCCAGTCCCTCATAATTCACATTCCTCCCAAGTGTAAAATATACCCCTCCCTCTCAAGGCTCCAGAAGTTCTCATCTATTACAGCATTGGCTCAAGCTCTAGGTTCAAGATCTTGTCATCTAACTCAGGTCTAGCTGTGAATAAACTTCGCCAACTAACACGCTTTGAGTATAGTTCTTGATTTAAAGGCCTTTGAACTGAAGCAATATATTATCTGATTCCCCATCCAACCAACATGCAATGGTGTTCAGGCAAGAATGACCATTGTAGACTCTCCTATTCCAAACTGGGAAAAATGAGAGGCACACAAGAGTCACTGCTCCAAAGTATTCTGGAGCCCAGGCAGGTACATGTTGCCAGTCCTTTGATTAAGGCTCAGTTCTACTGCCTGGGAATGATTCCCTCTGGCCTCTTGTGCTCTGGGTTCCACCTCTTGAATTATCCTTCCTTTTCAATTAAAAAAAAGGTCTCCAGAGACTGAATCTCTAGCAAACAACTGACTGAAATCACATGAGAGACCCCAAATGGAAACTTCCTAGCTGAGGCTTTTCTGAAATTCATGATCCACAGAAATCACAAGAGGTAATAAATGTTTATTGTGGTGCTAAGCCACTGTGTTTTGGGAAAATTTGTCATACAACCATAATAGCCAATACAGATTTTGGTACCAGAAGTGGGGTGTTATTGAAACAGAAAACAATATATGCGGGGACTGGGTGGTGAGCATAAGTTAGAAAGGTCTTGAAGAGACTGTTAGTGGAAGCCCTTGAGGAGGTTTTTCCTCAGGGCTTAAAGAGATTGAGAAACATGTTATATAGTAAGCTGGAGAAAGGGGCATTGTTGTTATATATTTATGGAAAATTCACACCATCATTTGTGGTTACATTGAAAGTGGAAAATGTACTTAATATATTGGATGATCTAGCTAAGGATATTTCCAGGCAGAGTGTTGAAATTGCCACCTTGTCATTTCTTTTGTTTAGAATAAAATGCAAGAGGAGCAAGATAAGTTCAAAAAAGTTTCATTAAGTACTAAGGAGCTGAGTTTAAAAAACATTGTTTCTCAAGCCCAGGCTCTTCAGACAGCAAACAATGCTGAAAATCAGAAAAGGCGTCTGAGTAAATATCAAATCCAGGCACTGTTAGGGAGACGTAGTCTGAGTATGAAGGTGGAACCCTTTGTGGAAAAACTCAGAAAGATTTAAGGTAGTGCATCTAACAGAAAAAAGTCCCTGTACAGCTTTTAAGAACATTTTTCACAAAACTTTTCATTTTTACAACAGAGCTTCTAAGAATCTTTAGGATGTTTTTCTATAGCAGCATTATAGGAAACTTAAACAAGGACTTATTGAAACAAGTTTTGTAGGTGTGGCTTTTATCTAATGAGTAAACCTTAATAAGATTTGTAGAAGATCCACAAAATTTTTAAGAGAATTATACTGATGGAACCACTGCCAGCTTGGTCTAAAAAGGACAGGGGGAATTCAAAACAAAAAAGGCCTTTGGACTCCCTAGCTACTGCAGAGTGAGAAAATTTTGTTGCAGAGATCATTGAGGGTCATCTTGAGAGTGATTTTTGTGAGTATATATATTATCATATTTACAATATTTGTGCTGTGACAGTCCATATTAACTGTACCTGCTAATGTCTAATTTATAGTTATCAGCTGAACTTAGTTTTGATCTCAAATGTAATGTCTTATTAAAGTTCCATATTATATCTTGCTGACAAATAAAATGACAGTGCAGAACATACTTACACATTTTTACTGCCTTGAAATCCACTAGTCATAAAAGCTTTCCTTCTGTTTTCTTTCTTTTTCTCACTGCACCCTCCTCTGCTATGAAATGCAGATTTCCAATGTTATATTTGAACTTCTTCTTAATACCATTTAAATAACCTATATTCATTATTTAGTTGATCTTGTATTTTTCAATCCATCCCCCAATCACAAGAGTCACTCACTATTACACCTTCCCCCATAATATGTGCTCTTTTGTTACATTATTTTATGGCTTAGAGGTCTCTAATCTATCACAGAATCACATATGTACCTACGATGAACTGTTAAATTTATAACTAACCACCAAGTCTGTAAGCCTTGCCACTGAAGATCTTTTGCAAAATAAAGTGGGCATTTGAGTTTTCATTAAAAATTGAGTCAAATATTCTTACCCTACTTTCTCCTTGCCTTGATCATGTGTCCCTGAATGTGTGCACATGACATATGGCAGAACTCTTAAGAGTTTTTACTGTAGTCTATCTGATTCCTCTTCTTTTCCTTTGGTCTCCTGTACTCTGCAATTGCATGTGGTGGGATTAAAAAATTATTTATTATGAGACGTGAAGATGGATAAAAATGAAGTCATTGGATCATTTTCACTAACATGTCACTTTACTGGGATAATTGCCTTATCGGAATTCTCTTTGACACTTATTGAATATCTTTTAGGTTCCAGATAATGTGCTAAGTACTTTGTGTGTTATCTCATTTAATTCTTGCAACAACTTAAGGTATTATTAACTTTATGTGTGAAGAAACTGAGTTTTGGAAATCCTAAAGGACTATCCTAGGATCATATAACTAAAACGTAGGAGAGTTGGGATTTGAATCTAGGCCTCCTTTTAAGTTCTATGTATTTTCTAGTATGTTATAAGGACTGACATTCAGTCTTTATTTTAATGAAGTCTTTATTTTCCTAAGGTTTAATGAACAAATAACTGTATATTATACAAAATATGTTCTATGTCACAATGGAGTTACTTTCTTTCTAATATCGTTAGGGGTAAAACAGTCTATAGCCAGATCTCAATTGCCTGGAGAAATTTAATCTTACATGTCATCAAATGGTATACTTTACTTTGCAGTTTAAACCATTTTCTCCACCAAACCTTTTATCAGAGTAGTTAAGAGATAGCAAGAATCAATGGATTTGCATTTCACCTCCTTTGATTTTGCCTAATAAGGCTCTGGTGAATATGTTAATGCCCAGGAAAGTGTGAAGGAAGAGAAAAAAAATGAAGGACAATGGAGGGTCTTCATGGAGGTAGTAAGTTGGATAAACTTCTGTTTTCTTGTCATCAAAAGTATCCTCATGTTCCTTTTACGATGTTTAGTGTTTCAGAAAGTTAAAAAAAAAAAAAGGGAACGTCGCTTATACTTTAGAAACAAAGGTTATTAAAGAACATTTAATCCAGTATTTTGATTTATTCATTCTTGAATCAAACATTCTATTTTTATATTATTTTGAATATCTGTGAAGCTTAATTTTTTCTAAGAAACAATTCACAATTTCTTATGCTCTTAGTTAGTTATTCAAAATGTTTTAAACTGAATTTGCCAAAACAAAATAATGATTTCTAAGTGGGTTCTGAAGTTGGCAAAACATGTTCATTTTGGCTTAGTTTAGACTTGATACAATAGCTTTTTAACTAGAAACTGCTTAGATGAGCAGGAAAAGTACCAGATTTAGCTTTCAATGCACTATTCTATAGATTCTGCTTTGAAGGTTGCTTGTTTTTCACAGTGTTATATGTACCCCAAAATGTGCTTGCTTTTAAATTTTACAGGCATTGAAGTGAGAATATGCTTGAGTGGAGTTCAAGTGGTGTTTATAAGTTGGCAGAAACTCAGAATATGACAAGAATCACAATTTTCAAATGTCTAAACATTGTAGCTTTCTATATACAAATATCTGAAGTTTTTTTTTTTTTTGCATTGATTGGCAAAGTCAACATTACTATCCAACTTGTATTGTTTTCACTGTATGGTAACTAATGAAGTACTTCCCTGCACCACAGAACTACAATGCTGTAAAAGCTGGAAACAAAGTCACAATATGTATAATCACAGGGTCAGAATGAAATAAGGCAACTCCATTATTTACTGTAAATAAACACCATTTAAAACTTTCAAACTCAGTATGTCTTCTGGTTAGCTAATGTCAAAGAATCACATTGACTTTACTCAACTCCTCAGGCTGCTGGACTTGATTATATAATTGAAGTCTTAGTATGGATTCTACTCATTGCTGGTTGGATGACTTTGGATAATTTATGTAAAGTCTTTGAGCTTTAGCATCCTTATTTGCAAATTGTGGATAATATTACCAGCCTCACAGAATGGCAAAAAAGTGATATGAGATGATGTATGTAAAGCGTTTATCGCTAAGACAGGAATGTAGTAGATGAGCAACAAAGATTATTTTCTATTCTTCCTTCCTTCAAGCTTCATTTATATATCTGAATAGTTTAGGGCAGAAAAAATTAAGATGAATTACAAATCTGTAAGTTAAAAAATTAAATAAAATGAATTAAAAACCTGTAAATTAATCTGCATAAAACTTTTGGGGAAAAGTTTTAGAGGAGAATGTTGATACTACTGGCTAAAATGAGGTTTGGGAATTATCTTTGAGTTTTGTTAATTTAAGTTATTCCTCCCTTCTATTTCTGTTGATAATTTAGAATTAATTATAATTATTGAATTATATATCAATATATATATTGATATATATATATATACAATAGATATACAATATATATATTGTATATATATATATACTATATATATATACAAAAGATATACAATATATATATCAATATATATATCAATATAATTATTGAATTATAATTATTGAATCATACAACTTAATATCACATAGCTTAAAAAAAAATATATCTCCTTATACCAGCTTACTCAGTTGATTTGATATTAATTCAGAGATCATATCCTCTGTGTAATTAATAAACTGTTAAGTAATACAATTTTAAAAGAAAAGTCAGTTTCAAAATGTCAGAGCTCAAGCCAAGATCGTGTACAGTTTCAAATTATTTTATAGGGAATTTAATGCCACGAAAATAAAGAAAACTTTTAAAATAACCCATTGTTCAGCATGTCAGACATGGTATTACAGTTTATTTGTGCCTTACTAGCACATCCATATAGATAAAAGCTTGTTTAAAAATCTTGCAGAAAACTACAGGTGTCACTTTTCCTCATAAAAACTGCATTTTCTGTGTAGTTTATGCCTTTGATCCCTAAAAATCAGGAAAAATAAATGAAAATTTCTTTGCTTTCATTTGCAGTGATATGATGCCCATTACTGATCTTAAGGAAACAATATCCACTGGCACATTGGAGCCCTGGGCCTCATGGCACCTATTGGGGAAGGTTGCTTTCTGCATGTTTATTCTCTATATTTGTTACTTAGAAAAATAGGTGACTAGAAGATAGAAACAAATCATCAGATGGTAATGTACCAGGAAACCAAACAATAGCATGAATATGTTGATCTACAGGCTTGGTGACCTTTTGTGTTTGTTTAAACAGCTTGTTTTAATTAGTAATGGATATCGCTTACTCTTATGAACATTATTGACAATTGAAAACAGCACCTTATAAGCTGAGGAATTGGAGAAATTTAATATGAGTGAGTTCAGTTTCTTTGAGGGGTTTCTTTGTTCTTGTCATAATGCTTGAAGTTAATGGACAACTAAAATGGAATGGCTTCATGTGTCATACACTGAGTGAAGAGGACTGACAAAAAGCCATTAGTGTCCAGGGAAGAAAGACAAAGGCAGAAATCCTATCGTTTCCAGATGAGTCCTTATGATTCCCCAAACTCTTTATTAGCTTGACAAGCAAGAGGCAAGTCTATTAATGCAAAGGTCAGATAGTGCAATTTTAGCCAGATTTTTTTTTTAATTTGAAAGATAGTAGAAAATTATCTGGAATGCTAGAGTTATGGAATCTAAAAGACGATCTTTTAAAAAAACAAATTTAATGGATTGATGTTCTAAAATAACAATTTTACCTGCCATACTAAAAGGAAAGAATATAACTTTCCTTACCATATAAGTTTAAGCAGTTACTAGAAAGAAAACTTGGATTATGCTTATTTTGCAGGTACTTTAAAAGAATTTAAAATAATTCTGTAACTTTTCAGTTTCTTCTTACTCTCAAATAAAGGCACGATATTCTATAATTAAATCTGATAAAATTGTCATCATTATCAATCCGATGCAACATCGGGACACCAAATTTGTTCTTGTCAAATTATTCTGATGTCTATAGCAGTGCCATCATCTGTCCTGTATTAAAAATATTTTAAAGTAGCTCTAAAGATTACTTTCATAGATTTGGAAAGTCATTTCTGGTGTGACACACATCTGTTCCTTGTGTTTTGCTCTGATCATAGAGCATGTTCCAGATAGGTGTTTGGGAGATGTGGTGGTTGTTTTTTATTATTTTTTTCCATTAGCTAGTGCTTGGTTGGAAACAGTGGCAATGCTACTTCCTTAGAAAATTCAGCCATCCTGATCCCTTTGGTATTGGCAACAGTGAGAAATCCGCTCCCCCCCACCCTTTTTTTTAACAAGTTTTGGATTAGTACTTGGAAAGCATAGACCACCCATCCTGACACTCACCATTCTTTATAACTGAAAAAAGTGTTAAGAGGGGAAACATTGTGACCTGAATATATCATCTGGTCAGTAGATAGATGACTAGGTATGAGTTTTACTTTGACTTGATTGTCATTTCCTCTTGCACAGCATTTTTACAAATTATGGTTATTGAAACTCTAGGTATACCTCTGTCTGAGTTATTTACCACACAGGAAAAAAAAAAACCCTAAACAAACATAAAATAAACAAGCCAAATAGCAAGCAAACAAAAACAACCCAACCAGCAACTGTATCTTATAAGATTTTGTTCTCTTTCTCTATACACTGTGGACAACTGTGATGCTAATATGTGTGTTAACTAATGTGAGGATTCACTACAGTATAGTGACACAGCACTGGATTGGTGGTCAAGACCCTTGAGTATCATTTCTGGTTGATTAACTAATTAGTTTTGTGACCCTCCAGGGTGAAAAATCTTACTCTCTCTCTCTCCATATAGTATATATATATGTGTGTGTGTGTAAAAAACCCTTGAACAATGAGGGTTTCAACTGCAGGGATTCATGGAAATTTTTCAATAATAAATACTGCAGTACTACACAGTCCATAGTTGGTTGAACCGCAGATATGGAGGAACCACAGATACGGAGGGCTGACTCTAGGTTATACATGGATTAACTCCCACGTTGTTCAGGGTCAACTATATAACATAAACAGGCATATAGCATATCTGTGGTATTCAAATTTCACAGTGGAGGTTATTAGAAATAAAATGTTCATGAAGGTTTTTGAGGGAGATGATGAAAAAAGATTGAGAAACACTGACATCTGACAAATGACTAGATGTTGTCAAATGTTAGTTTCAGCTCTAATTTCCTGTATCTTCTATAAATAAAGCTTATGTTTCCAGATTAATCCTTTTCAAGGGCCTGAAATGTATATTTCAACCTTAAATATTAGTTATCGTATGTTCATAAGGAAAGATATGTGGTACTCCTTCAAAATATAAAAGTTACTTTGGTTTTCTCTGGTTTTGGGAAAACATGTACTTTTATAAAAAATGTTCAAAATAGAGAAATGTAGAAAGAAAAGTAAGATCATTGGTAGTGGCATATACTATTAGTTGGTTAACAAAGTATGTTTCCCTTCTTCCTGAATTTACACAACTGTATTTCTGTCCTTCTTTGCTGATAGATGCGCATGTAACTGAATTCTAGTCAATGGAACATAACTGGAAGTATCTTATTTCCAGGCCTGGGCTATTAAAACCTCTGACATAGCCTCCTCCATGCTCTAGTCAAAAAACTACTAGAGTAGTTTTGATTCTAGTCAAATGGAATGGCAATCCCTAGGACAACCTTGGAAGTCACTGGAATCCTGAATTTCTGAACGACTGCATAGCTTGTTCTTGACAAATTAGCTAATTAAGACTCATTCATTCATATGATAATATATGCATAATATATACAGTATATACAATCTACTGTTCTGTGTATTTGAGATTGATCTGTGAACAACTAGAATATTTATTGTGCCAACATGTGCCAATATTATATCTGATAAAGACATTGATACTCTATACCTGCTCTGTCCAGTATGGTAGCCACTAGCCACATGTGGCTAGTGGCTATCATAGTGGACAGTGCAGATATAGACGATTTCCACCATAACAGAAAGTTCTAATGGATAGCACTAAGCTGTGCTGTTGAGAACTAATGCTTGTAGAGGCACATACACCCACTTGAGTACATGCATACATGCTCACATGTATATATAGATGAATACATATACACGCATATATGCACATATGTAAAGGGAGGGTAATGTAATGGATCCAAGTACATGAACTGCGTTGTGACTCTCCACAATATTTATTCTACTACTGGCTAAATGATGTGTTGGTTTGAAGAGAAATTATGGAAGTTCATGGGAGAGTTGTGAGAATTATCAGTAGAAAGTAAGGTTAAGGATGAACCAGACCTAAGTAACTACAGGTGCTACTCTTCTAATTATTCTTCTTCTCTCCTTAAACCATCTACCTCATTTTTTCCCCTAAAAACTAAATCTAACCCATTAAGCACTTGGCTGCTTAATGAGCCTACTGATATATGAGAATGAAATTGTCCTTCATCAGTCGAGTGATTTCTATCTTCTGGATATGATTCCTCCTTTCCATCAAGGCTGTCCTGGCAGTGGTGGCACCAAATTCCTCCCTTTTCAGGTAGAAGAAGAGAGGAAGGTGTAGAAAATTTTGTTGAGTGTAGTGGTTCTCAAGTCTGGAGTGGGAGCACTGACCTACCAGGGGTGAAAAATTAGCCTACATGATTCTAATATTCTCCATCCTCCTTTCCACCATCACCCTGATTCTTGCCCTTCATGTTACGAATCTGATCTTGCTCTTTGGTTTTGTGGTGATATATGCAGCTTTGCTGAGTGGAATTTTATACTGTTACTTGCTAATGGGCCACAGATTCTTAGACAAGGCTGACCTGTACAACTCCCAGAATAATGATTACTTTTCTGTTTTGCATAATGGTCTTTAGGGTTTCATCTAATTTAGAGAAATAAGGAAGTAGATGAAAGTGTGTGGTGTCCAAGTTACATGGACTTTTCAAATAACCTAAGCAATGTAGGGTTTCTTCCCCATTTAAGTTAATCCTCAGTTTTATTTCCAGGAGTTGGAAACTCACAGGGGGAAAAAATGGGATGGTTGATTTAGTTCCTTGCCACCCTACACTGCAGTAATTAGGACTATATTAAAACTTTTAGGTGTCTGGATAGCCCGCAGTTTTCTCCTGATATAAAAGGAGTGCCTAGTGTTTTACAGGGCCTACATATTATGTAACTGTCGGGGAAAACAAGATCCAAACTCTTTCTTCTTAGGTTATTTACTGACTTAGGACATCCAGCTGTCAGTAAGTAGGTATGAAAATGATTGCCTAGGAATTATAAAACTTTCAAACAGAAGTCACGATTTGGCTTTTCCTCCAGCTTTTCCCTCTGACTTAAAAGAAAGCACCTCTCCTTCAATGGAATGAAATGAAAATGAAATCAAGGGACAGGGTCCTGTACCTCAGAATTTACACCAGAGCTTTCCACAAGGCAACATAAAAGCTCATTTATTTCTATTCTTATTTTTTCCTAAGAAAACTGACAAGCCCTCTGGAAGTCCCTGCTGCTAGAATCCCTATCTAATGTGAGATATGGGGCCCGATTCAATAATTCTTGAGAGGTTTTCAAACTGGTTTTGAGGAGCTAGTAGGCCCACTTTGTAATAGGAAGAAGCATCTGACATTTAGAATCCTGCCCCCCAATTTGCAAACAATAGAAGAGGAAAAGCTGCGCCCTCGCTTGGGCTTCTGCTGTGCTAATTACAGAAATGTAAAGCCCAGCTGTGGTCAGACCAGCTCATCAAGGAGAGATGTGTTAGACCAAGAAAGCAAAAGAAGGACTGAAATGTTTTTCATTTTTATTCCTTGCATATTGTCTGTTAGAACATTCAGCTCTGCTTAATTATAAACTATTTTTCCCATTTATAAACATGTTCTTTTCCTTTGCATTTAATGTGAATGAATAGCTGCTTCTAGACTAGAGTGTGGCTATGAGATTGGTGTTCAGCTTAAAGGCTGAGCTAAGATTTCTTTAACATTTCTGTATACAAATATCAATCTATAAATTTAATCTGTTTAAAAATGAAAGTTCTTGTCTCCTGTTCCAAATCCTTAACTACCCTAATCTACTCTAAAAACAAATAAAATCAACAAAACCAAACCAAAGAGAGCAAACAAGCAAATTTTTACTTTCCAAATAAATTCTAATTTTATTTCAACAGGGGGAACCTAATGTAATTTAAATATATTTTGTTTCCCCTTGATATTTCTTCTGTGCTTGCTTTTCCTGGGGATCTGAGTCCAGATTTGAACTACAAGCCTAACTTTGTTGTTATGTGCTTATTTTCTGTTAATGTAAGATATATGAGAAGAGATGAACAGAAAAAAGAAAAACTCGAGTGGCATTGGAAAGCATACATTAGTCAATGCAAACGTTTTGGACTGACTAGAAACTTTACCAGACTCCAAAATATTGAAAAGTGTTTTAATGCTTTTACTGTTTGTCCTTCTCATTTAGAAGTGTAAAACATTTGTACAGTGGTACTTTGTTACAGTGATGATGTGTTATTGTTTGGGAAGGACAATATCAATATTCTAGGCTTTTTGTATCAATAGACATATAGGTTGGGCATTATTATATGTAATATTAATAATAGACATTTACTGAAATTGTCCTAAATGCTTTAAGTGGCAAAGTAAAATGTCATTTACTTATGAGAAAGGGATCATCACCTCATGGTTGTGCACTGCATAAACTGTAAGAATTATCATCCACATTGGTGGTCACTGTAGATTTGTATATATACATACACAGTTGACCCTTGAACAACATGGCTTTGAACTTCATGGGTCCACTTATATACACATTTTTTTCAATAGTAAATACTACAGCACTATATGAGCTGTAGTTGGTTGAATCTGCAGATGTGGAGAGCCAACTATAATTTATACATGTTTATACATGGATTTGTCCACTGTGTAGAGGGTCAGCACCCCTAAATCCCTGTGTTGTTCAAGGGTCAACTGTATGCATACAGTTATTTTATATATATATATATATATATATATATATATAAAATGAAAATTTTCTGGCAGACAATAAACTACTTTGAGGAAGGAGTAGCTTTTTCTAAACATCACAATGAGTTTGTCGTGGGGCTAAAGGTAACTAAAAGCAACTTGTCCAGGATCACATAACTAATGAGTAATATATATTCAAATTTTCATTGGTTCAGTCCATAGTCCCTATTCTTAATTATGGTTTGTTGAGTTGACATACTCTGAATATCAGGAATATCATATAATAGAATTTTACTGTATTTGTGAGACTTTTGAAAATTCCTCTGGCACGAAACCTCTGAAGATCTACCTGCAGAAAATACATCTGAAGAATATATCCTCCTTTAGCCTAAGTGTTTATCAGGTATTAATGTTCATTTGTTAGGTCAGTGGTTCTCAACTGGTGGTCAGTATACTACTGGTGGAAACTTGAACTTCCCCAGGTAGAACCTAGGGTTCACGTAAAAATTACATGAATTTGCAAGACTACAGCAACATTAGTTAAATACAAAATCTGAACATACTTTTTAAATGTTTTAAAGCAGGCTTTTAATATTGCTCAGAGTGGGAACAGTGCTTATGAAAAATTTAGGAAAATTTGATACACACAGAATGGGAAACACTGAGATAATTCTACTTCCTCTACTTCTCTTTTCCTTATTTGCAAAGCTTTGTTTACCCACTTGGCCAACTGACACTTTTGAGTTTTACGGAAATAAGATTCTTGAGAAAGAGACAACTAAGGATAGGAGAGGGCTTTGGGTAAAATCAGGTAATAAGCTCTTGGATGCCACAGGGACAGCCTGAGATCATTAAACAGGCTGTGGGTCTTAGGGAAAACTAGGCTTATTTCACAAATTTGTAATGTGTCTCATGAAGAAGAAACCTCCCAATTCTTATCACATAAGATTAATTCACTATTTCAAGTTGAGTGTGTTCCATTCAACAAGAAGGTGTTGAGTGCTCTGAATGTTCAAAACACTGTGCTTCGCCCTGCAGCATACACAGATATGCAGTAATAGTCATCAATATCTGTACAGTGCTCTATAATTTACACATTTATCGGACATCTTATCATTTAAAACCTTGAGAAGAATCTATTATGGCTATCCCCATTTAAAGAAGAGAGAATTGAGGCCCAGTGACTTGCCTAAGTTTCAGTACATAAAAGGTGTCATACATGAGATTCAAACTCAAGTCTTCCAACTTTGGCATCCATCTTATTTCCATTACACCAGATTCCCTGCCCTAAACAACCTTTCACTTTAAAGTGAGAGAAATTTATACATAGCCACAAATGTGGCAAGAGTGTAATTGAAAAATAAAACATAGTAGCATGGTTTACCAAAATATTATACCAGTGAACACTAGATTACACTCCCAAATTGGGTGACAAGTTCAGATAGTGTGGCTTTTATATTTTAGGATCCGTATATTTTTCCCTTTTGAAGTCTGGGTAGTATTCTTTTTCATAGGTTTTCAGAAATCATAGTATGTCAGCTCTATATACTTGGGAATTAGACACCCTCTTCTTTCTCAGGATCAGATAGACTGCTTTCCACTCAACAATTTAAAAAAGCCTGTAGTAAATTATTTTTGACCTTTTCAGTCTATTTCCATGGATCCTCTCACTGGTAGCATATGAAATTTTTTGCCGGTCTGCAGTTTGATACAAGTTTTGTTGATGCTCTTAAATAGATAGAGTCTATTAAATAAGACATAATCACATGTAAACTCATAAAAATGAACAGTCCTCTGGGGAACCAGTGGCAATAAGCTCTTAAGTTTGAGAGAAGATTCTTAGCAGATATCAAGGCTGCTCTGATTCAAATATGTCTTGCAAGAAAGCACTATGGCGGTAAAGATTTAAGCAATTTCGTCTCCAAACAGAGACTAAAATTATTTGAGCTGGTAGAATTCCATAACCCACCTGCTGCTTTTGGAAGGTTGAAAACATTTTTTTTCCAGATACTTTCGTTTTCAATGAAATTTTTGTTGTGAGCATTTCCTCCTTGACTCTCTGTGATATACTTATTTTTGAGGCACTACAAATCAGTATAATTTAGTTATATTTTACTATTTCCTAAGTCAACAATTTTTCTTAATTAACAACATGTATAGGAGAAGAAGGATGGATTAGAAAATTTGAAGTCATCATACAACACTTGGGTAGCTTTCTATGAATAGTGTTTTATGATTTCCTATCAGTATCCCTTCCCATGTGGATGTAAAAATGTACTTGAGAATGGAAAAGTTAGAATAAATAGCAGTTGCCTATAAAAATTGTTGGGAAAGCAGTCATCACATGACCTGTTGCCTGTCCTGGGACTGCCCAATTAGTGCTCTGGGTCTGGAACTTTCCCTTATGTGGAGGCCAGGTTCCAAGCTATTGCTTGACCCTAGATTCTTCTTACTTATTAGGAGAAATCTTTCCTTGTCCTGGGTGTGCAGTGAACTTCTTATATTGCTTAAGCATGTGCGTCATATGGCACCTGGCCAGTCCCACTCTCTTCCTCTCTTCTGCAGCCTGAGAGGGGTATGTGCAGTTCATTGCCCTGAGACAGCTCTCTAGAGAGACCCCCTTGGCCATGGGAGACTGGAGCACACTAGAGATGATGATATTGCTGCATCTCTTCTCCTTTTTGCGAGTTAAGCATTGTTCCAACCAGGGTCTCGTGTGCTGAGTCCTTCTCAACAACTCTGAACCCATTGAAGATGCAATGGGCCAAGCTGTGTGGGATCATACTTCTGGTGGTTGGCATTGTTACACTCTTTGGCATCCTCTACACAGTGAGAATCTTCACCAGAGACTGGTAGCTGGATCTTCCTGTTCCACAAAAATGAAACCTAGTTTTTGATTTAAAAAATCCCAGTCTAGGGTTATTTGAAATAGTTATGAACACCTGGCAGCAACGCAAAATGCACTTAAAAGTGTCTCCTCAAAAATGTGAAACATATTATTGAGAGGTTTGAGATTAATCTGACCTATTTTAATACCAATTTTAATATAATTTGTACATTTAACTTGCATTTGGGTTAGGGATAAAGATGTCATGCGTATGGTATGACTACTGTCCTACTTACATATGATTCTTTTGACCTTTAAGAAAGCATCATCATCACAATGGTCACCACTTCCTCTTTCAGAAACTCAAGTATACACACAGTCACTGACTAGATTCTCCAAAATATATTGTGAATCTGTTCATTTTCTTCCATCTCCACTGCTATGATCCTGGTCTACGGCACCATATCTCTCACCTGGATTAATGCAATAACCCCCTATAATTCCTCTCTACCTCACAGTTAAATTAATCTCTTTAAAATATTAATTAAATTTTATAATCCTCTTGGTCAAAATCCTCCAATGCTTTCCCATCACACTTGGAATAAACCCCAAAATCTTTTTCCTTGCCTATAAGGCATATACTCTATCTTATAGAAGCTGTTCTAGAAAATATCAAAAGAGGAAAAGTTGCCAAAGTCATTTTATGAAGTAGGTAAAACCTGTTACCAACACTTGAGGTATAAGTGTTGGAAAATTATCATCAAGAAAAAAGACTTATAGACCAATATCACTCATGGACACAGGTACAAAAATCTATGCATATAAAATACTGGCTAATTGAATCCTAGATTGTATTAAAACTAATATGTCATGATTGAGTACTTGTTATCCCAGGAATGATATGATTGTTCAAAAATCAGAACTTCAGGGCTTCCCTGGTGGCGCAGTGGTTGAGAGTCCGCCTGCCGATGCAGGGGACACGGGTTCGTGCCCCAGTCTGGGAAGATCCCACATGCCGCGGAGCTGCTGGGCCTGTGAGCCATGGCCGCTGAGCCTGCGCATCCGGAGCCTGTGCTCCGCAACGGGAGAGGCCACAACAGTGAGAGGCCCGCGTACCACACACACACACACAAAAATCAGAACTTCCACCCACTTAATTCATCCCATTGAAGAACTTTTAGTTCTTTAATATTATATGACTTCCAGGACTTTTATGTCTAGTTCAGATGTTTCCTCTGACATAGAGACTTTCTATATCTGCTTGCATAATTAACATTTCATTTGAATGTTCTTTAAGCATTCTCAAAATTAACACAGCCAAAACTGTGTTGATATTTCTTCCAAAACCTGCTCCTCTCTAAGTTTTCCCCAACTCAGTAAATGGACACTTCCCTCCATTCCATCCAGAGGCTGACCATTTCTCAGCATGTACCACCCGAGTCCTAGTTGCCATCATCTCACCTGGAATAGCCTACTGGCTGGTATTCCTGTTGTCAATTTTTTTTTTTTGTACTCCTGTAGTCTTTTTTATTTTTATTTTTTTGCGGTAAACAGGCCTCTCACTGTTGTGGCCTCTCCCGTTGCGGAGCACACGCTCCAGACGTGCAGGCTCAGCGGCCACGGCTCACGGGCCCAGCAGCTCCGTGGCATGTGGGATCTTCCCAGACCGGGGCACAAACCCACGTCCCCTGCACCGGCAGGCAGACTCTCAACCACTGCGCCACCAGGGAAGCCCCTGTATTCTATTTTAACAGAGTAATTCTGTTAAAACATAAGATAGATCATGTCATTCCTTAGTGCAAAACCCTCCAATGGCTTTCCTGGCTCCATCAGGGTAAAAGCAAGCTTTAACAAGGGTATCCAGGGACTTCCCTGGCGGTCCAGTGGTTAAGACTACATGCTTCCACTGCTGCGGACACGGATTCAATCCCTGGTCACTAAGACGCTGCGTGGCCAAAAAAAAAACAAAAAAAAACAATGGTGTCTACAACCCCCATAGTCTGCCTTATTTCCTCTTGGCTTCACTTCCTGCCACTCTTCCTCCTCTCTCTTAGCTCCAGCTCAGCAGTTGACTTTCATCAGCCTGGATTGCTTTGCTGCTCTCCCAGGTATTCATGTGACAAACTCCCTCCTTTTCTTTTGGTCTTTATTTAAATGTTACCTTTCTAGTGAAGTCATCCCTGAATACCTTATTTGAAATTGCCAGCCCTTCATTACTTGCCTTCTTTTTAATGTTTTTGTTCCATATGCTAATATCTTTCTTTCTTTCTTTCAACATGTTTTTCAATTTTGAAATCTTGGTTTGTCTGTTCTAATATTTCTCCTAATGATATCCATATAGAAATAGTTGTGCTCCTTAACTGTCTTGCTATCCAGGCCTGTGAGTTCATTTTCCCCTGGGAGTCTCACCGATGCTGTTAGGTAGTACAAATAGAGGAAGGCCAGACCCTTGTCAGGGTCAGCTCCAAAGATTTTAGTGTGTATGTTTTGGAGTTTGTGTGTGTGTGTGTGTGTGTGTGTGTGTGTGTGTGTAAGAGAGAGACATCTCAGGTGAAGAGACCAGGTACCAGAAAACCATAGCCTACTAAACAATTCCTTAGATCAGATCCTCACACTTTGCACCCCAAGGCCCAAGGAGAAGCAGCTGTAGGATGAGACATACATAGATTATAATTCACCAGCCCTGGGTGCTTGGAAGGATAAGGGTGAGATGCTTCTCATCTGAGGTTAGTTACTTCTCCCCTATTTCTCTCTGCAGCTCCCAAGCAGAGGACTTTGTCTTGTTTTGATTTAACCTTTGAGAACACCTGGACCAGAAATGTGAGTTACGCAGCTATAGGAGCAGTGGAGATGGGAGGAACAAAGGGGAAGGGGATACAACAGCAGATCCCCAAGGGTGGTATCCTCTCTCTTTTGGCCTCAAGCCAATGCTACTACTCCACATACACCAGTTAGTTCAAACCTTTTTCAGCAATGCTCCTGGGGTTTTCTCAAAGTTTTCTCAATATCTTGATATTTTTTAAGTGGGGGTGGTCTTGGGGAGGGATCCAGAAGTTGTGGTAGTTCAGCATCTTGTTCTAGAGCATATTACTGTGTAACTTACTTATATTGCTTATTTTCTGGTTTTTTTTTTCTACTATAAGATCTTTAAGTGCAGAGATTTTTTCTGTTTTGTTCACTGTTCTATCTGCAGATTCTAGGACAGTGACTCTTACACAGTAAGTATCAATACTTATTGAATAAGGAGACAGTCACAGATTGGGAGGAGTTTTCAAATACCTAAAACCAACAAAGAAATCTGGAATATATAAGAAACTCCTACAAATGAATATCACAAACACAATACCCAAAAGGAAAAATAAAGATTATAAACAACAATTCAAAGAAGGAGAAATAAAAAATGACCAACAAGTATACGAAATGATGTTCAACCTATAATATAACTATGAGATATAATTTTATACCCATTAAATTGACAACGGTTAGAAAATACATAATACCAAGTGTTGGCAGGGATGTGGGCAAGTGAGAATTTCTAAGAACTGTGGATAGAAGTATAAACTAGTACAGCTACCTTGGAGGGAAATCTGGCAGTGCTCAGTGAAATGGAGCATGGAGATAAGGTCCACAAGTGGAAATATGTGAGGATATCTACTGCAGGATTATTTGTGGTAGCAAGGATTAAGAGGTATTAACAAGGTAGATAAGTAAACTGTGGTATATGGATATGATGGGATGCAGAAGTCAGAAGTCATGAATTATATTTATGTCTGGCAAAATGAACAGAACTCAAAAACATAATGTTTAGTGAACATATAGGAAACAGCATGTGATTATTAGTGATTAGTAATTAAATATTAATATATGTATATAATAAAATTACACTCTAAGTTCATCTAAACTATAAAACACCCTACTTTTCAAGGAAAATTGTATGTTTAAGGAAAAATAGATCAAATATAGTGGGTGAAAATAAGATAAAATATGTGTTTTTTTAGTACAGATGACAGCAGTGTGTCATAAACTGGAGTGTGTGGTGACTAAATTCTACACATCAGGGGTTTAAAAATAGTAAGAATATGGGGATGGGGTTGACAGCTTAGGTCTCGGAGGCAGTAGCAGGGTTCCCAGAAGTTCTGCTCGCAGACTGCTACATTGAGCTCTATATTGAATGAAAATAGAGATTTTCTCGGATTCAACTTGTTACAAGGTATTATTTCATAGTGCTAATGGTTGTTGCAGTAGTTGTAGACAAGGGAGCCGCCAACCTGCTAGATAGATTGTGTCACAGCCAGTTTTTCATGTGAATTATACTCTACTGAATTGCTGCATTCTGTCCAATCATTAGGGCTGAGGAAACCTTCGCCTGGGGAGGGGACTTAGGTTGAAAACATGCTGCCAATAGAGATTCATGCCAGGAATGGTGCCAGCTACTGGATGTAAAAAATGGAGTAAGACAGAATCTGTCTTCAAAAAGCTCACAGTCTACTGGGGCAGACAGAAACATAAATATATAAATAATTAAAATAATATGGTATATGTAATCATAGATGTCAGTTGGAATTAATAAACAATGTTTGATAGTTACAATTCAAACTTTCCATATCATTCCTTGAATGAAACAGTGTCTCACTGATACCCATATTCATGAACCTAAAAGGTACACACAGGTGAAAGAACAGAAAAAAATCTTTGATTTCTTTTTTTTATTATGTAAAACCAAAGTTTCTGAGATGTTCTAAAAAAAATAGCCTTATACATGATCAGAATGCAGATATAAACAGTATTCACTAAAGTAAATATAAAATGTTTACGTCTCAAATGCACTAGCCTAGGAGTTAACCCCTTGTAGTCTTTGCACTTAAACTGTGTAATATGCAAATCACTTTCCCAGATGATTTTTTATTTGAAGGTATGTAGGTTTAATTTTTAAAAAAACAGCTTCAGCTCTGTATTGCTCTGTATACTGAAGTGTCAAGGCTAAACTATTAGAATGGGTATTGGGTAAAATTTTAGAATTTGTTTTTTTGCATGACAGATTATTTTCAGAGTTAATAGCATTTTAAAAACAGAATTAAATTTTCTTCAAGTTTTGTTGATAGAATCATGCTGTACTGGCAATACTTTCCTCCCCCTTTGGCTTTAATTCATGTCAGTGTCTAAAAAAACAGTCAAGCCCTTCATCTGCAAGCTGTGGCTCATTTATATTTGTAGGTACTTACTCTTGCTTGGAAGTGGAAAAAAAAGTTATGTCACTATCTTTGGAAGATAAGGGAAATTAGTGTGAAGGGTAGTGAATTGTCCTGAACTTTGGAAGACTATATTCAACCAAAAGGAAAAGCCAAGTCCTTGCTTCAGAGATTGTGGTTTGATAGCATTAGCACTGCAAAGAATAAACACTTTATTATTAAATATCTTTCTAAGAGTTCTGTTTTATTTTAATTTTTAAATACTGTCCCCTGCTCCCTCCCCTCTGGGTCATATGCTCTCACACACCCATGCATTCAACTCTGGCATGTTAGAATGGATTTATCATGTAAGCCCTTCTCATCTACCCCAGGATGGGCCAGAGGACACACCTTTCACCACCACTGTAAGGAATAAATTGGTGAGGAGAGTCCCAGAATCCTTGAAGAGTCTGTGGTCACTTTTCTTTGTGGGTCAGAAATTATAGTGGGAAGTGCTGCCGCTGAATTGGACAACTAAATGCAATGTGAATAACTGAATCTCACAGTGACTGGGTCATGTCACAAGGTGGGTGTGGTTACCATAATGGACAGCAGAGTCGAAGCAGTATTCATAATAATCTTGACCTGAGCAGACCTATGGACTTGGCTAATTGATCATGGTGTCCCTAGCAGTGACATAGATGGGAAGTCTACTAAATTCTTACTTAATCTGTATAAGTGGGAGAGTTCTTGGTCAAGTGAATAGAAGTCTAACTGGAATCATTAAAACAGAGTCATGACCCCTTAATAAATTCCCAGACTTGAGCCAGTTTACAGACCAAGAATCCCATGAATGAAAGGGAGGTCAGGTCTCCTTAAGGAAGAACCTTCCTACAATGCCAAAATTTATACTGCTAACCTTTCTCCCAGCCTCCTCAAAGGCATCTATTGCCTTTTAACAAGGTTACTATGCACTGAGAAAAAGAGAGAATCACATTTTGATTTTTAGGCATCTCCTCTGAAATGAAATTAATTCCAGGAGACCAAAAGTGTCACTGTGGTCTACCAGTCAGAGTTTAAGCTTAAGGAGTTCAGGTGATTGATGAAATTTTACTCCAGGTCTATCTCACAGTTGATTTTAGTGGTTCTTGAATGGCTATGGACTGAATGTGTCTTCCCAAAATTTATATATTGAAACCTAATGCCCAATGTGTTGGTATTAGGAGGGGGTCTTAGATGAGGATGGAGCCCTCATTAATAAGATTAGTGCCCTTATAAAAGAGTTCCCCCAGAACTCCTTAGCCCCTTCCGCCATGTGAGGACAGTGAGCAGGTGCCATCTGTGAACCAGAAAGTGGGTTCTCACCAGACACTGGATCTGTCAGAGCCTTGATCTGGACTTCCCAACCAACAGAACTGTGAGAAATACATGTTTATTGTTTATAATCAATTCAGGTTATGGTATTTTTGTTATAACATCCTGAATGGGCTAAGATACAAACCCATCTTGTGGTTATTTCCTCAGTTCTGGAATGAATAATTCAAATAGACATACTCAGCAACTGGAAAATTCAACTCTTACCTTTAAAAGTATGTCTTGGTCTACTTGGGCTTCCATAACAAATTTTTAGGACTGGGTGACTTAAACAACAGAAATTTATTTTCTTACAGTTCTGGTGACTAGAAATCCCAGATCAGGGTGCCAGCATAATCAGGTTTGTTGGAGGCTTTCCTCATGGCTTGCAGATGGCTTCCTTCTAACTATGTTCTCAGGTGGCCTTTCCTAAGGGCATGCATGCTGAGAGAGTGCAAACCATAATTCTCTCTGATGTCTTATAAGAGCACTAATACTATCATGAGAGCCCCACCCTTATGACCTAATTGACCCTAATTACCTTTCAAAGCCCCCATCTCCAAATATCATCATGTTTGAGTGAGGGCTTCAACATATGAAGTTAGGCGATAAGCATTCAGTCCATAATATTCCACCCCTGAACATCTAAAATTAATGTTCTTCTTGAATGAAAAATATATGCATTGCATACCAACAACCCCAAAGTCTTAACTTTTTTTAGCATTAACTCTAAAGTCCAAAAGTTTCATATCAATATCGTCTAAATTGGCTATGAGTGAGCCATGAGGTGCAATTCATCTGGAGGCAAAATTCCCCTCCAGCTCTGAACCTGTGAAATTATACAAGTTATGTGCTTCCAAAATACAATGATGGGCAGTCATAAGATAGACATTCCCGTCTCATTTTTTTTTTTTTTTTGCAGGGCAGGAATAAAGATGTAGACATAGAGAATGGACTTGAGGACACGGGGTGGGAGGAGAAAGCTGGGGCAAATTGAGAGTAGCATCAACATATATACAGTACTGAATGTAAAATAGTTACCTAGTGTGAAGCAGAAGCATAACACAGGGAGATCAGCTCAGTGCTTTGTGATGACCTAAAGGGGTAGGATAGGGAGGATGGGAGGGAGGCTCAAGAGGCAGGGGATATGGGGACAAATGTATGCATATGGCTTATTCACTTTGTTGTACAACAGAAACTAACACAGTACTGTGAAGCAATTATACTCCAATAAAGATCTATTAAAAATAAAAAAGATAAACATTCCCATTCTAAAAAGGAGTAATAGGAAAGAAGGAACAGGTGATGGATCTAGAGCAAGTTCAAAGCCTAGCAAGGCAAATTCCATCAGATATTAAGGCTTGAGAATAATCCTCTTTGCTTTGATGCTCTGCTTTCAAAGCTCTACCCACTGGAGCAGAAGCACCACTCCCCTGGCTCTAGGTGGGAGTCCCAGTCCCTGGCTCCACAGGATGGTCTCAACTCCAAGGTTGTGGTCAGAGGCTGTCTGGCCTATTGAAACTGAGGCATTGGCTCTAGTAATTTCTAAATTGCTTTTGAGGTACTTCTCTTTTCTTGAAGGATATTGCACGTATGCAGATGAATAGCTCTATGGCCCAGTCCTGCAGGGTCTAAGAAGTCCAACATCTTTCTTTATTTCATCCTGTCTCCATCCCCTTCAGTTCAAATTGGTACTGCTTCTGCTCTTATAATACCATAAACTCTCTATCAAGTGACAGTCCAGCTACACCTTTGGTGTTCTTTTCTGCACACAATTTCTCAGTTTTTTGCAATATGAACAGGCTGAGAATTTTCCAAATCTTTAAGTTTGGGTTACTTTTTGCTTTACATGCTTCTTTCAACTCATCTCTTTCTTCTCACACTTTACTATAAGCAGTCAAGTGGAACAAAACCCCACTTTGCATAGTTTGCTTAGACGTCTCTTCAGCTAAATATCCATTCTCTTCACTTGCAAGTTCTACCTTCCACAAAACACTAGAACACAAATCCAGCCAAGTTCAATGTCACTTTATGACAAAGACTGCCTTTCCTCGTTTCCAATAACATCTTCCTCATTTCCATCTGAGACCTCACCAGAACTGCCCTTAATGTTCATGTTTTTACCATGCATTTCAAAACTCTTCCAGTCTATACTCATTACCCAGTTCCAAAGCTGCTTCCACACATGTCTAGGTACTTGTTACAGTAGCAACTACCTGTCTTGGAACCAAAATCTGTGTTAGTCTGGGTTCTTCAGAAAAACAGAAGCGTATAATGTATTACATATATATAAACAGGAAAGATATATCTTAGAGAAAGAGAAAGAGAGAGATCTATTATAAGGAATTAGCTCATATGATTGAATTTAGAGGCTGAGAAGTCCAATATCTGCATTTGGCAATCTGGAGACTCAGGAGAGCTGCTGACTTAGTTCCAGGAGGACAGCCAGACAGAGAGCAAAAATTCTTTCTTAGCCTTTTACTCTATCCAGGTCTTCAACAGATTAGATGAGGTCCACCCACATTGGGGAGGGCAGTCTTCTTTACTCTATTGATTAAAATGTTTATCTCATCTAGAAACACCCTCACAGACACACCCAGAAATAATGTTTAACCAGATATCTGGACACCCCATGGTCCAGTCAAGTTGACACATAAATTAACTCTTACAGGTCCACCCATTTTCAACTTGGCATCCATATACATCTTCTTAAAACATACTTAAGGGCTTCCCTGGTGGCGCAGTGGTTGAGAGTCCGCCTGCCGATGCAGGGGACACGGGTTCGTGCCCCGGTCCGGGAAGATCCCACATGCCGCGGAGCGGCTGGGCCCATGAGCCATGGCCGCTGTGCCTGCACGTCCGGAGCCTGTGCTCCGCAACGGGAGAGGCCACAACAGTGAGAGGCCCGCGTACCGCAAAAAACAAACAAACAAACAAAAAAACATACTTAATCTCTAAATAAAGACAATAACAAGGTCATAATTCCACCCAACATTATACAACTATGCTGTATACAACTGGAAATGAACTAATTCCTTCGCCAGAAAAAGAGGTAAAATCCTTAAACAATGTTTGCTCTTCTCCTTGATATCCTGTAACTTAAATACGATGATGTAAAATTAACAATATTTAAATGCTAGATATAAAGGCAATACATCTTAAGTTACAATAGAATATCATTTATTTTTATTATAGACAGTGTAGACATGGTAATGAATATAAAAAACTGGGGGAGGGAAAATGATACTCAAAATGCTTGTTGAGCCATAATTTCTGCCCAAGGCTGATTAATGCAAGAGAAGAAAATTTATTTAGTTGCTTATTTACAGTATACATTCTTCCAGAAAGCATTTCTTGTACCTCTACAGGTGTGTGAAATATGACAAACTGGAAAAATAGAAAAAAGGTTGAGGTTAAATGAAGCTAGCAATAAGGTTCTAATCAATAACATGGCAGACCAAAGGGACGGGGGAGGTGAGCACGTATTTATTTCTAAGCCTTCTACAACAAAAACTGGTTCACAGTTTTCATTGAAACAGACATCCTTGGCATCGGATCAGATATAAGTTTCTTCTGAGTAAAAAATGAGTTAAAATAAGTTAAATTGGTTATTTGATGGTCTAAGTAATTTGATTAAAATTTTCACTTTTCAATTTTTCTGATGTTCTGGTATAGTGGGAAAAAGCTTGGGTTCTGGAGCCAAATCTATTTGGTTTGAAATTCTGGCTCTTTTTAAAATTGTTTTTGGTTGTGTGATATTGGGCCACTTACTTAATCTTTCTGGTCTTACTTTCCTCGTTTGTAATGTAGATGCAGTAATACTTCTGTCATGAGGTGGCTGTAAGAATAAAATGTATATAAAGCTCCTTGTACTATACTTAATCCCCCTTTCCTTTCCTTCCCTCTTAGAGAATGTGGTATTTAGTCATAATGCACACAAATTTATTCTCTGTGAAAACCTGCAAATGGGGCACAGATTGCAGAATTGTTGGTACAGGTAATATTAACACCAGCTGACTTTTGCTGAATACACGCTTAGGGTAAAATAACTATTTCTTTAAAAATATACACACTCAAACGAAGACCAAAAATGTGCAATTGCATGTGCGCCCGTGTACACACACACACATGCACACACACACACAGAACCACCCCACAATATCTTATGTTAAGGTTGATCTCATGTATTTGATTCTTTAACATTCTTCAGACAGTCCTATTTTCTGAAGTATGAGTCTTTAGACACATATGTCTTAGATATTGTAGTCTCAAGAAAGTAACTGTGCAGCACTGCAATTAGGTACAGAGCATTCTCTTTCTGTAGTGCAATTTGTGACCAGTAAGTCAAGCTTCAGAGTCCTTCCTCTAGAATTGTTGTGAAATAATTTTCACATGGAGTTGAAAATTAATAGGCTATTCATTTAAAAAGGTTTATCTGTTGTAAGACCTGTGTTAAATCCGCTGCACCTCTTTACACTCATCCTTTCACCTCCCTTCACATTTTTATCCAGGTGAAATCAGGTCCAAATTAGCATCCTGAGGACATCTGGGGGACAAGAGGTCACAAAAGCATTCACATGGATGCTCTTGACATGGTTGTGGGTGCAAGTAAGTGCTCTCTGATTACATGCATAAAACCTTGAGGTCTCTTCCAGTCCAAAGTGGTGAAACTCCAGCTTTCCACTCTATGATGGCCTTTCTGAGTACCTGCCCTTCCCCTTGGGGATAATTGGCCAAATTTGCTCTACTGTGGGAATGACCCTGTAACTGTTATAGGATGTACCTGCTACAGTCAACTTGAAACACCTGTAGTTTGTTGCGCTCTGTTCACTGACACAATAGCTTAAATTAAGCCTGCTCTGATTATTCTGTGATATTTGAGCTCATGTTTTGGCTTATTTTTCTCTAGATTTCAAGACACTGTGACATTGATGAATTGCCTCAAAAAGGTAAAAAGGAATATTAGATGCTGTGTTAACGGTATCCGTTTGAAAATATCACAATATTCCCATAATTTATAAAAACTAGCAAAAGAGTAAACTACAAACGAAGTGATTCAAAAAAATGTCTTTTAATAAAAGTTTAAAGTCTTCAAAATATATTTTCCCCTGGAGCAAACTTTTTCCATTTAATATTGTGTCTGTTAATTAGTGCTTCAAATTTGCAAATTCTTTATTGGTTTATATCAATGTAATACCCAAAGCTCATCTCATTGCCAGATTTGAATGAAATATGATCCTGTTTATTCTATTAAAATGAGGGCCTGAAATTGTTACCCAAATGCCACAGGAATTCTTGCCATTTTCTCATCAAATTCCTCATCAGATTTTTTGTTAAAGTCACATTGTTTTAGATTTTGTGCCTTGGCATTTAAATGAAATTCAATGTGCCCCACTGGAGGAAACATCTGTAGGGACATATTATGTACAATATCCATTCCAATCAAGCAGGAGTGTACTGAGAGCCTGAATGAGGAGCTTATTCTTGCTTCACTCTCCTCTGATGTGGCTATTGAGATGATCTATAAGAGGGGGAACATTTATAAAAATTAAACCAGCAGTGGAGCACAGTATTTTAAATGCTCAAATCAAATACTTTTTAAAGACACAATATCAGTTTCAGTGAATGGATTCCTGCATCTTTCTTTTGATGTAACAGACTTTATATATATATATACAGCATCTGATCCAGACTTTAGACAGCTTAGAGAGTCATTTGGTGATGAGAATTTTCAAGGTCCATGTGCCCCAGTAAGCTCTTGTTTACTTGATTTTAACAACCTACCATGTCCTTCAATAGTCAGCCTCAGTTCATACACTCTGTGTAACCTTTGATATTTGCAATGTGACACAAAACTCTTACAACTAGTGCTGTGCCGAAATGGTCAAGGGATGAGAACAATTCCTGTCCTATTTTAGAGCCACACATAATGGAAATTTTCCAAAATGGTCCTTGGGAAATGACTAGAGTATGATGGCTAGGACTCATATAAAACAGGGATAATTGTTAAACTGACCCCATAGAGCTTTAATATACATGGGGATCAAACAAATAATGTGTGCAAAACACTTAGACCATGGCATTAGGTCTAAGTGCCTAGTAAATATTAGTTATTACTGTTATTGTCAGGAATGACTTCACAGAGGAGGTGGGATTGGTATTGGATGGTTTTTCATCAGCTTCAGAACAAGGCATTCATGTAGCAGGAATAGCTTGCACAATGGTTTGAATGTAGGGAAGCAGAAAGTGTACTGAGAGGGTCACTAGATCAGTTTAGTTGTTGCTGAACGCTCATAGTTATTGTCACCATCAAGTATACAGAGAGCCTATTAATGTATAAGCCAGTGAGCAACATGCCAGCATACAAAGAGAGCCATGCAGTTTCAATCTAGACAACGCTCTCCTAGGCCTGGTGTACATAAAAGAGATATTTCATTTCTAGGTACTTCAGTGTATAATTAAGTAACTGAAACACTGTATCGTAAACAACATGAACCATACAGCATTCTCCTGTCAAAATGCACTTAGATTCCTGTTGGAAGACAAAGCTGCTTCTAAAAGAAATAATTCAATCTCCCAGTTCATACTAAAGTGAACCATTCTCTCATCTTTTCATTGCTTTGCTTCCTGCTTACTTTTGCTATAGTTATGATGTGTATCATGGCATGAACATGGAATTATGTCTTTATAAGTAAGAGGAAGATAATGTGACACATTATAAAATGTAGATTATACATTCTCATTTCTGCCTTTCAAACTTTCTTTCAAATCCAAGGGCTGGCTTTGTAGGGCTAAATTTCATTTACTCAACTCAAAAAACTATTGTGTTTGGTAAAGTTTGGACAATTCTGGATTATATAAAAGTATTCAGGTTTCCTAACTTTAGGAACTTTAAAATGTTAATGGACATTTTAAATATGTAGGAATAAGATGTAGTAAGCATGGTTTCTGACACTGATTTGGCATGGAAACCCTTTTCTATATAACATGACAGAATTTCTGCTTTTGGGAATACCCTTGGGATATCATGCTCAGTCTTAACGGTCTTAGAGATGAAGGGATATTTATGTAACAATGATGGATGGTAATACAGACTAGAGACGAACAATAGTTTTTAAAAAGTATTTCAAATTAGTGAGAGTATAATATTTTACTTTCACATAGCTTGATTCATCCAAGAAAATTAAAGCATTTCCTCTAGACTTGTGAAATCCTTAAGTATTAGGATCATTTTTTATTCCTCTTTGGAACCTCAATACCATACGTAATCACTCTTTCCACTGGGAATGCTAAATGTACAGGATGTGGATGGCCAGCAGCCATTTTATTTTGCTACATAGAGAAATCTTGTCTGAGAGGAGGAGGAGGAAGAAGAGAAAAAGGAGGTAGAGGGGAAGGACTTTGATGACACTGTTTCAGCTCCTGGATTTAGCTGTACCCGAAGTCAATATGCCCCAGAATTTTAATTTATGTAAACTTATTAAATTTCCTTTTACAGGTAAGCTTCTTTGCGTTCTTTTACTTATAACTAAAAGTGTCCTTATGTATCAAAATTGCAGTCAGCAGATTCCAAACGTTGGAATTGGTTAAGCAGAGGTAAGATACATCAGTGTAAGGATTCTCCCATGCATGACTAATGTCTGTGTGGCAGACTGAGAGTTGACAACCCAATTCTAGTCTCTCTTTTATTACTATCATAATCAGTGATTTTTCTAGGTAGCAAAGTACCCAGCTGAAAAACACATTTCCCAGACTTCTTTGCTGCTTGGGGATGGCAAGATGCTGCAGTTTTGGATATGAGATATAAACAGAAGTCTTAGCATAGGACTCTCAGTGAAGTTCCTTTGATGACAGCCATGCCCAGCTGACATATGCCTTTCACCTTATTCTTCCCGCATCCTCCTATCTGTGTCAGCATCATAGTGTCTGAGATTATGCAGACTGGGTCCACACCTCAAGCATGTGGTGAAGCAGAGATAGAAGAAGGCGTTATACCAATGACATCATGGTACTGCTCGGGGTTTTCAACTTTCTGATCTCTTAATGTGTGAAAACAAACCAACCGACCTCTATTTGGTTAAATCATCATAAGTTCAATTTTCTGTTGTGTGTAGCTGAATATGCTTCTGAAATGACACAGCAAGACAGCTGCTTAAACTGTTGGCAATGAGTCCTGGGACTCCATCCAAAGCCTACCACATCTGAGGCATCGGAGGAAGGACGAGTGGACAATGTCAGTGTGCTGGGAAGTGCTGATGCCTTCTTGCAGTCATTAGTAAGTCTTTTAGTAAGTTCTTTAAGAAAGAGATGAGCTTCAGTCCTTCAGTTCTCAAGCTGATCTTCAAAGACAGTCTGAACAGAAAAATTCAGATAATTATGTGTTCTGTGGATGAAATCCAATGATGTAATTGGCACAATGCCAGCTGACCATAAAAATTATTTTGATAAAAAATGAGCATTTAGAGTGAGCACTAAAGACAAACTTCGGTGAATTCAGAAAATTTAATTGACTCAGCCTTGGGCTTGCAAGAAGGGTATTCTGATAAGTTGATTAAATAGCTCTATCACAATATTGCTCAACTAGATGTTATGCTCATTATTGAGTCTCTTATTTCATACCATTTAAAGATAATTTCTATTGTTTTTGTCCTTTTTTGATAGTATGATTGTTCAAAAATTCTATTCATAATGTAGTGATAAAAAGCATAGACTCTGAAGGGAAACACCTTGAATCTCAGTTTTAGCCATTTGATATTGATCAAACTACTAACTTCTCTGCACCTTAGTTTCCTCATCTCTAGAATGGAAATAGTAGTAGTACCAATGTCACAGAGTCATCATGAGGATTTAAAGTGTTAACACATGTAAAACACTTGGAATGGTGCCTGACTTTAGTAAACCCAAAGTGTTAGCTATTATTATTTTATTTTTATTACTATAAGAGTTGAAAACTATTAGACTATATTGAATTTTATTAAAACAATTTTTACCATCTTTATTGGACTATAATTGCATTACAATGATGTGTTAGCTTCCGCTTTATAACAAAGTGAATCAGCTATGTATACATATAACCCCATATCTCCTCCCTCTTGCATCTCGCTCTCACCCTCCCAATCCCACCCCTCTAGGTGGTCACAAAGCACCCAGCTGATTTCCCTGGACTCTGTGGCTGCTTCCCACTATCTATCTATTTTACATTTGGTAGTGTATATATGTCCATGCCATTCCCTCACTTCATCCCAGCTTACTCTTCCGCCTCCCTGTGTCCTCAAGTCCATTCTCTACATCTGCATCTTTATTCCTGTGCTGCCCCTGGGTTCTTCAGAACCATTTTTTTTTAATATTCCATATATATGTGTTAGCATATGGCATTTGTTTTTCTCTTTCTGACTTCACTTTGTATGACAGACTCTAGATCCAGCCACATCACTACAAAAAACTCAATTTCATTTCTTTTTATGGCTGAGTAATATTCCGTTGTATATATGTGCCACATCTTCTTTATCCATTCATTTGTCGATGGACACTTAGGTTGCTTCCATGTCCTGGCTATTGTATATAGAGCTGCAATAAACATTGTGGTACTTGACTCTTTGCGAATTATGGTTTTCTCAGGGTATATGTCCAATAGTGGGATTGCTGGGTCATATGGTAGTTCTATTTTTAGTTTTTTAAGGAATCTCCATACTGTTCTCCATGGTGGCTGTATCAACTTACGTTCCCACCAACAGTGCAAGAGGGTTTCCTTTTCTCCACACCCTGTCCAGCATTTATTTTTTGTAGATATTTTGATGATGGCCATTCTGACTAGTGTGAGGTGATACTGCATTGTAATTTTGATTTGTATTTCTCTAATGATTAGTGATGTTGAGCATGCTTTCATGTGTTTGTTGGCAACCTGTATATCTTTGGAGAAAGGTCTATTGAGATCTTCTGCCCATTTTTGGATTGGGTTTTTTTTTTTTTTTTTTGATATTGAGCTGCATGAGCTGCTTGTAAATATTGTAGATTAATCCTTTAATGCTTCATTTGCAAATATTTTCTCCCATTCTGAGGGATGTCTTTTCATCTTGTTTATGGTTTCCTTTGCTGTGCAAAAGCTTTTAAGTTTCATTAGGTCCCATTTGTTTATTTTTGTTTTTATTTCCATTTCTCTAGGAGGTGGGTCAAAAAGAATCTTGCTGTGATTTATGTCATAAAGTGTTCTGCCTGTGTTTTCCTCTAAGAGTTTTATAGTGTTTGGCCTTACAATTAGGTTTTTAATACATTTTAGTTTATTTTTGTGTGTGGTATTAGGGAGTGTTCTAATTTCATTCTTTTACATGTAGCTGCCCAGTTTTCCCAGCTCCACTTATTGAAGAGGCTGTCTTTTCTCCATTGTATATTCTTGCCTCCTTTGTCAAAGATAAGGTGGCCAGAGGTGCGTGGGTTATCTCTGGGCTTTCTATCCTGTTCCATTGATGTATATTTCTGTTTTTGTGCCAGTACCATACTGTCTTGATTACTGTAGCTTTGGAGTATAGGCTGAAGTCCGGGAGCTTGATTCCTCCAGCTCCATTTTTCTTTCTCAAGATTAGTTTGGCTACTCAGGGACTTTTGTGTTTCCATACAAATTGTGAAATATTTTATTCTAGTTCTGTGAAAAATGCCATTGGTAGTTTGATAGTGATTGCACTGAATGTGTAGATTGCTTTGGGTAGTATAGTCATTTTCACAATGTTGATTCTTCCAATCCAAGAACATGGTGTATCCCTCCATCTGTTTGTATCATCTTTGATTTCTTTCATCAGTGTCTTATAGTTTTCTGCATACAGGTATTTTGTCTCCTTAGGTATGTTTATTCCTAGGTATTTTATTCTTTTTATTGCAATGGTAAAAGGAACTGTTTCCTTAATTTCTCTTTCAGATGTTTCATTGTTAGTGTATAGGAATGCAAGAGATTTCTGTGCATTAATTTTGTATCTTGCTACTTTAGCAAAATCATTCTTTAGCTTTAGTAGTTTTCTGGTAGCATCTTTAGGATTCTCTAGGTACAGTATCATGTCATCTGCAAACAGTGACAGCTTTACTTCTTCTTTTCCAATTTGGGTTCCTTTTATTTCTTTTTCTTTTCTGATTGCTGGGGCTAAAACTTCCAAAGCTATGTTGAGTAATAGTGGTGAGAGTGGACAACCTTGTCTTGTTCCTGATCTTAGAGGAAGTGGTTCCAATTTTTCACCATTGAGAATGATGTTGGCTTCAGGTTTGTCATATATGGCCTTTGTTATATTGAGGTAAGTTCCCTCTATGCCTACTTTCTGGAGAGTTTTTATCTTAAATGCGTGTTGAATTTTGTTGAAAGCTTTTTCTGCATCTATTGAGATGATCATATGGTTTTTATCTTTCAATTTGTTAATATGGTGTATCACATTGATTGATTTGTGTATATTGAAGAATCCTTGCATTCCTGGCATAAACCCCACTTGGTCATGGTGTATGATCCTTTTAATGTGCTGTTGGATTCTGTTTGCTAGTATTTTGTTGAGGATTTTTGCATCTATGTTCATCAGTGATATTGGCCTGTAGTTTTCTTTCTTTGTGACATTTTTGTCTGGTTTTGGTATCAGGGTGATGGTCACCTTGTAAAATGAGTTTGGGAGTGTTCCTCCCTCTGCTATATTTTGGAAGAGTTTGAAAAGGATAGGTGTTAGCTCTTCTCTAAATGTTTGATAGAATTTGCCTGTGAAGCCTTCTGGTCCTGGGCTTTTGTTTGTTGGAAGATGTTTAATCACAAGTTCAATTTCGTTGCTTGTGATTGGTCTGTTTATAGTTACTATTTCTCCCTGGTTCAGTCTTGGAAGGTTGTACATTTCTAAGAATTTGTCCATTTCTTCCAGGTTGTCCATTTTATTGACATAGAGTTGCTTGTCGTAATCTCTCATGATCCTTTATATTTCTGCAGTGTCAGTTGTTATTTCTCCGTTTTCATTTCTAATTCTATTGATTTGAGTCTTCTCCCTTTTTTTCTTGATGAGTTAAGCTAATGGTTTATCAATTTTGTTTATCCTCTCAAGGAACCAACTTTTAGTTTTAGTGATCTTTGCTATCGTTTCCTTCATTTCTTTTTCATTTATTTCTGATCTGATCTTTATGATTTCTTTACTTCTGCTAACTTTGGGGCTTTTTTTTTTTTCTTTCTTTAATTGCTTTAGGTGTAAGGTTAGGTTGTTTATTTGAGATATTTCTTATTTCTTGAGGTAGGATTGTGTTGCTTTAAACTTCCCTCTTAGAACTGCTTTTGATGCATCCCAAAGGTTTTCTTTTCATCGTGTTTTCATTTTCATTTCTTTCTATGTACTCTTTTACTTCCTCTTTGATTTCTTCAGTGATCCCGTGGTTATTTAGTGGTGTATTGTTTAGCCTCCATGTGTTTGTATTTTTTACAGATTTTTTCCTGTAATTGGTATCTAGTCTCATAGCATTGTGGTTGGAAAAGATACTTGATATAACTTCAATTTTCTTAAATTTACCAAGGTTTGAATTGTGACCCTAGATATGATCTATCCTGCAGAATGTTCCATGAGCACTTGAGAAGAAAGTGTATTCTGTTGTTTTTTGTTGGAATGTCCTATACATATCAATTAGGTGCATATTGTTTAATGTATCACTTAAAGCTTGTGTTTCCTTATTTATTTTCATTTTGGATGATCTGTCCATTTGTGAAAGTGGTGTGTTAAAGTCCCCTACTATGTATGTTTTATTGTCGATTTCCCCTTTTATGGCTGTTAGCATTTACCTTATGTATTGAGGTGCTCCTATGTTGGGTGCATAAGTATTTACAATTATTATATCTTCCTCTTGGATTGATCCCTTGATTATTATGTAGTTTCCTTCTTTGTCTCTTGTATTAGTCTTTATTTTAAAGTCCATTTTGTCTGGTATGAGAGTTGCTACTCCAGCTTTCTTTTGATTTCCATTTGCACGGAATATCTTTTTCCATCCTCTCATTTTCAGTTTGTATGTGTCCCTAGGTGTGAAGTGGGTCCCCTGTAGACAGCATATGTATGGTCTTGTTTTTGTATCCATTCAGCCAGTCTATGTCTTTTGGTTGGAGCATTTAATCCGTTTCCATTTAAGGTAGTTATCAATATGTATGTTTCTATTACCACTTTCTTAAATGTTTTGGGTTTGTTATTGTAGGTCTTTTCCTTCTCTTGTGTTTCCTGCCTAGAGAAGTTACTTTAGCATTTGTTGTAAAGCTGGTTTGGTGGTGCTGAATTCTCCTAGCTTTTGGTTGTCTGTAAAGGTTTTAATTTCTCTGTCGAAACTGAATGGGATCCTTGCTGGGTAGAGTAATCTCAGTTGTAGGTTTTCCCTTTCATCACTTTAAATATGTCCTGCCAGTCCCTTCTGGCAGAATTTTCTGATGAAAGTTCAGCTGTCAACATTATGGGGGTTCCCTTGTATGTTATTTGTTGTTTTTCCCTTGCTGCTTTTAATATTTTTTCTTTGTATTTAATTTTTGATAGTTTGATTAATATGTGTCTTGGTGTTTTTCTCCTTGGATTTATCCTGTATGGGACTCTCTGCACTTCCTGGACTTGATTAACTATTTCCTTTCGCATATTAGGGAAGTTTTCAACTATAAGCTCATCAAATATTTTCTCAGTCCCTTTCTTTTTCTCTTATTCTTCTGGGACCCCTATAATTCGAATGTTGGTGCGTTTTATGTTGTCCCAGATGTCTCTAAGAGTGTCCTCAGTTCTTTTCATTCCTTTTTGTTTATTCTGCTCTGTGATAGTTATTTCCACTATTTAGTCTTCCAGGTCACTTATCCATTCTTCTGCCACAGTTATTCTGGTATTGATACCTTCTAGAGAATTTTTAGTATCATTTATGGTGTTGTTCATCATTGTTTGTTTGCTCTTTAGTTCTTCTAGGTCCTTGTTAAACGTTTCTTATATTTTCTCCATTCTATTTCCAAGATTTTGTATCATCTTTACTATTATTACTCTGAATTCTTTTTCAGGTAGACTGCCTATTTCCTCTTCATTTGTTTGGTCTGGTGGGTTTTTACCTTGCTACTTCATCTGCTGTGTGTTTCTCTGTCTTCTCATTTTTCTTAACTTACTGTGTTTGGGGTCTCCATTTCGCAGGCTGCAGGTCTGTAGTTCCCATTGTTTTTGGTGTCTGCCCCCAGTGGCTAAGGTTGGTTCAGTGGGTTGTGTAGGCTTCCTGGTGGAGGGGACTGATGCCTGTGTTGTGGTGTCTGAGGCTGAATCTTGTCTTTTTGGTGGGGAGGACTGCATCCAGTTGTGTGTTTTTGGGGTGTCTGTGACCTTATTATGATTTTAGGTAGCCTCTCCACTAATGGTTGGGGTTGTGTTCCTGTCTTTCTAGTTGTTTGGTGTAGGGTGTCCAGCACTGTAGCTTTCTGGTCTTTGAGTTGAGCTGGGTCTTAGCATTGAGATGGAGATATTTGGGAGAGCTTTCGCTGTTTGATATGATGTGGAGCCGGTAGGTCTCTGGTGGACCAATGTCCTGAACTTGGCTCTCCCACCTCAGGGGTACAGGCCTAACACCCAGCTGGAACACCAAAACCCTGTCAGCCACATGACTCAGAAGAAAGGGGAGAAAAAAAGAAAAAGAAAGGAAGAAAAAAGAAAGAAAGAAGAAGGAAGGAAGGAAGGAAGGAAGGCAAGAAAGAAAAAAAGAAAGAAAAAAGACAGAAGGAAGGAAAGAAGGAAAGGAAAAGAAAAGAAAGTTATTACAATAAAAAATCATTAAAAATAAAAAAATTAAGAAGTAATTTGAAAAAAAATAAAGAAAGAAGAGAGCAACCAAATCAAAAAACAAATCCACCAATGAAAGCAAGCCCTAAAAACTGCTAAAGAAACAAGCACACGCAAAAAACAGATAGACAGAACCCAAGGACAAATGGTAAAAGCAAAGCTATACAGACAAAATCACACAAAGAAGGGTAAGCTGGGACAAAGTGAGATAGTGATAGTGTATATATGGACATATATATACTACCAAATGTAAAATAGATAGCTAGTGGGAAGGAGTTGCATAGCACATGGAGATCAGCTCGGTGCTTCGTGAAAAAAAAGCACACAAAGAAGCATACACATACACACCAAAAAAAGAGAAAAAGGAAAAAATATATATATGTATTATAAAATAAAAGGAAGAGAACAGTCAAATCAATAAACAAATCTACCAATGATAATAAGGTCTAAATACTAAACTAAGATAAACATAAAACCAGAAACAAATTAGATGTAGAAAGCAAACCCCAAGTCTACAGTTGCTCCCAAAGTCCACTGCCTCAATTTTGGGATGATTCATTGTCTGTTCAGCTATTCTAGAGATGCAGGGTACACCAAGTTAATCTGATGCTCCTGAGGATGCTGGGAGAGAGTTCCCTTTCTCTTCTTTGTTCTCACAGTTCCTGGGGTTCAGCTTTGGATTTGGACCCGCCTCTGCATGTAGGTTGCCTGAGGGCATCTGTTCTTCGCTCAGACAGTTTGGGGTTAAAGTAGCAGCTGATTAGGGGGCTCTGGCTCACTCAGGTTGGGGGGAGGGAGGGGTACAGAATGTGGGGAGAGCCTGTGTTGGCAGAGACCAGTGTGACGTTGCAACAGCCTGAGGCGCACTGTGTGTTCTCCCAGGGAAGTTTTCCCTGGATCACAGGACCTTGGCAGTGGTGGGCTGCACAGGCTCCTGGGAGGGGAGGTGTGTATAGTGACCTGTGCTTGCACACAGGCTTCTTGCTGCCTGCAATAGCAGCCTTAGTGTCTCATGCCCGTCTCTGGTGTCTGCGCTGATAGCCGCGGCTCGCGCCTGTCTCTGGAGCTTGCTTAGGCGGTGCTCTGAATCCCCTCCTCGCACACCCTGAAACAATGGTCTCTTGCCTCTTAGGCAGTTCCAGACTTTTTCCCAGACCCCCTCCCATCTAGCTCTGGCACACTAGCCCCCTTCAGGCTGTGTTCATGCAGCCAACCGCAGTCCTCTACCTGGGATCCGACCTCCGAAGCCCAAGCCTCAGCTCCCAGCCCTGCCTGCCCCGGTGGGTGAGCAGACAAGCCTCTTGGGCTGGTGAGTGCTGGTCGGCACTGATCCTCTGTGCAGAAATCTCTCCGCTTTGCCCTCTGCACCCCTGTTGCTGCATTCTCCTCCATGACTCTGAAGCTTGCCCCCACCATCCTCTATCTCCACCAGTGAAGAGGCCTCCTAGTGTGTGGAAACATTTCCTCCTTCACAGATACCTCCCAGAGGTGCCGGTCCTGTCCCTATTCTTTTGTCTCTGTTTTTTTCTTTTTTCTTTTGCCCTACCCAGGTACGTGGGGAGTTTCTTGCCTTTTGGGAAGTCTGAAGTCTTCTGCCAATGCTCAGTAGGTGTTCTGTAGGAGTTGTTCCACATGTAGATGTTTGTTTGATGTATTTGTGGGGAGGAAGGTGATCTCCACACGTTACTCCTCTGCCATCTTGAAGGTCTCCACGGCATGTTAATTAAATCTGTTTCCTGGATGAAAGAAGCTGGGAGGTTTGGAGTTTGCAAGAAATGTCCCTCTGTTTAAGCAGATCCAGGCTTACCTCTATACTTTTGTAAACATACCTCTATATGCCAACACCTACAGTGTGTGCACTGAAGGAAAGCTTGGCTTTGGCTGCCATAGCAGACCATTTCCAGTTAAAGGTGGCCCCTGCTTAAGAAGCACTTTGACCAGTAACAGAAAACCATCTGGATAAAACACATCCCAGGACTGACGAGGGTCAGAGATGAGAAATCACCCTGTTCTCCTATGATGAACCCCTTAAGCTTCCATTTCTCCTCCTGCTTAAAGATGTATTGATATTAAATCTGGTTTTTCTTCTGCCCTCTCTAGTCTGGGTTGATGGGGTTTAGACATTTTATATGTCTGCTAAGAGTTGTCTTTCTTCATCTAATAATAATATACCTATTAGGGTTAATCAATAATATATCCAGTCATGGAGCAGTGATGTGAAGAGACTAATGAACCTAGGTTTCCTTTGGACCAGAATGCTAAGATTGCTTATAGTACTGCCTATTTTCCTTGCCTATCTATTCAGTTTACACTATTTAGATTTTCTTTCTTGGGCAGAATAGTCAAATAGATCTTAAATATTGGTCTCTAAAGTACTCAGGTAATTTTGACCAGAAATTAGTAGTCAGAATCATATTGAAGTATTACCTAAATGTACATGTATGCATATATACATGTGTACATATTTGAATGCATGTGATTGAAATTAGGTCTACCTTTGACACCTCTTGTGGCAGCACAGATGGTGGCGTGGGTTATCACACATCAGGGGGTAGAATCCCAGAACTGTGTCTCCAGACAGGACAGCTCTCAGCTCTGGGCTGGACACTCTTTTAGTTGAGCCATAAGAAATACCTGCCAAGGGCTTCATTAGATGGTATTAGATACTTGGAAAAAATAACCTCTTTTGTAACCCCTGGATGGATATAAAGATATGAGAGTAAGTAAAAATATGATTGGGAGGAAAAATCAAACAGCTAAGATCATTTCATAGTAGGGGTAAGGTAGCATTGGTCCTTGTTTACTATGAGATCATGGCTTTTATAATGTATCTCATCTTTTTCTGATGAAGATTCTCTGTCTGATATGGGTTTCAAAATATTTCCAACTTTGAAGATTAGTGGCTTTAGAGGCATGAGACTTTTTTTTTTTTTTTTAAGAAAGCACAGGTACTGCTATCTTCTTAGACACAGTTTTCCAGATCAAAAGTATTTCCTACTCTATTGTTTCTTACTGTGGAAAACAATAATTTAAACAGCATCTACCAATGAATATGGATCAAGGATAAACAAGCCTATAGCATTTGGGTAGGCTTAAGTCCATTTATGCAAAAATCAAATTATGGCTGGGCTGTTTTTTTTCTTTTTTTAAAATTTCTTTCTTTGTTTTATTCTTTTCCTTCTTCTGGAAACAATTGATAACATCACTTCAAAAGAAATTAATACAAAGAATTAATTAGCAGAATCTAATATCCAATAAATGTAGTCTGGAAAAAAATTTTCATGGATGGGTGATTGTAACATTAAATGGAGGCAGAGAGGTAAAGGAGCAAATTATGTTTCTGAGTCAGATTTTTTTTCCTCCTTTTATTCATACATTCATTGAAAGAGCAATCAAGGAGAGCAATAAACCAGGAAGAGTTAGGTCCTCATGAGAAACAAATCGGAGCCGTTAGGTAACATCATAAAGTAGCCATTTAGTACATTGACCTCATGTATTTAAAGATTATGAGATTTTACAGTAGTTGGGTTATAAAATATCAATTTAGAGCAACAGCAAATTTCCTGATATTCATTTCAGTTTATAGGCAATTCCTGTTCTGACACAAATGTATAGCCTGGGCGACCAAGTTCTCTAGGCCATTGCTGCATTTTCCTTGAGGTGGGGGAAGTCTCAATGGCTTTTACCCAGAAAATCTGTGGGCTAAAAACTCCCCCTTAGTCAAGCCATTTGTATTACAGGGGGCTTTAAAACAGTTCCATAATTTATTAGAGCTCTCACAGTTTTTCCCTTTTTAACTTCTACGCCAGCAAGCAAAAGGGAGAATATTAAGGATGTTGGGTTTACATGATCCTACTTTGAGGGTTTATATAGCCTCTGAATCCTATACATCACTAATTGCGACAACTAAAAATAAAGTATGACTAAAAGAATACTGCCATTATGAACTACTTGCTATGTTAATATTCAGATGAAGAGTCTTTTTCATTCATACTTCATTGCAAAATTAGAGAGTTTTTTCTGCTTCCTTAAAGATGTATGCTTATTGAATGTATTTAAATTACTAGCTAATTTTTTCAGGGGGAAAAACCCTGAGGCAAGTGTAAAACTAGTAGCTACAGAAAGATGGAGAATCAGATGTCTGCTGGGCAAATTGACAGAACTCATTAATCTTCGATGCAGTGTGCTATAGAATCTGTCCTTTCATGCACCTGCCCAAGCCGAAAGTAATTACACGATGGCACTATTAATACTGAAGAGCTTGAGTGGGGAGAGGGTTATCTCCTCTTCTTAGTAATTGATTGTCAGCTGATTAGTGGACAACATTTTTCTTGCAGCATAATTGCCTTTGTGCTATCGTAGCCTCTCTGACCTGGGTTTAGGCCATTGCACTGATTTTGAGGCCCTGACAATAGCATGGCAGCCCTGAAAGTAATGAACTGGAGCTCAATCACTGCAAATTCCCCAAACAGTAAATGCCTAGTTAAATAAATGTATTTCAATGATATCCTGGATAACAGAAATCATACCAAAGATCACATTTTTTTCTTTCTAGGAAGACCATAATATTCCATTTGGAAGGAATAAATGGATACCATGATATATGCCATTCGTCTTTACTGGCTGTGATGAACTTATCAGAAGCAACTTTTGTGGGATTTTTAAGGAGCCTAAGTAGAGAATTCGAAGATTTTAATGCCATTTTATTGTGTGGTAGCCACAAATATCAAATAATAATCTCTTTCTTATCATAAAAATATTTGATGACATACCTTTATGCCCTGTATAAGGTGCTGGAGTAAGAAGGGGAAAAGTGGGAAATACATGTTTTAAATCTACGAGCTTAATAGTTCACCAAATTGGAAGTGAATGAATATCATAGGCTTTCCATCTAAATGTCAATGATGCCAACAGAATTTCCTTGAGTTCCCATGAGCAACCTTCACAGTTTTGCAGATAGAAGTAAGACTATTACAATCCATTGCCTAACTTTAAGAGCACTAAACAGAAAGTCTCTAAAACTTCAAAGGAGAAAATGCTACCATATGAAAGAGAATCTGGTAATCATTAAAACAAGCTCTGTGTCCTCAGATTAAGAGGTCAAATTTTTCCTCATTTGAAAACTGAGATACAGAGAAGATCCTGATAATGCTAATTGTCTCCATTTCTTAGCCAAATATTCTAATGCTTTTAGGAGCATATTCAGCAATATTTACCCATATTTCTAATTGAGGCCACTGACCCAGAAAAGCAACATTACTAAATTAGCTAGTAATTTAGCCACATTACTAAATTTGACTTGCAAGGCTCAACATAGTATAGTTGAACAAATATTTGAACAAGAAGAAGGCTACCTGTTAGAGCACACTATCCTAAGCCAACAGGTGTGATACTGGCTACAACAGCTGATTTATCTCAGCCATCATCATTTGTGTAAGCTTACATTTATTTTTAACAAATTTATTTATTTTTATTTTTGGCTGCATTGGGTCTTCATTGCTGTGCGTGGGCTTTCTCTAGTTGTGGTGAGTGGGGGCTACTCTTCATTGCAGTGCGTGAGCTTCTCATTGTGGGGTCTTCTCTTGTTGCAGAGCATGGGCTCTAGGAGCGCGAGCTTCAGTAGTTGTGGCACACAGGCTCTCTCAGGCTCTAGAGTGCAGGCTCAGTAGTTGTGGCACATGGGCTTAGTTGCTCCACGGCATGTGGGATCTTCCCAGACCAGGGCTCAAACCCGTGTCCCCTGTATTGGCAGGTAGATTCTTAACCACTGCACCACCAGGGAAGCCCTAAACTTACATGTTGACTGTGCTCTTGTTTAGTTTTGAGGGATTATAGGAGTATTATTAATCCCAACATAATAATAATAGCAATGTTGCAAATGCTAGTAAGGAGAAGTGTAGGTTATGATGCAGAGTTGAGATAATTAAAAAATGGAAAGGGATGAGACAATGATAAGTAAGTATCATAATTTATTGTGAATTAGTCATTTGACAGTGAGAAAATTCTGAAATACAGAGTGAGTCAGCCATAATGTGAAAAGTACAGCATGTATATATTCAACTATAATTGTCAAGAGATGAAAAATGTGATTGATGGAAAATCTTTTGAGTGTGGCTAGAGGATCAAAGTAAATTCTCAGTGAGGATTAGCTTAATGTAAATTCAGTGGAAGGTTAAGAATTTGAGAACCTAAAAGCTAAGCATAGTGTACCACTGATGAAACTTTCATCAAGCCCCAGATGGAACTTATTCGAATCTGTACAACATCAAAGTGAATGGTCAACACATTGAAGGTGAAACTGTAACTGCTGAGGAGTTCCCTGTGACTCTTGCTGTGATTATCACAAAGAGGGTTATTTGTTTTAATGGGTTGTCAACAGAGATGAAATTCATCTATTTTAGAAAAAGATGCCTCATAATATGATGTAGACAAAGTTTAAAGCTATGATGGGCCAACTCACACACATATTTGATGGAAATGATCTGAAATTTCAGTTGAAACCCCTCATGCTTTTTGTGCAGAACATCCAAGACCTCTTTAGAATACTGCTGAACATCTATCTGTTGTTTAAAAAGCTAACCCAAGAGCCTAAATTATACTCCATTTTTGAAGATTTTTTTTCCACCACATCATTCCCAGTTAAAAAATGTAACCTGAACATGTTGCCTTAAAATCTTCTTTATCATGATAATGGTAAACGCCCATGAACATTGACTTTCCCCCCATTTTTCATTTAATCATTATCATTCTGATGTCTGAGTTGTTTACCTATGTCCAAATTTTACCTCAATTCCATAATCAATTGGCTAGGGTTTTATTAGTTTTGATATAGGAAAGATTATCTGAGATTCATTGTTAAAAATGACTAAGTCTGAACATTTTTTCTGCTTCTTTCCCTCAAAATTCACCAGTAAAAACTAGAAAAATCTAAACTAGAAAAATAAACATTCTATATAAAAAAACAAAGTTTCAGCTACAGCTGAACACTTTTATAAATAAGCATACTTACGTAGTGTGAAGTCTGAATGGGAGTTGACAAGGAGCCTACCCATGAATGCCATCTTGAAACCAAAGCAGAACCCATACTTCCCTAAAAAGTATCTTTGGTGTGAAAGGATATTATCTAAGGGTCTTTTCATTGGAGGTAAAATCTAGGGATGTGTGTGGGCCAAGAAAGAAGTGGGAAGTAGCTCTGTAGAAATGTTAATACTATAGAGCTTCAAGTTAGTACTGAAGGAGACAACTTGTCCACAAATCATCTTACTCTTTTACTTTAAAATTATCTAGCCTTGGGCTTCCCTGGTGGCACAGTGGTTGAGAGTCCGCCTGCCGATGCAGGGGGCACGGGTTCGTGCCCTGGTCCGGGGGGATCCCACATGCCGTGGAGCGGCTGGGCCCGTGAGCCATGGCCGCTGGGCCTGCGCGTCCGGAGCCTGTGCTCCGCAGCGGGAGAGGCCACAACAGTGAGAGGCCCATGTACCGCCAAAAAAAAAAAAAAAAAATTATCTAGCCTAGGGCTTCCCTGGTGGTGCAGTGGTTGAGAGTCCGCCTGTTGATGCAGGGGACACGGGTTCGTGCCCTGGTCTGGGAAGATCCCACATGCCGCAGAGCTGCTAGGCCTGTGAGCCATGGCTGCTGAGCCTGCACGTCCGGAGCCTGTGCTCCGCAATGGGAGAGGCCACAACAGTGAGAGGCCCACGTACGGGGGAAAAAAAAAAACCAAAAAAACCCAAAAAAACTACCCTAAGGAGGTATTGCTCTAGGTGAAGGAGGGGTGGTACCAGGTGTGGTTAAAGGGGATGCTTTGTAGTTTAAGAAGTCAGCACAGTCTGAACATTGACATTTCAATTGTACAATGAGCAGACCAACCCTAATGTCTTTTCATTACAGGCATCATTTCAACATATTCCTTAAAATATTGTTGAAAAGGTGCTATTTTTTGGGAAATGTGTTCAGGAGGAGCAAGAACTTCCTTTGCTTATCTCTAGACATACCATTTTTCTTAAGAGAGTGTTTAAGACACATATCCCATAGAAGCTATTGACTGCTTTGATTTAACCCTCTTTTCATCTCTTCACACTTTATTCCATAAATAGCCAGCTACATTTCAAGATGAGTAATAATCACGGCAGAATTAGCATGGGGCCTACAAGCATAAACTATAAAATAAAAGAGAACAATAACATAATCAGAAGGTAAATGAAAAAACATATTGCAGGTTTAATTAAATAGGAAAATGCAAACTTTTCAGGCTTAAGAAAATGCAGGCCACTGATCTTTCTTTAAAAGGAGCTCAAGGAAAATATGCTAGTCTTCAAAGAAAAAAATAATAAAAAAACTGAAGGAAGTAAAAAGAGAGTTTGTAGTGATCTGAAAAGCAATGGAAGATAAAATAAAAACATTGCAGGGATGAGTAAATGAGTAAACGTGACTGAAAATACTACTCCAGTTATTGAAGAAAGGACTACAAAAACTTGAACAGGGGAAAAAGCAGGAAAAAATGATGTAATAGCAGATAAATTCTCTGAAATAAGTATCTGAATATATAGGTAAACAGGTTTATCCTGTCCTAGAAAACAACTGATATAGAACTATCCACAAAAACAAATTTCCTAGAGGATGGCAGGGGTAAAGATAGCGTCCTTTTCTATCTAGAGAAGAAAAATTTAAAAACAAAAATATACGTGAACATAATATTAGGCTAGCCTCAGTCTTTCCACAGCAACATCCAGTGCCAGAGGAGAGTGGTGCAATAGCTAAAAATTTCTGAAGGAAATAAAATATAATCAAGGATTTTTATACCCAACTGTATTCTCCTTCAAGTTTAAAGTTTAAAGCATTCCTCATATGCAATAACTCAGAACACAGCACTCATGAATAATTCTCGAAAACATATTAGGTAATTTTCGCCAACCAAAAGATGAATCAAAATTAAAAACTCATGAATAAAGAAGCCACGGTAAAAAGGACTGGTTTTAAGCATTGAAACATAAGAAATAATAACTAAAAAATTATTGGAATTTTTGATTGGAGAACAAACTGTAAATATGATAAACTCTGATATAGTAAAATGAATAATATAAGTAATAAAATTTGGTGATATGGGAGAGGAATGGCAAGAAGTGGAATATACTAATTTATTTATTTATTTATTTATTTTTTGCGGTACACGGGTCTCTCACTGTTGTGGCCTCTCCCGCCATGGAGCACAGGCTCCGGACACGCAGGCTCAGCGGCCATGGCTCACGGGCCCAGCTGCTCTGCGGCATGTGGGATCTTCCCGGACTGGGGCACGAACCTGTGTCCCCTGCATCGACAGGCAGACTCTCAACCACTGCGCCACCAGGGAAGCCCCTACTAATTAATTTGTATAGCAAGGACAATAGACATTGCCTAAATCAGAAACATCGTTTTTTAAAAACTTATTCCATTTCCAACTTTTCACTATTTTTCGTAATCATTTTTTTTTATATTAGTTGAATTTCTTTTTAGAAACACATCTCTTATGGTAAGGAAATATTTCAATTTTTAGTTTCTTTTAAATGCATATATAATTTAATAAAGTATTTTTTATTCTAAAATGGGATATATAGAATGATTCAATTTTGGAAAGTCCTGCATCCATCTACCTATATGTATTAATTACATTAAATTTCTATCATTACCAAAACTACAGTTGTTAAGGTCAGAAGTCTAACATGGATCTCACTGAGCTAAACTCAAGATGCCCCTTTCTGTATGCTCTAGGGGAGAATCTTTTTCCTGCTCTTTTGAGTTGGTAATAAAATTCAGTTTTTTGAGTTTACAGGACTGAGGTTCTTGTTTTCTTGCTGGCTATAACTGGCTATGCCCAGCTTCCAGAGGCCATGCCATTCCTTGGCTCATGCCCTTCTTTCTTCACTGTCAGAACCAGAAATGGCAGATTGGATTCTCATGCTTTATCTCTGATTCTTCTTCCATGGTTTAATCACTCTGAATGCAACCTGAAAAAGTTCTCTGCTTTTAAAGACTCATGATTAGATTTGGGTCACCCAGATAATCCAGAATTATCTTCCCATATCAAAGTCCATAACTTTAATTATATCTCAGAAGTCCCTCTGCTATGTAAGATAACATGGCAATGAGGGTTAAGATGTGGACACCTTTCAGGTTCATTATTCTGCCTATCACACTATCCATCAATCCATCTATTTTAATATTTTAGGAATATTAAGGATAATTATTACTAACTGGTAGATTTCAAGTGAGTTTTAAATTTTAAAAAGTTCCATATTGCTTAAAATTGTTACATAATGATTTTGTATTATTTCTACCTAAATAGTACATTTAGTATTCTTTAAATATATTATCCAAGAAGATGTTTAAATCAAGTAACAAGTGGAGTAGTAGACTAGAGATAGTTTTAAAAGGAGTGATAGCTACAAAGTAAAAAAATCTTGATGCTTTTCTTGGTGTGAGATTACAAACACAAATATGAATAGTGTATAGAGCTTGTTACCTCAGTTCATAAATGACTATCATAGTTTTGAGGAGTTGGGAGATAAGAATAGTCTTAAAGTACTTTCTGGAACTAAGCAAGGAAGTTAAACTTGATCCATAGGAAAATAATTTAACAAGATTAATTGGTTCTATCTTGGAACTGACAGAGGGGTTGATGGAACTAAAATCATAGAGGCTTAAAGAATAACAGGCTGAAGGACCCTAAAGATGTTGATGTTTGATCAGTACCTATGTTTCATTATTCTGTGTTAATTTCTTTGTGGCTTGTTGTTTTAATGCCATTTAATTTGCTGATACTAGATACTTTCCAATAATAGTAAGAATGTTAAAGTTGAAGGTCATGTCTTTTGGCTCTTGACTAAATATTTGCTTTGTCAATATTTACGGTGTGCAATGCACAGAATAAGATGCTGTATTCAAGCTCAGAAGTTGTTTTTGAACCTCTCAGTCCTTTGTAACTTAAGATTCAGCAAGCACCTCAAATGCACAAGCTGTGCAGACTTGTGCAGAAAGTTCCCTTTTCTCTGAGATTTTGGTCTCTCAAGTCCTGACTGTCTCAGGGGCCTTGCACTTGCCACTCCAAGTCTGTGTGAATGCCAAATCTCTATGCTTCTTCCTTCAGTTCAGTCTCTATGCACTGTGCTGTGAATTGGAAAATGAACTGAGGAAATACTTGAAGGAGCAGGTGCAGCTCACTTCAGTCAATGTGCTTCCTTTCTCCTTAAGATCATGGCTTCTTAAGTCTTGGGTACCTTGGTCCCTGTCTCTTAACTTCAAACAACTGTGTTCTACAACTTATTTTGTTTCTATAGATATTCTCAGCAGGGAAGATGGTCTGATACAGTTTGCTCTGTCGTGATCAGAACTGGAATTTGTCAGTAAAAGTTTTTAAGCAGTACTGTGATATGATCATATTTGTGCTTTAAAACAGAGTAAAAGTAGTAGATAGGGTATGTGGAAGAAGAGAGTAAGAGAATGGAGATGATTAATATTTGCTTAGTATAGAGCATGGGTCAGCAAATTATGTCTTGGAGGCCAAATCAAACAACATGGTTTTATAAATAAAGTTTTATTGCAACACAACCATATCAGTTCATTTACTTATTGTCTGTGGCTGTCTCTAAGCAGCAACGTCAGGGTTGAGTAGTCCTTACAGAGATAATACAGCCCACTAATCCTAAAATATTTGTTTGGCTCTTTACAGAGAAAGTTTCTCAACCCCCAGCACAGATGAACAAGAGTGATCATAGACACATGCTATACACTTGTTTAAAAAATACATCTCTTGCTCCAAATACGATTTTTGTAATCCTTCTTTGGAATTATCTTTAGAGTCACATAGGAAAACTGGTTGTATCATTATAGTTGTTTATTTTATTTTATTGTTTTTAAAATTTGTTCACCTATTTATTTTTAAATTTTTATTGGAATATAGTTGATTTCAAATGTTGTGTTAGTTTCAGGTGTACAGAAAAGTGAACCAGTTATACATATACATATATCCACTCTTTTCTTTTTTTTAGATCCTTTTCCCATATAGGCCATTACAGAGTATTGAGTAGAGTTCCCTGTACTATATAGCAGGTTCTTCTTAGGTACCTATCTTATATATAGCAGTGTGTATATATCAGTCCCAATCTCCCAAGTTATCCCCCACCCCCCTTATCTCCTGATAACCATAAGTTTGTTTCCTACATCTGTGACTCTACTGTTTTGTAAATAAGTTCATTTGTACCCTTTTTTTTAGATTCCACATATAAGTGATATCATATGATATTTGTCTTTCTGTGTCTGACTTACTTGACTTAGTGTGACAATCTGTAGGTCCTTCCATGTTGCTGCAAATGGCATTATTTTGGTTTTTTTTATGGCTGAGTAATATTCCATTGTATACATGTATCAATTGGTACAGCCACTATGGAGAACAGTATGGAGGTTCTTTAAAAAACTAAAAATACAACTACCATATGACCCAGCAATCCCACTCCTGGGCCTATATCTGGAGAAAACCATAATTCAAAAAGATACATGCACCCCAATGTTCATTGCAGCACTATTTACAATAGCTAGGACATGGAAGCAACTTAAATGTCCATCAACAGAGGAATGGATAAAGAAGATGTGGTACGTATATTATTTTTTATTGATAAAAACTAAAACATTTTGAAATCAAAATCTTTAGCCTGAATATCTTTCTTATTTATCCTCACACATATATCTAATTAAGTTTTAGCTGTTTTACAACTACATATACATCTTAAGAACAAAATCTTGCCAGCTTTAAGAGATTCAAATGAAATTATTTTAGGGGAGTTGTGGGCAAAAGTTAGATAATCTTTAAGATGATAAATAATCATTTTCTTCTCATTTATGGACCTTTTTGAAAAATGAAGTTGAATTAATGCTTTAAATATTGTTTTTCAAGAGCAAAGCCCCGTTGCTGTGAAAACTATCTTTTTTCACAATTATTAGGCGCCAGGTAATTTCTTTGAAATAGTTTTATTTCCTATATAGCAAGCACTTATTATTTTACCTTTCTAGTACACCTATCATTCAATCCCACTCATTGGAATCACATTTCTCTTCTTTTAAGAGTTTCTTTCCCCTGTTCTAACCATACAGTTGCAGCAGGAGCTGTCTGTTCTCACATGAACCTGTGTCCCTGACAACAGCTGATTGGTCAGTGGAGGTGAGGGCACATGGCACACAACTCAACCTGTCCAGTTATAGTATTTCCTGATCATAGCTAATTCGTCCAGAGTTGGGCATCTGACCCAAGAGTTCTTCCCTAGGAATTTTAAAACTTGACCTGGGGAAGTCGCTCTCAGATGGTAAGTTTGAATGCTGTAAGCACTGAGAGCTGCCGATGTCATGCTTGCCTCATATTTGTGGATGACTCTAGTCTTCAGTGAGGGAGATAAAGTTGGTATGCAGAGAAAAATCAAATGATGATGGAGATGGGAAATCCTGGCAGTGCTTAAGTTCCTGGTTCCATTTTTTTGAGGCCTACTTGGACCCTTACTCCTGCAATTTGGTCATTTAAACTATTCTTTGGAGTCCTGGAGTCAATATGTCATCTTTGTCTTGTTAACTAGTTTGAATTTAGTTTCTGTTACTTGCAATCAAAAGAGTTCAGACTGATTTATGCTAGTGAGAGAATATTCTATCATCGCTTAAAGCACCAAGACATTTTGCCTGTTTAAAAACTGCGTGAGTCATTCTATCACATTCATAGTCACATTCTGTTGAATGTGAAAGGAAGAGGTGCAGAATGTTAGAAAAAGTCAGGGAAGTCGCAGTGACATTCCAAGCTTCCCAATTAGAAGTAATTTCTGAGTCCAAGAAGAAAGAGAAATGAGAGGAGGCACTAAAGAGCTGTGGAGCTAGGTGCTGCACATGCTGACTAAGGGAAAGGTGGAAACAGAGATGGGCTACCTTGGGAGAAAGCGAGAGTTCTGCTCTTCAAGATACACACCTCTCTTCCTTTGGAATTTAACACTTGTGTTCATTTTTTAAATATTTGTATCAAATATATACATGTGGCAATAAATAATACAAATATGTCTTTCAAAAGACCAGAGAATGTATTTCTGCTTCTGTTTCAGGATTCATACACTTGGCAATATCTATTACCTCTTTGAAACAAAAGATGAAGATCTGGTTCATTTATACCATCTCTCCTCCAAATATATGACATTTATATAATTTTTAGTTCTTACATTTTTTATCCCTGTAACTTTAAATAATATCCTTACACAGTATTTCTTGTTTCATGAATTTCCTTTATTATCTCTTGACTTCCAAATTTGTAAGAAGAATATATTATTATTCCTATCCTTGTCCCCCTCTTCCACCTTTCACATGCCATTCTCTGTCAGCTTCACTTTTATTTTTACATTATTAAGACTGTTAATGACATAGTCCTACACTTAAACAAGCAAATATTCCACTCTTTGTTGAAAAACAGTGAACAGTATTTGCTTGATTATGGCCATTGTTTAATATTGGTCCAACTAGGGTGTTAAATTGCCTTCCCCAGATTGCCAAGTTGATACGAGAAGTACCTGGGCCACAAGAAGAAAATTCTTCTTTGCATTAATTATAAATTGAATCTTTTTTTTGAGTACCATCAATTGTTTCAATTATCACCTTACTTTGTTTCATATTTTGAAGATTACTAGTTGGCACATGCCCTGAATTCTTAAATTATCTTTTTTTTCATTCTTTATTTGATTTTTCTTCTCCAGTCCCCTTAAATTACCCTCTCTTTTCTATCAAGCTTCCTTCTTTTTCTAAGATCCTTTACAGAGCCTTCTGTCTTATTTTTTTAAGCTGGATGGGTGAATGTACAGCCATCATCCTCAGACTTCTTTTGCCTGCTCTCCTTAGTTGGACCTCTGTTTCTGGATTTCCTGTTTTCTTCATGTATTTTATCATTTTTCTTGCATATATCCTTAAGTAATTTTCTTGAAAAAGAACATATGTGAGAGAGAAACTTTCTGAATGCTTATATATTGAAAAGTGTTTTTTTTTTTGTTTTTTTTTGTTTTTTTTTTTTGCGGTACGCGGGCCTCTCACTGTTGTAGCCTCTCCTGTTGCGGAGCACAGGCTCCGGACGCACAGGCCCAGCGGCCATGGCTCACGGGCCCAGCCGCTCCGCGGCATGTGGGATCTTCCCGGACCGGGGCACGAACCCGTGTCCCCTGCATGGGCAGGCGGATTCTCAACCACTGCACCACCAGGGAAGCCCTGAGAAGTGTTTTTATTCTTCTTTCAAATTTGATGATAGCTTGAGTATAGAATTTAAAATTGAAAAGATTTTCCCTCAGAATTTGTTTTCTTATACCCATTCGGAGACTTTTTCAATCTGAAGACATTTTTTTTCCCTTCAATTCTAGTATTATAAACTAAAAGAAGCTGTACAAATGACCTATAAGAAGTTAAAAATAATTTACTTTAATAGCAGTATAAGCCCTTTGTATTTAAGTTTGTTCAGCAAAACACTTTCAGTTTATGGTTTTAATGAGAATGTCAAGTTAATTTTTACATAAATAATCCTACAAGTTTATATTTAATAAAAGCATAAGGATGCTATATCTTGGAATTTCATATCAACCAGATCAAAATAGCAGATATATTTTAAGATTTTAATGCCTATAAGATATTGTTCTAAACTCAGGATATAAAATCACGTATATGGCATTCTGACTCTCAAGGTACTTATTGACTTACTTTTGAACAAACATGTAATAATAAAGATGTACCTGTTTAATCAATGTTTACAGCACATGTAAGAAATGTGTACACGCTTCCTGTTGTTGCAGACTTCAGATCAGCAGAGAGCTCAATGTAGTGTTTGTAAAATACAGTGTTTGTAAAACTGCTACGTAAATTGCTATTGAAACGTAAGTTAGTATTATTTTGTAAGGAAGGATAATAGAGTGAGAGAAAGCATAGTTACAGGAGGCACAAATTGTTCCAGGCCAGTTTGGCTTCGGTGAGCACTGACACAGGTAAGAGTTGAGGCTGGAAGGTTATCCAGACTTGTTTGATGGCCCCAATGAGGTGACAGTTGCCAGAGCCAGGGTGGAGGTGCTGGGAACAATTAAAATACCTCTCTAGTATTTTCCCAAAACACCAGATCTTTTTTAAGGGACAGAAATGTCAGCTGTCAAGTTATTTTTCAAAACGTTTGCTGGATTTTGAACTGGGCCAGTATCTTTGATTCCAAAGATGCCATCAAATTTAATTCCGGAAGGTGGAAAAGCCAAGTTGTCCTATAAACTGATGGAAGTTTGGGATTCTAAGACGTTAGGTAATCTTCTTGTTGGTTCTTGTCTTAATTCAGGCTGCTCTAACAAAAATATCATATTCTGGGTGGCTTAAACAGCCAACATTTATTTCTCATGGGTTTGGAGACTGGGAAGTCCAAGATCAATGTGCTGACAGATTGGGTGTCTGGTGAGAGCCCACTTTCTGGTTCATAAATGGCTGTCTTCTCACTGTGTCTTCACATGGCAGAAGGGGCAGGGGAGCTCTTTGGGGGTCTCTCTTTTTATAAAGACACCAATCTCATTTATGAGGGCTCTGTCCTCATGACCTAAACACCTCTCAAAGGCACTACCTCCTAATATCATTACAATGGGAATTAGGTTTCAACATATGAATTTTGGGAGGCCTCAAAAATTCAGTCTTATAGCAGCTGTTTTTTGGGTAAGTAATCTAATTTTGGTTTCCTCTTCTGTAAAGTTGACTAACATTACTGACTTGCTTCACAAAGACATTATGACATTTGTATAATTTGATGGGAAAAGATGTCCAGGTGACTAAGTGTCTAGATCAGAGTATAAGGGATTCTGACTGCTATCCCGGTGGGTTTACAACATACTTTTTCCTTTCATATTTTGTACAAGAGTATTTGCAGATTGATCATGTGATAACATTAGTAAAGGGAATATAATCTTTCATTTTCATGTAGGTAGAATTCATAAGTCTAAGTGTTAAGCTTTCTTCAGCAGTATGAAGGTAACAAGGTTGCTTAAATATCAGACCATGGATATATGCACTTGAAATTTGCATTAATTTTGTACCATTCTCCTTTGCCGACAAATGCTGGCCATGTAGCATGTGTTGAAATGTGAAAGTTCTCATGATGTTCCAACTAGTCAAATGAAGATTTCCCTGAGGATTGGTCCTTTAAAAATATGGGGAATCTATTGCTTCTTTTGGTGGGACTGGGTGGGAAAGATATTCTTTCATATCTATATTCTTTCCATTTATTAAGCAACAAAGAAAAGTTTACCTTAATTTAATTTAACTAATTAAATTTATTAAATTCCCCAGTCTTCACAACTTTTCTGCATTTTACAAACTATTCAGTAATTTTTCCCCTTTATGGTTGTCATGGAAATGACAAATCTCAAGAGGGCAGGTTTAAATGATTTGAAGAAGAAGGCTTGACATTCCTGAATTCTTTCCAGTTGACTTCAGGAGTAGGCCTTATTAGGGATATTGAGTGGGATTTTTGATGCTTAAACTTTATTGCTCACTTCTAATCTGCTCCAATGACATGTAGATTCTGACATGATGGCAATATCCAAAAGGGAAATGAAATACAATTTTTATTAATAGCTAGAATGTGCTCATTACATCCAAGTGAGGGACTTCTCTGGTAAATGAAGCTGCAGCAGGACTCTTAGACCTGGAAACTAAAACAGAGAGTCCCACTTTATGGAATCTAGAATGTTAAGAATGGAGATCAGAACCTTACTGTCTCAGATTGGGTTCTCCAGGAAGCAGCCTCTGAGTCAAAGTTTAGTTTCCAGAATGTTTATTAATAAGTGCACATGGATCCACACCTGTGGAGGGAGAGCAAAGAAGCAGGTGTGGAGAGAGGATGAAGCTGAGCTGTGATGCAGGTACAAGGACAGTCTAGGCTGACTCATTGGGAGTTCTAGAACTAGAATGAATCTTCAGAATTTTCCTGAGGTGGGCTGAGATGGCCAGGTTTCACACTACTCTATTAATAAGTTACTTGATGTAGGCTGCCCTGGGAAGATGAGTGACCTTGGGGAGGGGGTGGTGGCTCTCCATGACTACGGCAGTCCCCAGAGGAGCTAACAGTAATCCCAGAAGTTGGTGTAACAAGTCCTTCCTGCAAGGAGCATCTGGACTGTGCATCACACTGTCTACCTTATCAACCAAACACTCTTACCAACAGTCCACATGGGTAAAGCTGCTGCTCTGCCTGTTAGAGGCTGCACTTACAACCTGGAAGTCACATGCAGAGACATCCCATTGCCTGAGGAAGAGGAAAAGAAAGGGGCGGAGTCTGACTCTACCTTTAAATTACACAGCTATGACTGCTAATGAAATGTGGCTGATCTGTACCCCAAATTATTAACAATGTGATTAGCCACTTTTGTACCCTTGGGAGGAGCTTTTAGGGAGTGAGCAGATTAGCCACAAGTGTTCAGCTTCGAGTGCCTTCTCTTATGAATTGAGGCATATGATGTGTAGTGAGAAGAAAATACCCTATCCTACAATGCTGTCTGCACGCCTGACTGAAAACCTATTATTCTGAAACTTAAAATGAGTTTTATACACAAACAGTTTGTGGGCTTTCCTGAATATGGCATCCATAGAATGATAGTGTCTTAATGGGTGGCCCCCAATTTTGGTAAATTTAGACTGGGATTACAATGGAGGTCTTGGCTGAGGGTTACTATTGGATTTGTTATTATTTTCCATTATTTGTTTTATTTTTTTAACTTTTATGTCTTTTAGTTAGTGACTATCCCAACTCTGGTGCTAAAAAAATATAACATCTCAGTTTTTGAGTAATGAATGCAAAAATAGAGGCCACACACTTCTTTTTGAAGTTAGCCGTTGTCCTTTGTTGCAGGGATTATTGTTTCCATTTAAGTAGACTGCAATAATGGAAAAAGATATTGAAAGAATTTTAAAGGTGTCTTTATATGCATCCAGCCAAATATAGTCTTCAAATACTAGCCAAAAGGGATGTGGGCTTTACTGTCCTCAGGCGGAATCTGGCCTGTTGAGTGTCCTTAAGAGTAATTGTGCAAAAAAAGCAGAAGCCTTTTTTTAAAAAAAAGTGTTAAGAGTTCTGATATTTGTCGGCACTGGTATAAGTAACCATCAAGTACTTACAAGCTACTTTGATTCTCAGCAACTCTTAATGATATGAAATATCATTATAATATATATGTATATACACATATATAATCTTTCTATATAGTATATAAACACATAACCTGTAAATGCCTGCACATATCATTTTTATAATTGTTTAAGAGCTATAACTTGGTCAGGTTGTCCTTTTCTGTCATGATTCAAATGTTGAATCTTGAGCAACGAGTTTGAGAATAACAGTGAGCTTGTCATTAGTTGCTGCTACAAAGCCTTGTGTTCAGGATGAGTTCTTTTTTACTTGCCTGAAAAGTGTTTTTCTTGGAAAGCAATTACATCTGATTGACATGTTTTCATGTGCCTGCAGCCCTGATGCATTTTTTTTTCTTTGGTACACTAAACAGGTCTAGATAAAGAACTGTTGTTTTATATTTTTGCTCTTGTTGTTTTCTGCTATTAACTAAAATCAGGATACCAGAGAAAAGCTTAGACACCTTGTAAAGTACAACTTAAAACAAATGATAAAATATGTACAAAAAGATGTGCATTTTGTTGTGGGGCGTCATAGACTATAGCTGACCTAGAATTGCTAAAAGTCAATTGAAAGACAAGAGCATGCGTAGTTGGGCGTGTTAATATTAGAAGCAATTTGTATTTTCTGTATAAACGTAATACCTTATTTCTCTTAAAGATAGCTCATTGTGGTGTTAGTAGAAAAATGAAAGGGCTGCAAATGTATGTTTTTGTCTAAGATTTGTTGCTTTGTTATGTGTAATTTTGAACAATGCACTTAACTGTTATGGAATTTCTTTTTTAATATGTAAAAACAGGAGAGGAACTACATGACTTCTATGGATTCTGCAAACTGTAACACTTCGTGACTGTATGAAGCATTAGTCGTTTTTCTGACATGACCTTCTAACACAGAGAAGTAGAGAAGCAAATGTGGATAGTACCTTGTAAATACCTCCAAGTCAGCAACTTTATATGCAACTCTGGCTAACAAGAGGAGCTGATACTCCAATTATATCTATCTTTTCTCCTCCTTCAGACTAGAGACTTTTGGGGATAGCAACCATGTCTGATGTATGTTCTTAGTGATGACTCTTCATCTTCCTACACTATTGACTCTCAGAAACATTTTATAAATGAATGATTGAATAATGTCTATTACAAATGATTATCGCTTCCAACAATGAGCCAGTTCCTATCTTTGATTGATTGTATTTAAGGACGATTTATTGCATTGAGTCAATATCTTAGCATAAATAACTTGGATATTTTTGTGGCCTTGGGTGATTCTAGTATTCACTATGAGATATCTTGAGGCATATCATTCTTAATCTTGCATTGGTGATCTGTAAACAGACTCTAGCCTAAGGGAGGAACCCACTTACTGGCTTTCTCACTGTTTGATTAGGTCCTCTGTCTTCTCTCTTCCACTCATCTTCTATATTTTGTACTGGGGTTTGTAAATAGGATGCAGATGATTTAAAAGTCAAACATTGGAAACATGGTAATGTTGGCATTGCATACTCTCAAATACACAGTGTTCATATTCCATGTTATATGATAAAATATAATACATATTCAAATAGTGAAAAAACTTTCACTGCACATCTACCAAATGCAAGTCATTGTCCAAGGCACTAAAAGGTACCTGTTCTGTGTCTTCTCACTTTCAGAGAACTTTCAGTCCACAGAGGAAGGTAGCCCCAGGAAGAGTCATATAACACCGCCTACAAAGTACTCTGGGGAGCTGAAAGCCAAAGCAGCATTGAATATATTCTAAACTCTACCTTTCATTTCTTATCTTGATAGTGAACACTTTCCTTTTTTCTAGCCAAAACTGTGGACCTTAGACATGGCGACTCAGGATAACCCTGTGATAGAAATCTTTGTGACTTGATACCAAGAAGAAATAATTTTGCAGTTGCTTTAAGAGGACATGACCAATATATTCGTGTTTTGGATGTAGTTACTGCACAGAACTCCAGATGTCAGAATGAATTTGCATTGTGTTTCTATGCTAATATGTCTCTGCAGGGTTAATTTAAGAATACTGACTTCCTTTCTCCATTGCTCAAATTAACTGATTAGCAGATATCTGGATTGATTAATGTTTCAGTGTTTTTGTCACTTTTTTAGGGAAAGTAGAATGTAGCAATGTGGCACTGAGTACTAGGGAGCTGTGATGAATAGTTTTGACTTCTAAATTACTTTAAAAAATTACCCTAGTTTGAGTTACCTTCCCACAGAAAGTTTAAGTCTTCATAGTCATGGTGGTCTTTTATAACAGGCTAGTTCACCTCTCAGGATAGCATGTACTGAATGTCTATTATATACCCAAACAATTTACAAACCCTGAAATTGTAGGGAGTAAAAGGTATGCACTATTGGAGAAGCTGGTTTTATGGGGAGACACAGTCATTCTTTGAAGGAGCTTACAGTCTGTGGGGGAAGTAAGCAATATCCAATTATTCTAATAATTATAAATATAAACATGTTAAGGGCCATAACACAGGAGCTAAGTGCTGTGGGAAAGCAGAGTATAAGCTCCATGAAGGCAGAAATTATTCTATCTTTTTTGTTGCTATAGTTCCCACTGTCTGGCATGGAGCAGGTACTCAACAGATATGTTGTGTTGATTTTATGCTTAATTCTGCCTTGGGTTTTACAGTGGACTAACGTTTGAACTAAGCTTTAAAGAGTAAATAAGATTTCTTTATCAAGAATAGGGAACATTCCAGGAAGAAGCAACAGCAGGAACAAAAGACTGCAAGTGTTTGGGTAACTGCATGTAATCCAGGGTAGCTGCAGTGTAGGAATGTTCATGGCTGGGCACAGGGTGGGTCCCATGATGACATGCTGAGACAATGAGTATTAGAAATAAACAGCAAGATGATGCTTTAACTGCTTCTTGTTTTTTGGAAATTTCTTATATCCTGAAGAGTCCCTATATAGATGAGATCTATACGACCAACTCACAATCAAGATGAGTGGTGGATCCTCAACACATTTTTCATGTAGTTTTACTAATAGTGTTTCCTCATTAACTAATTGTTCATGCCAGTTAGTGGTTGTAAACTGGTGGATTACATGGCATGTAGCTCACTGTGCATGCTTTGCTTTGTCAGCATATTGTTTAAAATTTTGGCCAGCATTAAAAAAGATCTAAATTCTTGGTTTCTCCTGAGAAAAGCAGATCTGGGGATACCGGGCCCACATTCCATTCCAGCATGAGAGCCCTCTGCTAGAATGCCTCCCCAAAACCGCCAAAACTGGGTTGCCATCTCCCATTTCTTGCTCATGTGCACTTCATGGCTGCCTGCCTTCTTCACTTGCCTCCATTGTTCACCTGGGGCCCTTTCAGCATTTGAGTCTAGCCTCAGCAGTGTGGTACCTATCTAGCCTAAGGGATGTGTTTCACTCTGTATGAACTTTGTGTAATATAAAGACTGTATCCCTTTGAACTGATGCCTTCTCTACAAATATTTTCCCCTAACATATTGTTTATCTTTTGATCCTGCTTTTAATTTTTCTGGTACAGTTTTTACTTTTTATGTAGTCAAAGCTTTTCTTTTACTTTGCTATAGTTTTCTATTTCTTTCTTTCTTTTTAATTCTTTTAGTTAATAAATCTTCCATTGGTTTTTTCCTCTCCTTTCTTTTCTTTTTCTCTCTTCCAATTGACTTTTGGTTTAGGAATTCTTTCTCTCTAGAGGCTTAAAATAGATTAAATTATAAATACCTCTTACAGACAAGTTATGATTATTTTTGGTTGAAATCTTTCTTCTCTTCTGATTTGTTGTACAAGTCTACTCAAATGCTGAGTACATATGGATAATGGGGTGTATTTTGAGCGGTCTATTTTCTCTCATTTGCCTTTTTCTTATATTTGTCATTAAGTTCTAATTAGTTTAGCTTTATGTGTTTTAATATTTTGTTAAAAGTAATCCCTTCCTCTTTAAAACAATTATTACTCTTCTGTTTATACTTTCAAATCAATATTAGAATTATTTGGTCAAATTCCAGAAAAATTCAATTGGGATTTGAAGTAGAATTTTAGTGAATGCACTAAAAATTTTAATAAAACTTTTATTTTGTAAAAATTAGTCTTTCTATTTAGAAACATGTTAGGCTCTTCCTTTATTCAGTTGTTTTTTTTTTTGCCTTTTATATCTCTCTATAAAACATTGTGCTTATTGTCACATAAGATATTTTCTGTTATATTTAAATTTTGCTTTGTGATTATGAACGGGATCTTTTTGGTTTATATTTTTTCTATTATATTGTTATTTGGTATATGAGAATATTTATATCTTTTCTGGCTATTATGCCAATCTTTAATTCCAATAGCTTTTCATTTGATTTCTTTCTATTTTTATGTTCTAAAATGGTCACCTGTAAATAAACACATTTTGTCTCTTCCCCTCTAATGTTTGTAGTGCGGTTTTTTTAATATCTTAAAAACATTTGAAATGATATTAAATAAAAAACATGTATGTATATCCTTTAGCCAGTGCCTGACATATTATAAGAACTCATCCTGTCAGATGATATTGATAGTAATAATAATATTAAATAATAAGAGTTATTTCATATATCTGTATTTTAATGAGAATTGTTTTATTATTTCACTGTTAAGTAAAATGTTGGCCGATGGTTTGTATTGGACATCTTAAAGATATGTTAAGAAGAGGTACTACTATTTGAGATGATTATCTTTTAAAATGTATTTGATTTGAATTTAAATCTCCTAATGCTGTATATTAATAGATTTTCTAACTTTAGACTATTTGTGGATTTCTATAATAAATACTGTTTGGCTATAAGTAAGAGATTACCTTTTCCTATATTATTGAGTTCTAGTTGCTAGCAATTTTTTTAAGTTTAAAAAAATCTTTATTAAATGACATTCAGCTATACTTTTTTCTGGAATTTGTTAGAATTGTAAAAATTAGGGTATATTTTTTCTTAAAATGATCTGAAATATTTTTAATATTTTTTTATTCTCTGAAATAGCTTATATAACATGGCAAAGATCTGTTCCTTGAAAGTGAAGGAATTTACTAGTAAACATATTATGACACTGAGTTTCTTTTCTAGGGGCTCAGATAATGGCTTTCAAACAAATTTTTCAAATTATTTTAATTTTTAACCAATTGTGCTAATTTTGATATATTTTAGTTCACATAAAGCATTCTATTTTAGTTTATGTAAAGCAAAATAATGCATCAAGATTTTTTCTGTCCATTTATTAACATCTTATTCACTAGTTTCAGAATCTTCCAAATATTCATGTATACTGGTTATTTTGGAATGAAATTAACTCATTCCTATTAGTACTGCCTTGGTATTTCTGAACTGGCAAGTTTAGCACATACCCAATTAGATCTTTATGACACAATTAGCCTGTAATTCTCTAGTTCTTATGACTAACGTGTAGGCCTAGACCTCATAAAACTCTATATTTTAATTCATCTTAACATAACTTCCCTAACAAGCACTTGGTATGCCTTAAGATACCTTTGCTAATAAGCATGTGCTTTTAGATGCTATTCTCATCTTTTAAAAAGTAATGAGTACAGCAGTTAATTAACTTATTATAATGTCATAAATCCCAGCTCTAGCCATGACCACTGATTCCTCCCCCACCTTTACCAAGAGCATTTTCATTTATGATGAATTATCCCCTGGGTATTCAATGCAGCAGAGGTTGACCATGCAGAACTCAGGGTCAGACACAATAACATAATCTATACTGCTGGGTAATGACAAGACTTCTACTCCTACTACTTACCTTCCTGTGCTTGGGTGCCTTTATGCTTCGTTGAAATCAGCAGACATTTATGACAGAATGAGGGGACTTCTCTCCTCCAGATTTCAATTCTCTGCAAAGTAATCTTCAGGATGATTTGTATGTGGGTAGATGTATGGGGTTAGATCTCTGTCTCATACAGTAATTAAACTGCTTATTTGAATTTAACACTGAGGTCTAGTAACTTTACAGGTTTTTTTCTTTTTTTTTTTTGAGGTGCTTTTTACATAGTGTGAATACAATTAGGAGCTGTTCTGGATGCCTTTTAAAAAAATCATCTGAATTTTCTTCTTAACTTTTCCTCTATTGGATTTTTAAATATTTACTTTTGCTGAACAATGGCTTCTGACAGAAGTTTGGACCTCTACATGTTCTTCTTCTTATAACTCTACTTATAAAATTGCTCATTTTATAACATGTGGTTCACTTGATTCATTTTCAATAACCAATTTTGAGGATATGCATTTATTATGGGCTGAATTGTGTCCCCCCCCTCAAAAGGTATGTTAAAGTCTTAGCCTCCAGTACCTCAGAATGTGACCTTATATAGAGTTGTTGCAGATGTAATTAGTTAAGATGAGGCCGTACTGGAGGAGGGTGGTCCTTTAATCCAATATGACCGGTGTCTTTATAAGATGTTGTGAAGACACAGGGAAGAATTCTATGTGAAAATAGAGACAGAGATTAATGTATCTAAAATGCAAAGGATACCAGCAATTGCTGGGAACTACCAAAATCTAGCAGAGAAGCATGGAATAGATTCTCCCTCAGACCCTCTAGGGGGAACCAACTCTGCTGACACTTTGATCTCATACTTCCAGCCTCCAGAACTATAAGAGGATGAATTTCTTTTTCAAGAAACCCTGTTTGTGGAATTTGTTACAGCAGCCCTAGGAAACTAATACACCATCCAATGTACATGGTAAAGAAATGCGTTTTAGTACTAATTGAACCACTTCACCAGTTACAGCTTGTGTAGCATTGAGCAAGTCTTTGTACCTCTCTGAACATCAATTCTTCATCACTAAAATTAGGATACTGTTTATACATCAGAGTAAAGAGATAATGTTTATAATGTGCTTAATAGAAAGCAACAGCTTGATTTTTTTCCACCACTCAATTTTCAAGGTCTTTATTGAGCCAAATACAATGGATGTAAAGTTGTCTCCCAAATCCCTTTCTATATCAAAATATCTCTTATTTAGAATTTTAAAGTTACAGTATATGTGAGCTAGTTTGAATAACAAAGTAGTCACATGAGTAGGGCAGATGTTATTATTATCCTCATTTTAAAGATGAGGTAACTGCAGCAAACAAGAGTAAATAATTCACTGATTCAAGATCATTAGTGTTGTGTTGATCCAGAATTCAAACACTTGATTTCCATTTCCAAACTTTCTAACTCCATCCTGCCCAGCATCATAGAATGCTTAAAGTGGCAGGGCCCTTCAATGTCATTACCTCTCAGCATCAAATATAAGTGACTTTTCAATTATTCACACATTATGTCTTTATTGTCCAAATATATTTTGGACAATATATTTCACCAGAATCATTATTTCTGATTTCTCTGATTTGATTATTTGGACAAAATTAAACCAATTGCATATTTCTTTCTAAAATTCATTAACAAAATTCATAATATAAACATTTATTGAACACCTACTATGTTCCCAACATCATTCCAGTCACTAAAGATATAGTAGTGAAGTATAAGTGTCTTTTTATGTGGTATAAATATCTTGTTTTCTTTTTTGTTTCTGAGTGAGAACTATAAACATGCATTTTTTCCAGTTTATCAGTCATATTTTTAAATTTGAGAAATATATTTTTTATCATGTCTTCCCCCACTATTTGTATTTCAGCTATGCCTTAAGAACTGGTGGGTCTTCCCTCACATATGAGCTGTAACAGAGCTGGGATAGATCCAGTTTAAGACTTGAATTTACTTTTGTCTTTGTAGACTCTCACTGGTCTCTGAAGAGTTGATGTTAATGCACTCTGACAAATTTGATCTAATTTTCTGACGGTCTACAATTATTGAAGTTTTATACAACCATTGTTGCGTTGTGAAGGTCTCCTTCCCAGCATGATCATTCACTTCGATCATGCCCTCTTTTGGACTGTCCTTCTCTTTCCTTCCTGAGTCTTTACAATGCCTGTGCCTGTAGTGACTACTTTTTTTTAAATTCAGTACCCTTACCAGGTTTCAGTTAGACCTGTAATTCCAAATTCATGATTATTACTCTGCAAGTAGAATACTATTGTCTTGCTAAGCTTCTTGCAACACTATTCAGACATTTAGGAACAATGAAGTAAATTGACCTCAAGTGAAGATGACCATGAAAGGTAGATATAGATATTTATGACCTAAAAGAGTCAGAGACACAGAAACAAAGAGAAAGATGAAGTAAGTCTTATTTGGTAAGTAAACTTAGCAATAAAATTAACTTTCTTAAAAAGCTTCTGCTTTTTCTGATTATAAAAATAATACATGTACATTGTAAAAAAACTATATATGTGTGTGTATGTGAATATATATACATATATATATATTTTATATATATATATAACAAGGAAGTAAAAATTTTCTATAATCACACTATCCATAAATAACCATTGCTAACACTTTGGTATATATCCTTCCAGATTCTTTTCTATTCACATATCACCTAAAACAAAAGAGAACAAAACAAAAATGAGATCATAATCTGCATATTTTGTAGCCTCCTTTTCCCCCTTAATACAGTGTGGATATTTTTCCATATCAATAAATACATATCTTCATCATCATTTTTTTTTTTTTTTTTTTTTTTTTTTTGGTACGCGGGCCTCTTACTGTCGTGGCCTCTCCCGTTGCGGAGCACAGGCTCCGGACGCACAGGCCCAGCGGCCATGGCGCATGGGCCCAGCCGCTCCGCGGCACGTGGGATCTTCCCGGACCGGGGCACAAACCCGTGCCCCCTGCATTGGCAGGCGGACCCCCAACCAATGCACCACCAGGGAAGCCCTTCATCATCATTTTTAGTGGTTACATTTTATGGGTGGACCATCATTCATTTAACTTTCAAATCCCTTTAATGGTCATTTATGTTACTTAGACTTTTAAATATTGTAATAAATTTTGTGATAAACATTCCTGAACAAATATCTTTATACACTTCTCTGATATTAAAAATAAGTGTTTAAAAGTATAATAGCTGTGTCTAAGCGACCCTTTTCCTCTCCCTATCTCTCTTTCTTGTAAGATTAGCATGGCTACAAGATCTTTCAAAACCTAGTCTTAGCCTATTACTCTTCTAGAATTACATCATTACCTCAAAATGCACACTGACTCACATTTTTTCAAAAGCCAATGTACTTCTACATTTTAATTCTTACTCCTACTGTTCTTCCTATCTGAAATATTTGCCTCCACATTTTCCTGTTCTATTAAGTTTCTAATTATCCTTTAAAGTACAGCTCAAATGTTAGTTCTTCTCTGTATCTTTCTCTAATTCCTCATAAGTAAAATTAATTTTTGCTCATCTGTGCTCCTTTACATTTATAATGTTGGATTTCAGTGTTTCTTGATGGTCTTTCTCTCTATCCATTAGTCAATCAACAAATCCTTAGTAAGTATCTACTAAGTGCCAGGCTTTGTGTTAGATGAGCAGAACAGGCTCATCTAACATCTTATGCAGCTTATATTCTTGTATATTTTAGTGACTTTATCTTTTATTGCAAGGTTGCTTATAAGGTTAAGAAAACTAGGAGGTACTGGGTGTTTAACAGAGAATTTGTTAGCTAAATTATGATCCATTCCTATGACAGTGTAATTTTCAATCTTTACCACTAGCGGGTATGGGCAATGGAAGCTGGCATGACCCTAGATTGGGCCAGAGTGAAAATCACAAATTAGTAACTTTCATCTCATCGGTCAATTTGTGGCTACTTGGAGTGTGTGTGGAGAATGATTATGAAATACATTCGTCTTAGAGGTCCATTATGGGCCTGAAAGTGAAAGTTTTTGTCATATCTGGGCTTGAAGGATGTGTCTGCTGCAATTGCTTAGGGTTTGGGAACCTCAGAGGGGATGAGGAGACTGGGTGGGAAGAGAAGATGGGGATAGGGAAGGGCCGGCGGGGGGGCCTCAGGGCCTTGAATAGAGTACAGAGCACACTGAATTCTTCCAAGTTAGGGAAGAAGACAGCAGTAACCTCTTCTCTCTTCTCTGTGGGCCATTGTTTCTAGGCATCTTCCTCAACACACTCCATTTGACGTAGGGACCTAATGACTTCAGGCTCTTCAGTTGCCGGTTTTCTTCTACCATGATGTCCTAGTAGATGGTGTCCTGTCCCTCATTCTAGATTCTCCTCTCCTGGGCAAGGATTGCTGGCCTTTCATTCTCTCTGCTAGGTTACTAATATATCCAAGTTACTAATAATCCAAATTATGTGGAGGTATTCAGCGGCCCTAACGTGGACCTGGGATGCACATTAATTGGCCTTTTCTAGACATTATAAGCAATGTTGTTAAAAACATTCCTGGGCTTCCCTGGTGGCGCAGTGGTTGAGAGTCCGCCTGCTGATGCAGGGGACACGGGTTCGGGCCCCGGTCCAGGAAGATCCCACATGCCACGGCACGGCTGGGCCCGTGAGCCATGGCAGCTGAGCCTGCACGTCCAGAGGCTGTGCTCTGCAACGGGAGAGGCCACAGCAATGAGAGGCCTGCATACTACAAAAAAAAAAAAAAAAAAAAAAAAATTCCTGAATCTATTAATGTTTGTGTTTGTTTCTTTTTGCCTAAAAGGCTGCCTTTAGATTGGATGACTATACTTCCTGGTTTGCTGGGGACAGCCTTGGGTGAAGACTGTTGTCCTGCATACTGAATAATAGAACCCTCTTTCATCCTGCCATAGAAGTTTTGTTTGCTCATAGTCTAAATTTTTGATGGTAATAACTAGAGATATTTGGGAGTAGGGAGCTTTTTTAGATTGGCTTGAATAACAAAAAGAAAACAAAACCTCTCCAATATAACCATTAAGTCAAAAGAAAGAGTAAAATAATTGGCATGGGTTGGGTAGTTTTTATTCCAGGGTGGAGAGGGGGAGCTATAGAACAGGAGAGGATACCAAGTATTTTTAATATGGAAATACATCTTATTAAAACAGCACATTTAATCATTTAAATTAAATCATACTACGTTATAATGGCACAGTAACTACTTTGTTCTTTGGAGAAATACTCAGTTTTGATTCAAGATTATTAAGAAAAAGACTAGGAAGATCATGAATGTTTTTGACGTTCCCTGTCACATACTAGCATAAAACAATAATTACCAAATTATGTGATATTCTCCGAAACAACTCTTAAGAGCCTTGGAATCAAAACAACTCCATCAGTATCAATAGATTCAATGTGTGGCTTAGCTTTAATTGCACTTAGGAAAACCTATTTGTTTTTAGCATTTGAAAGCAAGTCTAAATTGTGTCCAGTGGGGGCACTTAGACTAGCAGGCTTTGGCACCTGCCTCAGGTAAGGATAGTTTTTGTTTATTTCATTAGCGCTTGATGCTTTGACAGACTATGGCTTTCCACTTACTGCAAGAAGAGCTGCCAGCCATTCCTGCTGGGAGAAGCTAGTATGGGACTAGCAATGAACTTTTGAAAGAAGTTATTATGCCTTATATGGTTGATCTCCCATGCAAATAAAAGAAGCATTTCATACTCTAGCTAAGTGGAATTGGTATTTCATCCAATGTAAATGTATGCCAGCATGCTTTCTGGCTTTTATCAAACACTGCATTTCTCTCCAAAGAAGGTTCCAAGATCATCCATCTATAGGGCGGCTGCAAGGCAGGACTGGAGTAAAGCAGACTCATGGATCTGTATAGAAATAAAAAGGAATCAATCAGACCAGCGTGTGTTTACCAATAATACCTGAATGCAGATCCCAGGGATCTGACCTCAAAGTTTCTGTAGATCTGACATGGGGGCTGCTTTTTTGCTTTTTTTTTTTTTAACAAATGCTGTCATTCTGATACAAAGTCAGTAGTTTACTATAAGAAACACCCTCTGCTCTCCACTCAGCACTGAACCAAGCCTTATGATGGATGAAAAGAAGTAATAAGTATGTTCTCTACTCTTAAAGGAGCTGAGGAATGCAAACACAACCAAAATACTAATAACTAATATTTATTGTGCTATGTCTAGAACACATCAGGCATCAGATGAGATGTGCTCTGCATCAGAGCTTTTGTACTTGCTGTTTCCCCTGCACAAACCACTCTTCCTCCAGGAATTTTTTTGTCCACTGCTTTGTCTCCTTTAGGTCTACAGTAAGATGTCACCTTCTTAGTGAAGCCTCCTCTTTCTACATTCAAGGTTACAACTTCATCATTTTTTATATTCCTACTGTCTTAATTCTTTTCTAAAGCACTTAAACCATTTGGTATAATATCATTTTAATACTTTATATTTCACTTATTGGTCTATTGTTTAAAATAGAACCTAAGAAAGCAGAAATTTTCATATGTTTTTCTCACTGCTAAATCTCCAGTGCCTACATAATGTCTAAAACATAGTGTGCACTCAATAAGTATCTGTCCACTGAATGAGTAATGAGTAACATTTGGTGAACACTTCTTACTTGCTGTTCTAAAGGCTTCACGTGCAATAATTCATTTAATTCCTCCGAGAAGTCTAAGAGGTAGGAACTATGATTATGTCCATTATAGATAAAAAAGCTCAAGCAAAACATTGCAAGAGGTACATGGTAGAGCCAGAATTTGAATCTGGGTGATCTGATTTCAGATCTCATTCTCTTAACCATATGCTCTACTAACATACATAATATCTTTCACATTCGTCATGGAAAATTTAGAGGCAGAGCTCTTATGTTGCAACATTTGCAAAAAGCTGAAGGCAAAGGTTAATGAAGGAAAAACTACAGGATCTCCCTCCCTTGCTTTCTGTCCTTTTTTTCTTCTCAACAGGCTCATGTTGTTTTTAAAGAGCCTTACTTTTTAGAATAAAGCCAATCTGACATTTGTATCTACAGGGTTCACCACGCTCTTGATGTGCATGGGAGTGTTATAGGTAGTAGTGAGAGGAGCTCTTCATCACCCATTTTCAAACCAGACTGACCTGGAACCTTAATGATAATTGGATGAATCCATCCATTTGATTCCTGTGGGACAAGATTGGATCACTGGCTTGGATAACTGTACTGGCTGATTTAGCTAATATGGCTCCTCTAGGTTAATGCCAATCTAATCTTTTACAACCCCATCTGTGTCACTCCCAAAGCAGAGTGTTCAGTCAAAGAGAACTTTACCTCTGGTTTTCAACTCCTGTAAATATTTTAAACTTATCTGAGTTCTGACCTATAACATTATCTCAAGGATCCTAGAAAAATCAAATACTTATTGGAATATATGTTGGGAGAAATTTACTGATGGTTGATGATAATTCTTCCAAATTCCTGCCACAGGTGAGCAAGCTACTACTCCTACATTGTCCATATTGTTGATTGATCCTTATGTATGGCCCTTGATACATATTGTTTTGAATCATTAAAGAATTTGTAATTGGTTGTTAAATAATGAAATCCATTCTATTTTTTAAATTTATTACTCTGCTCAAATTTATTCAGAGACCATAAGGCTGTTCTTTTTTTTTTTTTTTTTTTGCATTGATAAGAACTTTATTGCAAAGGAAGAGGAGAATGCTCACTAGCCAGTGACTGGTGAAGCCCATGCCCTGGTTGCTTGACACATCAAAATTAGGGGCTGTGTCTTAGAGCTGAGCGTACCCAAGACATCACCACAGCCCCCATCCCCTTAAGAATGACTTTGGAAAAAAAAAAAAAAAAAAAAAAAAAGAATGACTTTGGATTCATAAACAAGCTTCAAAAGAAGAAGGTGATACTTTTCAATGAAAACAAAGCGACTCAGAGATGTCTGCCCAGAAAAACAGAGGGAAATGTGCCAATTACTTAGCTAGTGTCTCTTAGCCCCAACCTCACTCTTCTACATCCTTGCTTTGCCAGTGGCTCCCTGTTAGGTTCTGCCATGAGGGGACACCAGGGGGACACGGCAAGACTGAAGGAGGCACTACTATATATAAAATAGATAACTGATAAGGATCCACTGCACAGCACAGGGACCTCTACTCAATACTCTGTAATGACCTATAAGGGAAAAGAATCTAAAGAAGAGTGGATATATGTATATGTATAACTGATTCACTTTGCCGCACACCTGAAACCAACACAACACTGCAAAGCAACCACACTCCAATAAAAATTTAAAAAAAAAAAAAAAAGATTGGAGGAGGGAGAAGCCTGTGCTCCTTCTTGTTTGCTGCAGGTCCTGTTGGTGTCTCCCCAGCAGTGTTTTTTTGCTTTGTTTTCAACATCTCTATTGGAGTATAATTGCTCCACACTGCTGTGCCACTTTCTGCTGCACAACAAAGCTAATCAGCCATATACATACACAAACATCCCCATATCCCCTCCCTCTTGCGTCTCGCTCCCACCCTCCCTATCCCACCCCTCTAGGTGGTCACAAAGCACTGAGCTGATCTCCCTGTGCTATGCGGCCGCTTCCCAGTAGCCATCTATTCTACATTTGGTAGTGTATATATGTCCATGCCAATCTCTCACTTTGTCCCAGCTTACCCTTCCCTCACTGTGTCCTGAAATCCGTTCTCTACGTCTGTGTCTTTATTCCTGTCCTGACCCTAGGTTCTTCAGAACCATTTTTTTTTTTTTTTTAGATTCCATATATATATGCTATGTGTTAGCATACGGTATTTTGTTTTTCTCTTTCTGACTTACTTCACTCTGTATAACAGTCTCTAGGTCTATCCACCTCACTACAAATAACTCAATTTCCTTTCTTTTTATGGCTGGTAACATTCATCTTCTTTATCCATTCATCTGTCAATGGACACTTAGGTTGCTTCCATGTCCTGGCTATTGTAAATAGAGCGGCAATGAACATTGTGGTACATTACTCTTTTTGAATTCTGGTTTTCTCTGGGTATAGGCCCAGTAGTGGGATTGCTGGGTCATATGGTAGCACAGTATGGAGGTTCCTTAATAAACTAAAAATAGAACTACAATTTTCTGAAATTTACCAAGGCTTGATTTGTGAACCAAGATATGATATATCCTGGAGAATGTTCCATGAGCACTTGAGAAGAAAGTGTATTCTGTTGTTTTTGGATGGAATGTCCTGTAAATATCAATTAAGTCCATCTTGTTTAATGTAACATTTAAAGCTTGTGTTTTCTTATTTATTTTCAATTTGGTTGATCTGTCCATTGGTGAAAGTGGGGTTTTAAAGTCCCCTACTCTTATTGTGTTACTGTCGATTTCCTGTTTTATGGCTGTTAGCATTTGCCTTATGTATATAGGTGCTCCTATGTTGGGTGCACAAATATTTACAATTGTTATATCTTGTTCTTGGATTGATCCCTTTATCATTAGGTAATGTCCTTCTTTGTCTCTTGTAACAGTCTTTATTTTAAGTCTATTTTGTCTGATATGAGAATTGCTACTGCAGCCTTCTTTCGATTTCCATTTGCATGGAATATCTTCTTCCACCCACTCACTTTCAGTCTGTATGTGTCCCTAGGTCTGAAATGGGTCTCTTGTACACAGCATGTATATGGGTCTTGTTTTTATATCCATTCAGCCAGTCTATGTCTTTTGGTTGGACCATTTACATTTAAGGTAATTATCGATATGTATGTTCCTATTATCATTTTCTTAATTGTTTTGGGTTTGTTTTTATAGGTTTTTTCCCTTCTTTTGTCTTTCCTGCCTAGAGAAGTTCCTTTAGCATTTGTTGTACAGCTGGTTTTGTGGTGCTGAATTCTCTTAGCTTTTGCTTGTCTATAAAGGTTGTAATTTCTCCATCGAATCTGAATGACATCCTTGCTGGGTAGAGTAATCTGGGTTGTAGGTTTTTCACTTTCATTACTTTAAATACGTCCTGCCAGTCCCTTCTGGCTTGCAGAGTTTCTGCTGAAAGATCAGCTGTTAACCTTAACTTTATGGGGATTCCCTTGTGTGTTATTTGTTGCTTTTCTCTTGCTGCTTTTAATATTTTTTCTTTGTATTTAATTTTTGATAGTTTGATTAATGTGTGTCTTTTGTTTTTCTCCTTGAATTTATCCTGTATGGGAGTCTCTGAGCTTCCTGGACTTGACTGTTTCCTTTCCCATATTAGGGAAGTTTCCATCTATAATCTCTTCAAATATTTTCTCATTCCCTTTTTTCTTTCTCGTCTTCTTCTGGGACCCCTATAATTTGAATATTAGTGCATTTAATGTTGTCCCAGGGGTCTCTGAGACTGTCCCCAATTCTCTTCATTCTTTTTTCTTTATTCTGCTCTGCAGTAGTTATTTCCACTATGTTATTTTCCAGGTCACTTATCTGTTCTTCTGCTTCAGTTATTCTGCTATTGATTCCTTATAGAGAAATTTTAATTTCATTTATTGTGTTGTTCATCGTTTGTTTGCTCTTTAGTTCTTCTAGGTCCTTGTTAAACGTTTCTTGTGCTTTCTCCATTTTATTTCCAAGATTTTGGATCATCTTTACTATCATTACTCTGAATTCTTTTTCAGGTAGACTGCCTATTTCCTCTTCATTTGTTTGCTCTGATGGGTTTTTACCTTGCTCCTTCATCTGCTGCGTATTTCTCTGTCTTCTCATTTTGCTTAACATACTCTGTTTGGGGTCTCCTTTTTGCAGGCTGCAGCTGTGTAGTTCCAGTTGTTTTTGGTGTCTGACCCCAGTGGCTAAGGTTGGTTCAGTGGATTGTGTAGGCTTCCTGGTGGAGGGGACTGGTGCCTGTGTTCTAGTATATGAGGCTGGATCTTGTCTTCTCGGTGGCAGGACCATGTCTGGTGGTGTGTTTTGGGGTGTCTGTGTACTTATTATGATTTTAGGCAGCCTCTCTGCTAATGGGTGGGGTGCTGTGCCTGTCTTTCTCATTTTTTGGCATGGGGCGTGCAGCACTAGAGCTTGCTGGTCCTTGAGTGGAGCTAAATCTTAGAGTTCAGGTGGAAATCTCTGGGAGAGCTCTTTCTGATTGATATTATGTGGGGCTAGGAGGTCTCTCATGGTCCAATGTCCTGAACTCAGCTCTCCCACCTGAGAGGCTGAGGCCTGGCACCCGCCTGGAGCACCAGGACCCTGTCAGCCACATGGTAGATAACTGGTTGATTATAAGATGATGTAACTCACAAACAGCCAGTTGAAAGACAAGCAGAGGGCAGTATGGGGAAAGGGCATGGAGCTTCCATGTCATCTGCAAGTGCCCCACTCTTCCCAAATCACCCTGTGTTCACCAACAAGAAGCTCCCATAAGTCTGTTCTGATTTCACCTAGATTGAAAGCCATCTGGTGTGATTGTCCTATTCTAGAATATCCAGTAGGAAATGAGGAACTTGGGTCTTGAGATCTTAAATGCCTAACCCAAAGTCCAATATATCAGTTTCAAATATCACCTAAAATTTAACAATCACCTAACACATACAGAAAGAAGTCTGTGGAAACTTTGTCCTCCACTGAGCAACATTGCATTTGTAAAAATAATATTAATACAAAATTTTAATGCTCTGTGGATAATTATCTGGCAGCAGACCAACAGCAGAGTGTAAAACATTAACAACTAAAAAGGGGTTGTGAGTCCTTTAACTGTTGTTGCTCATTACAAAAGCCACCAAAATCATCTTGAGCCAATTCATAGAGAATTAAATAGATTCGGTTTAATAAAATCTTTAGGTCTCTGAATAAATTATGAATGCATCTTGACTGTTAGAAGGATACATTGACATTAGGAAATGGTAATGAACAGATATTAAAGAGAGGGGAAAATATACCCCTTCTGCATACCATCCCATTTGAAACTGATTAAAAGCTGATGAAATTTAAGTTTTTTCATGGGTAGATGTGCAACAAGTCATGAGTTGTGGACTTTAATAATATATTTTCTTCACAAGCAATAACACAGCAATTAGGAGATGCTCACTGAGGTAGAAATAATGGTAACTGCTGTGCAGATTATGTTTGCTGAAGGGAACTCTCATACAAACACAAAAACAACATATTCCGGGTTCTTGTTGTGTGTAATTTCTACTTTATTTACTTATCATCTCAGTTAAAGAGGACTCCTGGCAGTAATGAGGCTACATAGAATAGTTTAAGATGCTACATATTCTGTAAAAGATAAATCTAATGATTACCTATTCTAATGACAGTGCAATCTTGTCTTTCCTCATGGGGAAATTGTATGGTTGTAAGAATCTCATAGCTGGGGAGAGTGCCATGGTACAACTGTATTCATTATTTTTCTGCCTGCTTTGCTTCTGCATGGCTGTTCATGAAAGCTAGGTAATTCATTCGAACAGGAACCACTTACTGAATGGTTCACAAACCTTTCACTGGTTCCACAGTGCCTGTGAGCAACCTGGCAAATACATAAAAATGATACGCTGGAAAACAGGATGGAAAATCTTTCAGCAAGGGGAGAATGACCTACAATGGTGTTACCAAAATAAGGGAAAAGAGGGTTGGGTGAAAATAGCCTATTGCCATCTCAATTCTATTTACTATAATTGCCTTAAAAGTAAATACTCATGGAAGACACATAATGAAACTTCAGAACAGACCATATTTTTGAGGATTTTTTCATTCACTGGGGGAGAAAGCCTGAGAAAACATAGAAGACATGAACAGAGTTTTAAGATCCTTGGTTTGTTTGAGCAGTAACTTCAAGTTTCAGGAGACCTAAAGATAATTTGATTTTCTTTTTCGTAATTGCATCTCGTTCCAAACCAAACGGAATCTTTTTTTCATGAGAATCTTCCTTCCAAGACTCTGCCAAATAAATGCTGAAAAGCTTAGGAAAGTAAATAATAAGAATAGTAATGATAATAACCCCTCCTGCTTATGAGGGAAGATGGTTATGAAGTCTCTGCCTATGTAGCAAATCAGTGGCTTGGGTGAACCATGTGACTTGGAATGTACTTTGTCATTTTCCATGAAAGAAAGAAGCAATCAAACTTCTGGTATGAAGCCTAGTATATCTTAAGTAGTGAAATTCAGTTTATGAGGTCTTTTTTTTTTTTTTTTCTCCCGGCTGCGTTGGGTCCTCGTTGCTCAGCGCGTGCCCTCTCTTAGTTGCGGCAAGGGGGGGCCACCCTTTGCTGCGGTGCGTGGGCCTCTCACTGCAGTGGCTTCTCTTGTTGTGGAGCACGGGCTCTAAGCGCAGGCTCAGTAGTTGTGGCGCACGGGCCCAGCTGCTCCGTGGCATGTGGGATCCTCCCAGACCAGGGCTCGAACCCGTGTCCCCTGCATTGGCAGGCGGACTCTCAACCACTGCGCCACCAGGGAAGCCCTATAAGGTCTTTTTTAATTTTAATTTTTCCATTATCTAAGTTAAACAGCTCCCCTTCCTTCCCCCTGCCCCCATACCGGGTCATTTGAAATTGGTATTTAGGATATCCTTCTAGCTGTGTTCATTAGTAGCAGCATATTTGTGTGACTCAGACTGAAAGCTATCCCTTTCACATCCTTAAAGTTAGAATAGGCTTCCTCATCATTCAGGTGTCTTTCAGAGGTGTGCATGGAAAATCCCTGATTGTCTTACCTCTCCCTACTCCTGAGTCCATGGTAGATGCTGCTAATTGGCCTGCCACTACTTCTATGGAGCCTGGAGTTGGTCTAAGAATCTTTGTCAATAAGTCACTGCCCACATGAGATGAAACCCTTCAGCCACATGAGCTCTAAGGCAACTCTGCCTGAAAGTCAGGGTGATGCTGCCTAGCTCCAGATTTTGTTCTTTATTTGTTATTCCTTCTCATTTCTGGCCACTTTGATGGTTCAAGAAGGGGAAGAGTTCTGGATTTAGATCTAAAAAAACACAAGTTTCTCTTTCCTCTTAGCCATGATAAATTAATTGTTATAAAAACTCCCAAATCTTAGTGGCTTGATACAACAAGTAAGAAGCAAATGTTTCTCAAGCAGGTCCTAGATTGATGGTGTACTACAGGGTAGATGTGCTCTAAGCCACTCTATCCTCTCTTCCATCCAGTGGCTCTGCCTTTCCCTGAAGCCTTGGAATCATCCATTACATCCTCTGCATTCAGCCCCAGAGGAAGGAAGAGAGAACTCCTGGACTGTGAGAGAAGTCTCAGGGAAATGTAGTTTAGCTGTATGTCTAGGACACTGACAGCACACTTTTTCCTGTAAAGGGCCAGATAGTAAATATTTTAGGCTCATGGGCCATATGGTATCTGTTTCACTTACTCGACTCTGCTGTTGTAGGACAAAAGCAGTCCCTAACAATACGTAAATGAGTAGGTGCAGCTGTTTTCCAACAAAACTTTATTTACCGAAATAGGCTGGTTTTGGCCAGTGAGCCATAGTTTGCAAATCATTGGTCTAGGAGATAAAATGAATTGGTTTGATCAGCCCATGGCAGAGTCTCTTCCGCCATGATCCTACCAGCTGTGTGACTGTGGGGAAGTAACTTATCCTTGCTCAGCTTTTGTTTTCTCATCAGCTTTAAAAAAAAAAGTATATACCATCTGCCTTGATTTATATCAGTGTTGTTTTAAAGACCAAATGGGATAATGGACTATCTGTACTTTGTAAGCTATAAGACAGTGTACACATATATTCTTTTAAGAATATACAGAAATGCTCATTGAATACAGCTGCAACCCTCTGCTTCTCATAGACATAAGACTTCCCATATACTGGAACAAAAGAAGGTAAAAACACTTTTTGTTTAAAGACACTTGAGTATTAGTTAAAATTATTCCTGAAAATCCAATGAGCTTAAAATAATCCAATTCTTGATTTATTCTTTCAATGAAAATCCTAGCTTGGATCTAATTTGAGGATTCAGTATAGTTAGAAAAATAAATCAATGATTGATTACATCAGTCAACCTGGAAAAAACTTGTATTTAGAGGACTTGCTCCAGATATAACTAGAATTTCTTTGGAAAGGAGTCTTGTAATAATAAAGCAAGTTTGACACTATATGAAAAGTGTATTAGTTTGCCGGGCTGCCATAACAAAGCACCACAGGTTTGAACAAAAGAAATTTATTTACTCACAGTTCTAGAGTCTCGGAGTGCAAAATTTAGGTGTCAGCATGGCTGGTTTCCTCCGAGGGCCTCTCTCCTTGGTCTGTGATGGTTGTCTTTTTTTTTTCTGTGTCTTCACATGGTCTTCCCTCTGTGCTTGTGTCCTAATCTCCTTTTCTTATAAGGGCACCCGTCATACTGGATTCAGGCCTACCCATATGACCTCACTTTACCTTAATTACAACGTTTAAAAGGCTCTATCTCCAAATACAGTCACATTTTGAGGTACTGGGGATTAGGACTTCAACATGTGAATTTTGGGGGAACACAGTTCAGTCCACAACACAAAGATCCTGCTTCCACCCTAAAATGATAAGGTTATGTCTTAGGATCCTAAACAGGTCTTTTTCTCTTAGAGGTATGTCTTCAAGTTGCTCCTTTTCCCTTAAATACCAATCTATATTGCCTCCCCGCCCACTTCATATTATTAAAAATTGTTTTCCTAAACCCACATGTGTTCCAAAAATGGAGTTTGGATAAAGAGAGAACAAAGAGAACATTTGGTTCTCTGCCCCATTTCCACTTCTCTCTATAGTTTCTCTTGTTGACCTTAGTAGTTTGCATCTAGAGGGAACAACTCTTAGGGAATGAAAAGGTTAAAAATAGATATTAACTGGTGATGAAATCAAATGTGTTTCTATCCCAGTACTATAGAGAAGAAGCTATTCTATAAGGGTGTGTGTGTATGTGTATGTGTGTGTGTTTCCTGCCTTAACCATTTTATGCCAGTATGAGTAGGGATGCAATAAAAGTTCTAAAAATAGGATTATGAGTATTAATTAATGATTGAAAAACACTTTGAAGATGGAAAAGCATTCTATAAGCAAGCACAAAGCAATATTATTATTGTCATGCTAGCAAAAAAGGCAACACTATGGCATGCTGGTCCTTATCAGCTCTACTTAAAGCTCTATTCTTTATGTATTATAATGCTCAGATGTCACTGTTTAAAATTCTACATTATCAAAGGTTATTAATAAAAATATTTTAAGTCAAACATAGCATTCTTGTAAATTAGACCTATGCGTGGCCTATTAAGCTCGGTTCCTGTATCATAATTTTCAGATAAACACAGTATCATGCTATGATTAGCACTTGACAATAACTTTGAGTTTGTTATATTAAACTTTCTACAGACTCTTCCTATCTCCAAGCCTTTCTCCTCATTCATTCAATGCATGTTTATTTCCAGGCATTGTTCTAGGTCCTGGGGATATAACTGTGGGTAAAACCAAATATGACAGAATGGGAGATTATATTTGTAACCATATATCTGATAAGGGTCTAGCATTCAGAATGTAAAAAGAACTCATATAACTCAACAACAAACAACCTAATTAAAAAATGAGCAAAAGACTTGAATAGACATTTCTCCAACGAAGATACAAAAATAGCCATCAAGCATGTGAAAAGATGCTCAACACCATTAGCCATTAGGAAAATGCAAATCAAAACCACAATGAGATAACACTTCATAACCGCTAGGATGACAAGAATTTTTTAATGGAAAATAACAAGTGTTGATAAGATTATGGAAAAACTGGAATGCTCGTGCAATGCTGGTAGGAATGTAAAATGGTACAACTATTGTGGAAGACAGTTTGGCAGTTCCTCAAAAGGTTAAATACAGAATTGCCATATTACCCAGCAATTCCACTCCTAGGTATATACTGAAAAGAACTGAAAATGAGTACGCATTGAATTGAAAATGAATTGAAAATTGAAAATGAATACCTATACATGAATGTCGGTATAAGGACTATTCACAATAGCTAAAAGGTGGAAACAATCCAAATGCCCACTAACAGAGGAATGGCTAAACAAAATGTGGTACATCTATACAATGGAATAGTAATCAGCGAGAAAAAGTAATGAAGTACTGGTACATGCTTCAACATGGATGAACTTGAAAATATTATGCTAAGTGAAAGAAGCTAGACATAAAAAGTCATACATTGTACAATACCATTGATATGAAATATCTAGAATAGAAAAACCCATAGAAATAGAAAGCAGATTAGTGTTTGCCAGCGGTTCAAGGGAGGGGACATGGGTAGTGACTGCTTAATGGATCTAGTGGAGAGACAAATATTATTGGATATTAAAGAAATTATGCTATAAATAAATAAATAAATGTGTCAACCTGGCTGGACCATGGTGTCCAGATATTTGGTCAAACATTATTCTGGATGTTTATGTGAAAATGTTTTTTCACTTTAATTAATTTGACAGAATTAACATGTAAATTAGTGGACTTTTAGTAAAGTAAATTGCCCTCGATGTAGGTGGCCCTCATTTAGTCACTGAAGGCCCTAATAGAAGAAAGACTGATATCCCCTGAGCAGGAAGTGACTCTGCCAGGAGACTGCCTTTGGTCTCTAATTGCAGCTCTTCCCTAAGTCTACAGCCTGTTGGCCTGCCCCATCAGATTTTGGACTCACCAATCCTCTGCAATCACATGAGCCAATTCCTTAAAATAAATATCTCCCCCGACTCCGCTCCCTCTCTCAGTCTATATACACACATCTTGTTGATGCTGTTTCTCTGGAGAATCCTGACTTATATTGAAAGCTTCACCCAACTCTTAAAGTCTGGCTTAAGATCTCTTTCCACAGCACCTTCTGCAGTTCCTATCATTATTTTCACCATAGTATGTAATAACTACCTGTCTACTTGCTGGTACCCTCTACTACACCTTAGGCATCTTGAGTAGAAGGGTAGCAGCTCCACAGTTCTGAAGTTTAAGGTGTGTTACAGAAACTTCTCTCTTCAGGAAAAGTTTGAGATAGTTTTACTGGCTTATCTACAATTTGGTTGTATTTCGTTCTTTGAACATGAAATTCTAATCTGAGTTCCAAACATTTTTCAAGATGGTCTCGATAACAGTGAGATCAGGGGAAGCCAAGAGTAATAGAGATGTGGTATTGCCCAAGGAAACTTACCTTAATTCCATTTCTAAGCCTATAAATATCCACACACTGAGAACCATCTGGGGTCTGAGTCTTTCCAAGCATACTTTTTTGTTTCCTTAAGTCAAGAATTGTATATAAGGGCTTCCCTGGTGGCGCAGTGGTTGGGAGTCCGCCTACCGATGCAGGGGACACAGGTTCGTGTCCCGGTCCGGGAAGATCCCACACGCTGCGGGAGCTCACAGCTGGGCCTGTGAGCCATGGCCTCTGAGCCTGCGTGTCTGGAGCCTGTGCTCCACAAAAGGAGAGGCCACAACAGTGAGAGGCCTGCGTACCGCAAAAAAACAAAAACAAAACAAAAAAAAAGAATTGTATATAATTTATAGACCACCTTGTCCTCTGGTGGCCACGATTCTTCTTCTTCTTTTTTTTTTTTTTGCAGTACGTGGGCCTCTCACTGTTGTGGCCTCTCCTGTTGCAGAGCACAGGCTCCAGACATTCAGGTTCAGCAGCCATGGCTCACAGGCCCAGCCGCCCCGCGGCATGTGGGATCTTCCCGGACCGGGGCATGAACCCGTGTCCCCTGCATTGGCAGGTGGACTCTCAACACTGCGCCACCAGGGACGCCCCACCATTCTTCTTTATAAGAATCTGCCTTCTCCCGTAGCTTTATGTTGCAGAATCCCACTGCTAGGTCACCCATCAATGTCTACAACTGATCGTTACCTCTGTGTGTGAAGATTGACAAATTTTCTTATTGTCCCTATTAATAACATATATAACTGTGTCACCAGCATCTCTCCTCTAAGACTGAGGCATGGAAAAGAGGAACTGCTCTCATGACAAGCCAAGAAACTGCTTGTTAAGTTTGTAGTAACATTACACTAGAGTAGAATTCAGTGTATGTTGGTAGGGTTGGGGGAAGAGTTCTCGGGGGGACCTTGAAGATGGCGGAAGAGTAAGACGCGGAGATCGCCTTCCTCCCCACGGATACACCAGAAATACATCCACACGTGGAACAACTCCTACAGAACTCCTACTGAAGGCTGGCAGAAGACCTCAGACCTCCCAAAAGGCAAGAAACTCCCAACGTAACTGGGTAGGGCAAAAGAAAAAACAGAGACAAAAGAATAAGGACGGCACCTGCACCAGTGGGAGGGAGCTGTGAAGGAGGAAAAGTTTCCACACACTAGGAAGCCCCTCCGCGGGCGGAGACTGCGGGAGGCGGAGGGGGGAGTTTCGGGACCGCGGAGTAGTGCACAGCGACGGGTGCGGAGGGCAAAGCGGGGAGATTCCTGCACAGACGATCGGTGCTGACCGGCACTCACCAGCCCGAGTGGCTTGTCTGCTCACCCGCCGGGGCGGGCGGGGCTGCGAGCTGAGGCTCGGGTTTTGGTTTTGGACGGAGCTCAGGGAGAGGACTGGGGTTGGCGGCTTGAACATAGCCTGAAGGGGTTAGTGCACCACGACTAGCTGGGAGGGAGTTCGGGGAAAAGCCTGCACCTGCCGAAGAGGCAAGAGACTTTTTCTTCCCTCTTTGTTTCCTGGTGCGCGAGGAGAGGGGTTTAAGAGCGCTGCTTAAAGGATCTCCAGAGAAGGGCGCGAGCCGCGGCTAAAAGCGCGAACCCCAGAGACGGGCGCGAGCCGCGGCTGAGGGCGCGAGCCCCCGAGACGGGCACGAGCCGCGGCTGAAAGCGCAAACCACAGAGACGGGCGCGAGCCGCGGCTAAAACCGCGGACCCCAGAGACAGGCGGGAGACGCTAAGGCTGCTGCTGCCGCCACCAAGGGCCTGTGTGCGAGCACAGGTCACTCTCCACACCCCTCTTCCGCGGAGCCTGTGCAGCCCGCCACTGCCAGGTTCCCGGGATCCAGGGACAACTTCCCCGGGAGTACGCACGGCGGGTCTCAGGCTGGTGCAACATCACGCCGGCCTCTGCCGCAACGTCACGCTGCCTCTGCAGCTGCAGGCCCGCCCCGCACGTAGTGCCCCTCCTACCCCCATCCCCCAACCCCCGGCCTGAGTGAGCCGGAGGCCCCGAATCAGCGGCTCCTTTAACCCCGTCCTGTCTGAGCGAAAAAACAGACGCCCTCCAGCGACCTACACGCAGAGGCAGGGCCAAATCCAAAGCTGAGCTCCTGTGAGCTGTGAGAACAAAGAGAAAGGGAAATCTCTCCCAGCAGCCACAGCAGCAGCGGATTAAAGCTCCACAATCAACTTGATATACCCTGCATCTGTGGAATACCTGAATAGACAAGGAATGATCCCAAATTGAAGAGGTGGAATTTAGGAGCGAGATCTATGATTTTTTTCCCTTTTCCTCTTTTTGTGAATGTGTACGTGTATGCTTCTGTGTGAGATTCTGTCTGTATACTCTTGCTTCCACCATTTGTCCTAGGGCTCTATCCGTCCATGATTTTTTTTAAAAATTCTTTTTCTTAATAATTAAGTTTAATTGTGATAACTTTATTATACTTTACCTTCGTTCCTTCTTTCTTTCCTTCCTTCCTTCCCTCCTTTAGACAACGAATCACCCCAAATTGAGGAGGTGGTCTCAGGGAGCAGGATTTATGATTTTTCCCCCTTTACCTCTTTTTGTGAAGGTGTATGTGTATGCTTCTGTGTAAGATTTTCTCTGTATAGCTTTGCTTCCAACATTTGTCCTAAGGTTCTATCCGTCCCTTTTTTTTTTCTAAATATTTTTTAATTCAATAACTATATTATACTTTATTTTATTTTTACTGTATCATCTTTCTTTCTGTCTTTTTTCCTTCTTTCCCTCATTCCTTCCTTCCTCCCTCCCTCCCTCCCTCCTTTCTTTCCTTCTTTGCTTCTTTCTTCCTTCCTTCCTTTCCTCCTTTCCTTCTTTCTTTACTCATACTTCTACTAATTCTCCCTACTTTTTCTCCCTTTTATTCTGAGCTGTGTGGGTGAAAGGCTCTTGGTGCTCCAGCCAGGAGTCAGGGCTCTGCCTCTGAGGTAGGAGAGCCAACTTCAGGACACTGGTCAACAAGAGACCTCCCAGCTCCACATAATATTAAACGGTGGAAATATCCCAGAGACCTCCATCTTAACACCAGCACCCAGCTTCACTCAACGACCAGCAAGCCACAGTGCTGGACAACCTATGCCAAACAACTAGCAAAACAGGAACACAACCCTACCCATTAGCAGAGAGGCTGCCTAAAATCATAATAAGGCCACAGACACCCCAAAACATACCACCAGACGTGAACCTGCCCACTAGAGAGACAAGATCCAGCCTCATCCAGCACAACACAGGCACTAGTCCCCTCCACCAGGAAGCCTACACAACCCACTGAAACAACCTTAGCCACTGGAGACAGACATCAAAAACAACGGGAACTACGAACCTGCAGCCTGCAAAAAGGAGACCCCAAACACAGTAAGATAAGCAAAATGAGAAGACAGAAAAACACACAGCAGATGAAGGAGCAAGATAAAAACCCACCAGACCTAACAAATGAAGAGGAAATAGGCAATCTACCTGAAAAAGAATTCAGAATAATGATAGTAAGGATGATCCGAAATCTTGGAAGTAGAATGGACAAAATGCAAGAAACAGTTAACAAGGACCTACAAGAACTAAAGATGAAACAAGCAACGATGAACAATGCAATAAATGAAATTAAAATCACTCTAGATAGGATCAATAGCAGAATAACTGAGGCAGAAGAACGGCTAAGTGACCTGGAAGATAAAGTAGTGGAAATAACTACTGCAGAGCAGAATAAAGAAAAAAGAATGAAAAGAACTGAGGACAGTCTCAGAGACCTCTGGGACAACATGAAACGCACCAACATTCGAATTATAGGGGTTCCAGAAGAACAAGAAAGAAAGAAAGGGACTGAGAAAATATTTGAAGAGATTATAGTTGAAAACTTCCCTAATATGGGAAAGGAAATAGTTAATCAAGTCCAGGAAGCACAGAGGGTCCCATACAGGATAAATACAAGGAGAAACACGCCAAGACACATATTAATCAAACTGTCAAAAATGAAATACAAAGAAAGCATATTAAAAGCAGCAAGGGAAAAACAACAAATAACACACAAGGGAATCCCCATAAGGTTAACAGCTGATCTCTCAGCAGAAACCCTACAAGCCAGAAGGGAGTGGCAGGACATACTGAAAGTGATGAAGGAGAATAGCCTGCAACCAAGACTACTCTACCCAGCAAGGATCTCATTCACATTTGATGGAGAAATTAAAACCTTTACAGACAAGCAAAAGCTGAGATAGTTCAGCACCACCAAACCAGCTTTACAACAAATGCTAAAGGAACTTCTCTAGACACGAAACACAAGAGAAGGAAATGACCTATAGTAGCGAACCCAAAACAATATATAAAATGGAAATAGGAACATACATATCGATAATTACCTTAAATGTAAATGGACTAAATGCTCCCACCAAAAGACACAGATTGGCTGAATGGATACAAAAACAAGACCCTTATATATGCTGTCTACAAGAGACCCACCTCAGAACTAGAGACACATACAGACTGAAAGTAAGGGGATGGAAAAAGATATTCCATGCAAATGGAAACCAAAAGAAAGCTGGAGTAGCAATTCTCATATCAGACAAAATAGACTTTAAAATAAGGACTATTAAAAGGAACAAAGAAGGACACTACATAATGATCAAGGGATCGATCCAAGAAGAAGATATAACAATTGTAAATATTTATGCACCCAACATAGGAGCACCTCAATACATAAGGCAAATACTAACGACCATAAAAGGGGAGATCAACAGTAACACATTCATAGTAGGGGACTTTAACACCCCACTTTCACCCATGGACAGATCATCCAAAATGAAAATAAATAAGGAAACACAAGCTTTAAATGATACATTAAACAAGATGGACTTAATTGATATTTATAGGACACTCCATCCAAAAACAACAGAATACACATTTTTCTCAAGTGCTCATGGAACATTCTCCAGGAGAGATCATATCTTGGGTCACAAATCAAGCCTTGGTAAATTTAAGAAAACTGAAATTGTATCAAGTATCTTTTCCGACCACAACGCCATGAGACTAGATATCAATTACAGGAAAGATCTTTAAAAAATACAAACACATGGAGGCTAAACAATACACTACTTAATAATGAAGTGATCACTGAAGAAATCAAAGGGGAAATCAAAAAATACCTAGAAACAAATGACAATGGAGACACAACGACCCAAAACCTATGGGATGCAGCAAAAGCAGTTCTAAGGGGGAAGTTTATAGCAATACAAGCCCACCTTAAGAAGCAGGAAACATCTCGAATAAACAACCTAACCTTGCACCTCAAGCAATTAGAGAAAGAAGAACAAAAAAACCCCAAAGCTAGCAGAAGGAAAGAAATCATAAAAATCAGATCAGAAATGAATGAAAAAGAAATGAAGGAAATGATAGCAAAGATCAATAAAACTAAAAGCTGGTTCTTTGAGAAGATAAACAAAATAGATAAACCACTAGCCAGACTCATCAAGAAAAAAAGGGAGAAGACTCAAATCAATAGAATTAGAAATGAAAAAGGAGAAGTAACAACTGACACTGCAGAAATAAAAAAAATCATGAGAGATTACTACAAGCAACTCTATGCCAATAAAATGGACAATCTGGAAGAAATGGACAAATTCTTAGAAATGCACAACCTGCCAAGACTGAATCAGGAAGAAATAGAAAATATGAACAGACCAATCACAAGCACTGAAATTGAAACTGTGATTAAAAACCTTCCAACAAACAAAAGCCCAGGACCAGATGGCTTCACAGGTGAATTCTATCAAACGTTTAGAGAAGAGCTAACACCTATCCTTCTCAAACTCTTCCAAAATATAGCAGAGGGAGGAACACTCCCAAATTCCTTCTACGAAGCCACCATCACCTTGATACCAAAACCAGACAAGGATGTCACAAAGAAAGAAAACTACAGGCCAATATCACTGATGAACATAGATGCAAAAATCCTCAACAAAATACTAGCAAACAGAATCCAACAGCACATTAAAAGGATCATACACCATGATCAAGTGGGGTTTATTCCAGGAATGCAAGGATTCTTCAATATACGCAAATCTATCAATGTGATAAACCATATTAACAAATTGAAGGAGAAAAACCATATGATCATCTCAATAGATGCAGAGAAAGCTTTCGACAAAATTCAACACCCATTTATGATAAAAACCCTCCAGAAAGTAGGCATAGAGGGAACTTTCCTAAACATAATAAAAGCCATATATGACAAGCCCACAGCAAACATCATCCTCAATGGTGAAAAACTGAAAGCATTTCCACTAAGATCAGGAACAAGACAAGGTTGCCCACTCTCACCACTCTTATTCAACATAGTTTTGGAAGTTTTAGCCACAGCAATCAGAGAAGAAAAGGAAATAAAAGGAATCCAAATCGGAAAAGAAGAAGTAAAGCTGTCACTGTTTGCAGATGACATGATACTATACATAGAGAATCCTAAAGATGCTACCAGAAAACTACTAGAGCTAATCAATGAATTTGGTAAAGTAGCAGGATACAAAATTAATGCACAGAAATCTCTGGCATTCCTATATACTAATGATGAAAAATCTGAAAGTGAAATCAAGAAAACACTCCCATTTACCACTGCAACAAAAAGAATAAAATATCTAGGAATAAACCTACCTAAGGATACGAAAGACCTGTATGCAGAAAATTATAAGACACTGATGAAAGAAATTAAAGATGATACAAATAGATGGAGAGATATACCATGTTCTTGGATGGGAAGAATCAACATTGTGAAAATGACTCTACTACCCAAAGCAATCTACAGATTCAATGCAATCCCTATCAAACTACCACTGGCATTTTTCACAGAACTAGAACAAAAAATTTCGCAATTTGTATGGAAACACAAAAGACCCCGAATAGCCAAAGCAATCTTGAGAACGAAAAAAGGAGCTGGAGGAATAAGGCTCCCTGACTTCAGACTATATTACAAAGCAACAGTAATCAAGACAGTATGGTACTGGCACAAAAACAGAAAGATAGATCAGTGGAACAGGATAGAAAGCCCAGAGATAAACCCACGCACATATGGACACCTTATCTTTGATAAAGGAGGCAGGAATGTACAGTGGAGAAAGGACAGCCTCTTCAATAAATGGTGCTGGGAAAACTGGACAGGTACATGTAAAAGTATGAGATTAGATCACTCCCTAACACCACACACAAAAATAAGCTCAAAATGGATTAAAGACCTAAATGTAAGGCCAGAAACTATCAAACTCTTAGAAGAAAACATAGGAAGAACACTCTATGACATAAATCACAGCAAGATCCTTTCTGACCCACCTCCTAGAGTAATGGAAATTAAAACAAAAATAAACAAATGGGACCTAGTGAAACTTCAAAGCTTTTGCACAGCAAAGGAAACCATAACCAAGACCAAAAGACAACCCTCAGAATGGGAGAAAACATTTGCAAATGAAGCAACTGACAAAGGATTAATCTCCAAAATTTACAAGCAGCTCATGCAGCTCAATAACAAAAAAACAAACAACCCCATCCAAAAATGGGCAGAAGACCTAAATAGACATTTCTCAAAAGAAGATATACAGAATGCCAACAAACACATGAAAGAATGCTCAACATCATTAATCATTAGAGAAATGCAAATCAAAACTACAATGAGATATCATCTCACACCAGTCAGAATGGCCATCATCAAAAAATCTAGAAACAATAAATGCTGGAGAGGGTGTGGAGAAAAGGGGACACTCTTGCACTGCTGGTGGGAATGTGAATTGGTTCAGCCACTGTGGAGAACAGTATGGAGGTTCCTTAAAAAACTACAAATAGAATTACCATATGACCCAGCAATCCCACTACTTGGCATATACCCTGAGAAAACCAAAATTCAAAAAGAGTCATGTACCAAAATGTTCATTGCAGCTCTATTTACAATAGCCAGGACATGGAAACAACCTAAGCGCCCATCATCGGATGAATGGATAAAGAAGATGTGGCACATATACACAATGGAATATTACTCAGCCTTAAAAAGAAATGAAATTGAGCTATTTGTAATGAGATGGATAGACCTAGAGTCTGTCATACAGAGTGAAGTAAGTCAGAAAGAAAAAGACAAATACCGTATGCTAACACATATATATGGAATTTAAGGGAAAAAAATGTCATGAAGAACCTAGGGGTAAGATAGGAATAAAGACGCAGACCTACTGGAGAACGGACTTGAGGGTATGGGGAGGGGGAGGGGTGAGTTTTGACAGGGCGAGAGAGAGTCATGGACATATACACACTAACAAACGTAGTAAGGTAGATAGCTGGGGGGAAGCAGCCGCAAGGCACAGGGATATTAGCTCGGTGCTTTGTGACAGCCTGGAAGGGTGGGATGGGGAGAGTGGGAGGGAGGGAGACGCAAGAGGGAAGACATATGGGAACATATGTATATGTATAGCTGATTCACTTTGTTATAAAGCAGAAACTAACACACCATTGTAAAGCAATTATACCCCAATAAAGATGTTAAAAAAAAAAAAAAAAAAAAAGAGTTCTCGCTTCTGATTATTTCTGTATCAGAAGGATCTTTGTTAGCAGACGATTCTCCTATGAGATGGTTTCCTGACTCTTCTCGGGACAGAACCACACTTTATTTCTGAAAATCTAATGAGAAATCTGACTGCCTGCTAGCTCTTTATATAATTGGTGCCTTACTGTAGAAATATTGACTTCCTGTTGTCCACAGTTTTAGTCTCTTTGAACTCAGGAAGTTAACCATTCAGGAAAGAAACATCAACATTCTTTTAGCTTCTTGCTGACTACAAATGATGGAAAGTAGTTTACAATGGAAGGAAGGCTGCTGGTGTAGCTATGAGTCATTCGTGCCCAGATCTCCTGTGACTCATTTTCCTTCATTAAACTGAGCAGAGTCAATAGCCCTTCAGTTTTCTGAACAGTAGATCTAACTGCGCTAATGACTGGCTGCTGAACAAGTTTAGCTATGTTCTAATTTATTTATTAAGCAACAGTAAAACAAGTATAAAGTACCCATCAATGGATAATGGGAGGACATTAGTGTTGTTGTTTACAAACTAGATATAAAACACAGCTTCTTTTAGATGAAAATGGAAAAGGCTGGGCTAGCTCCTGTCAGCATAAGAAAAAATTCAATTTTTGAGGCTCTCCTCCCTTTCATTTTTAGACCTTGTTCTAAACTGGTAGCCATCTGAGAGATCCCATTGCCCTGGGCCTCCTTTACTTGGCCTAGTTTCTACATGATGCTCATCTCACCTCACTGATTTCCTGCCTTGATCTCACCTCTGTACACCCCCTTCCTTTTTACCCACTGCTTTCTCGCCACCTAAATCTCGCCACCTCCTTGCCCCTCACCACGCATTCTACTAAAATTCATTGACTTATACTTTAAAAATGCAGGGCTCCCATGTGTTAGCCTGCAATCCGATCTACTTATCCCTAATAACATTTTCAAAACGGTTTTTAAACATAATTTTTGGTAGTGACACTGCATTTACTCACAAAAAGGAATTTAACATGGGACTTTAGAGGAGAATTTAAGAGCAGAGCTTTGGAGTCAGATCTTGTGTTGAATCTGCCCTTTGCTTGCGGCATGACTTTGGGCAAGGTATTTAACTTCTTTAGGCCTCACATTTCCTCATCTGGAAAATAGGGATAAAAACAAGGATTTGTAGATGAATGAGGTAATGTATGTGTAAGAGTTTTTTTTTGAGGTGAGTGGTAAAATTTTCTCTCATGGTGACATCCAGGTATACTTGTTTTCCAACTTTCAAAAAGCAGTTGGGGCATTTCTTAGCCAATACACAATCTTTGGTGGCTTTAAAACAAATATCCAATTTTTTTGCACAGAAGCCAGAAACCAGTTGGGAGAGAAACTGAACTGGTCGCCATGAATAGGATTCATGTATATTCATTAATAGATGAAGTGAGGGGACATTTATATTACTTCTAACCTACTTACTTCAGTGCCTGGAACCTAGTAGGCACTCACTGTACAGCTATAGTTACTATTATAATTATGGCAGGCGGGAGGACAATTTTTTGAGAGTAACTGAATTTTAATTGACCTTTCAAATCGTCATTCTTTCAAAGTATATTTATCAGTACTATTCATAGATAATGCCTTACTATTGCAGTAATAGTGGTTTTTACTTACCCCTGTGTTTTTTTCTTTAGTTCTGAAAATAACCCCATTATTGTTCCTGTTTAACATAATTTCTCATTTATAAAGAGCTGAGACTCAGAGATAGAGTTACCATATAATTTCTTGTCCAAACTGGGATGCCTTGGGAGTGAAAGGGGCACTAAGTTGGGATTATACCAGGCAGACCAGGATGTTTCCTTATCTTATTCAGAGAGGTTATGACTGCTCCAAAGCCATCTAGCTTGATAAGTGACAGATTTGGGACAAGAAGGCAAATCTTCTAATGACTCTATGTAAGACTCTACTAGAATTTTTAGGGGATAGTATGTTGTAGGAAATTAACCCCTTCAGGTCCACGTGATCATTGCCATGAAAAAGTATAGATAAAGCTGTCACATCAGGTAGATGCTGACCTGTTCTGCTAACGTGCTGGGCTGGCCATAAGGAAAAGGGATTGTAATTGTTTCATGAGATTCTCCACTCTTCTTTATTAAGTGATTCATTTATTTATTCATCTAACTAACCTATATTGAATACTCACAGAATCACTTATCTGCTGATGTGTAACAAAGCACCCCAAACATCAATGACTTAAGACAACAATAATTTTATTTATTCATGGTTCTGTGGGTCTGCAGTTTGACTGAGCTCAGCTGGGTGGTCATCTACTGGTCTTGCCTGGGGTCACTCATGTGGTTGTAGTCGTATATGGCAGCCCAACAGGGATCTGGAGGGCTTTAGATGGCCTTGCTCACGTGTTTAGCAAGTGGTTCTCTCAAGTGGTTGGTGAAAGGAGACTCAGCTGGAATGGTTTATCTTGACTCCATGTAGCCTCTCATTCTGAAAGAGGCCAGTCCAGCCTTCTTCATAAGTTGGCGGCATCACTTCAAGAATATGAAAGCAGAACTTCATGGCCTCTGGAGGCCTTAGCTTGGACCCGGCACACTGTAATTCTGCCTCATTTTATTGGTGAGGACAAGTTATAAGGTCAACCTGGATTAAAGGGAGGGATAAGAAAATCAGCTCTACCTCTTGAAGGCAGGAGCAGCAATGTACCCTTGCAAAGAGGAGGGTGGTGCATACATGGATGGGAGAAAGTTATGATTAGTTTTTGCAATCTATCATAATCATCATATATCAGGTCCCATCCTAGGCAGTGAGGACATAATAATTAATAATGAGCACTCATTTTCATGGGAGAGATAGGCAGCAATTACGATGGAAGGTGAAAAGTCCTTTGACAGAAAGGTTCACATGGTGTTGTGGTAACACAGGAGTAGAATTAGTAGCCAAGTCAAACTGGCAACTAACTACCAGAAAAGTGGTCCTCTGGGCCTGAGAGTGTTTATTTTCATCATGCTTATTATCTTATCCAAAGCACAGGATTCAGATGTGAAGGTCCTGGACTAGTTTCTTTGACCTGACCATTTTCTCCATCCACCACTTAGAGGCTTGAGAGTGAATTAGTAAGAGAATGAGGAGAAGGCATTATGAAATAAATGTTTGTGTCTCCTCCCCAAAATTCAAATACTGAAACCCTACTATGCCTAATAAGAGGGTATTAGGAGCTGGGGTCTTTAGGAAGTAATGAGGATTAGATGAGATCATGAGGGTGGAGCCCTCATGAATGGGATTAGTGCCCTTATAATAGGAGACAGTTTGCTTTCTCTCTTTGCTCCCTGCCATGTCAGGATATAACAAGTCGGCAGTATGCCACCAGACCTTGACCATGCTGTCACTCTGATCTCAGACTTCTAGCTTTCAGAACTGTGAGAAATAAATATCTGTTATTTATAACCCACCCTGTCTATGGTAATTTGTTATAGCTCAAACTGACTGAGACAGAAAGTGAGGAGACCAGTGGAGGGGGGAAGGAGTGTTTTTAGATGTTCTTCACCCACTTACAACCGGGAACCTGAAACTGAAGCATTAAAGAGGAATGAGTAGAGGATCTTTTTTGCTACCATTGCCCTCAAATCTAACCTTTGCTTTGAAGGCTTGGGAATTCTGAATTCAGTCTGCACATATAACACTAGAATATTCTAAACATGTAAGAGTCTTTTCAAGCAAACCAGACCTGAATAGCCAACGTGCTTGCAGTTTGACACTTGACCTACATATCCTCAATTCAACATCAAAAATGTGAGGCCGAGTTAGGGATGTTTGGTGAGTGGCTTCATCTCTAGCCAGGAGACATTAGATTGAAGGAGGAAAAAAAAACCACAAAAACCTTGCTGTATAATAAAGGCAGTTAGATTTATTGTATATATGACAGTAGGGAATTCCTTTAATCACATATTCTTGAGTGCCTTTGGGAACTTGGGTGATAATAAAGTGTATGCTGAGAGGAATCAGTGACAGTATTCTGCAGAAGGAGAAAAAATGATACTGAAACTCATCATTCCAGTGTTCCTTGCGGTGACTCAGAAGAGCAAATCTCCCAGCTGCCTGCAATCTGGATAAGTGGGTTGCTGGACTGGAACCCACTTAGGAAAACGTGATGATCCCTGGCTACTTCTGTCCTGAAGAAGTCGGTTTTATTCTGCATCATTTAACAGTGTAAGGTAGCAGAAGGGATATAAAGGAGAAAGCTGAATTGAACCTCTCTGCCTGAGTCAGGCAGGTAATTATGACCCACACCTTTGTCTCTGGGTGACATTGTGGTCTCTGTCCCTGGTCCATGTCTCTGTCCCTGGTCTTAGCTAATGATGACCAGACTGAGGTCAGAGGGAGTTCCAGATGGTTGTGTGCAAACTACACCACTTAGTGGCTCAGATGGCTCTAGTAATGAAATTAAATGCTGGGCTATCAATCAGTGAGCGTATATATAGCACCTATTATGTGCTTGACATTGTGAGGATTCAAAGGAAATATAAGACCAATTTCTCCTCTCATTTGAGTCTGCAGTCTAATTATGAGACATATGAGCATGAGAGGACAGATAAGAAAAGTCAACTTCTATTTTCATTTCTGTGAAGCTGTGTAACATCAATGTGTGAAAAAAGATGCATGTATTTATAAAAGAATTCCTTCAGGGCTTCCCTGGTGGCGCAGTGGTTGAGAGTCCGCCTGCCGATGCAGGGGACTCGGGTTCATGCCCCGGTCTGGGAGGATCCCACGTGCCGCGGAGCGGTTAGGCCCGTGAGCCATGGCCGCTGAGCCTGCGCGTCCGGAGCCTGTGCTCCACAACGGGAGAGGCCACAACAGTGAGAGGCCTGTGTACCGCAAAAAAAAAAAAAAAAAAAAAAAAAAAAAAAAAAAAAAAAAAAAAAAAAGTATTCCTTCAGAATCTTTCCTTTATATGTGGTATCTCAGACAATTATCGAGACGCCATTAAAATATGATTGAATACTTTCCATTGATGAAGAGATGGAGTAGTGAGACATCTAACTTAAGGAGGATAAAACCACTGCCACAAGGTTTTGGGGTCTCATTTGTTACCCTTGCTTCTTTAGGAGTAGCCAAAGATGATAGGCAGCCTACATGGGGCACTGTGTGCTCTTCACTCTTTTAAGTACTTCACGTTCATTATTTAATTTAATCCTGTTATAACCTAACATATTCACTGTCACTATTCCTGGAACCTGGGAACAAGTAGCATGTCCAACATCACATAGCCAGTAAGTATCACAAGATGTCAGAGTTGGGACAATAAAGATTTTGGGTGACAATCACATAGGCATTTGGCCCTGTTCTTGTATTAATCAGGGTTTTGGTTGCAAACAAGGGAAACCAACTCTAGTTAATAGAAGCAGAAAAGGAATGTATTGGAAGGATATCAGGGATTTCATAGAATAGCCAGGAAGTTCTTAAGAACCAGGCTCAAAAATTAGTCAGGAGCCAAAGGATACTTGGCAGCAAATTATATAGAAAATGCTACAGAAATAGTAAACTTGGGAAGCTACTATTGAAGTTGCTGCCAGTGGCTACTTGCCCCTGGTTCTCTGAATAATCTACCCACAACCACAGCCAACAGTCACTCTTGGCCCCTTCATCTCCATGTGAAGCCTGGGTCACATACCTACAACCCAGAGTCTGGGAGGAGAGGAAAGGAATTACCTGTCTCCCTCCAGCCTGATTCTCACCTCTTTTGGAATTGCTTTCAAATGGGAAGGTTTTGCATGCTGGGCAGGCCAACATATATACCTGACAAATGTCCATTTCAGGTCTCCGCATCAAGTGGTTGTATGCTACTGGAATGCATATGCCAATCTCTTTCCATGATCCCTGATGCTAGGATTTCCCACTTCTCAATTACTGTTGCTTCATTCTATCTTAGCATCCCTTCTCACATAACCATGCCTGTGTCCTTGCTCCGACTCCCAGTCCCTGAGTGCATTCCACTCCTCTTGCTGCTGTTACAGGAGCCATTTTATAATGAAAGTTTTTCCTTCCTGAGAATTATGTGTTTATTCAACCAATCTTAGATGGTTAGGCTTTAAGACTCCTTTGGCTCAAGGACTGCAAGGAGAACATTTGAGTGATTACTCTCAGCTTCAAAAGTATTCAAAATTTAACCAATTCAGTTAAGTACAACAAACAGTATAGACCATTTACCAAGGCCAGAATTGTTAGTAACTGGGGATACAGAGAGGAATAGCTACCTGTCCTAATGTCAGAGACTTCACAGTTGACTTATGAAAACAAATATATACATACAATGTCTTTTCTTAGAACTCTTGTTATCTCTTAAATCACTCTTGCTTAAAAGGATTCTCTCATAAAGCAAATGCATTCTGGATAAAAGAAGCAGCATATGTTAATGAGTAGTTGTTATAAGTCAGACAATATTCTAAATGCTTTGCATTTATTAACTGACTTAATCATTGCAACAACATTTTGAGATATCATCATCATTATCATTATTATCATCATCATCCCCATTTTACAGATGAGGAAGCTGAAGCAAAGAAAGATTAAGAAATGTGTTAAATAACTCACACAGCTGGTAGGTGGTGGAGCTAAGTTTCAGACTCTAGCACCCTTGTTCTTAATTATCATGATACATTGTCTGTCTCTCTAATGACATCCATCTGAAAACAGAGTTCTTTCTGATGATAGAAAAAAAATAAAACAATACTCTAGGTGTTCTTTTTCACTCTTTCAGCCTCATTTCCTTGTTTTCTAAGTTGTCTATTAACCAGAACACATGTTTAAAAATTATTTTTTAGACCTATTAATTTGAATTGGTGTATGCTAAAAAAGACTCTAAATAGAAAGATGCCAGTTTGCTGTACCATCAGCAATCGGCCTCATTAAAACAACAACAATATACTGTATTATGATTCCTTCCACTCCATGATGCTCAGTAGAGTACTGAATATAAAGTAGATGCTCAATAAAAGCTTTTTGAGCCAGTGATTGCATATGCAGGAGCATGCAGCTAATAAATCCTGTGAAACCAGGCCTGTCCTCAGCTCCTTAGGGATTGAAACTTACAAGAGTTCCTAAGCAGGATGAAGTGAAAGAAGTAGCTTGAACATGATGCTTGGCAGCTGGACGATTCTGCTTCCTATAGGGTGTCCCAATTTGGAAAAGTGAAGACCACCCACAAGGGGTCACTGGGCAAATGCCCAAATTCCCAGTGGGATAGAGTGACCTTGGACAGGATTAATCTCATATAAGCAGGACCACACTCATTAATCATTCACAATAAGCTCTTATTTATGAACTAATTTCAAGTAGACGTATTGAATCCATTTTCCCAAGTGAAAATGGAGTTGAGTAAATCATAAGCAGCTAAATTATAGTTTTGGCACATGCACACTGTTTTGTTTCATATTTAGAATCATTTGCCTCTTAGAACAACCTAATACAATGGGAACACTCTGCAGAACGCTATAGAGAATGAGTGTTTATAGAGACTTACATCTGATTTACATTTAAGGAGCATAAAACTAATTGCAGAGAGACTGTGCTCCTAAAACCTTAAACCTCAGGGACAACCATGTACGAACTTTTATAAGAATGCTGATATGACTGCTGGAAATTGAGACCTTCGAAATTGATTTCCACGACTGGAAATAAGGGTATCTTAAAATGTCCTCAGTGGACACAGGTATATTGTAAATGATTCCTGGACAAAGTAGCTGTTATATGAGAACATCTTTCTAATATAAGATTAAAATCTAGAATTGCAGGTAGTAATAAATATATCCATCTATATTAGTGTAAAAAAGTGACAGTATTGTAAAAGCAATAAACAGGTAGACAGCTAATAGTTAGTGCCTATGATAAATTGCCTTGTTATTGCAATCAATTTTATTCTCACGAAATAGTCTAATTTTTCTTCTTCTTAGAACCACATATGTACATGAGGAAAAAGTACCTTCCAAAGATATTATTTTTAAACGATTTGAAATAAAATGCCTAAAAAATACTCTTCTAAACTTCTATTATGGAAGTTAGCACATCTGGTAGTCTTTTATGTTGCAAAATTATCTAACTTAGAAATTATATATTGCTTTAATATTTTCATTTTCAAATATTTTGGGGCCTCACTTTAGTAGTAGTTTCATGTAGCAACAGTTATCCTGAGAAGTAATAAAAGTAATATTGTTATGTGTTGAGAATGTCATATTATTCATCAACTCCCATGTGCTGTACATAATACTTGAAATCATTTGCATCCATGTGTGCATGCCTGTGTGTGAATGCACAGACACAATGACCTGTTTACTCTGTGTGCTGTTTGTGGGTTTGCTATTTTGTCATGTCTTTGTTGTAGTGTTGTCTGTGAAGGTTTAAACGAAATTTATAGCATGCATCATGTATTGTAAGTTTGTCTGTCATATAATAATCAGCATGCAAAAAAGCCACGTATTTCGACTGTATATTTAAGCCTTTAAGTAATCACATACAAAACAATGCAAAAATGTGAACATTGTATGGCAATTAATAACATCTCTGCCAGTGTAAATATGTTTTTTTCCCCATAAATCATTTCCAGCTTGTCAAAATGGATCTGCGCTGGCAAAGAAACAAGGGTAATGTTTCAATTTTCTCCATCTGGCAAGAAATTTTCTGTTAGATTTCCTTCTTCCCTTTTTCAGTTACAGAATTTTTATATGAGCAACTACATATAGCATGATTAAGAAAGGGTGCAGTGTGATAGGATACAGAACAATGTTGAATATTAGGAACTTGACTCTGAATAACTGCCCCAAATTATACATTCATATCACATGTGCATATAACAGAAAATATTTGGTTGTTGAAGCATAGAAATGACTCCCTTTGTAGCAAAACATTGCTCTCATTAAATAAAGCACAACTTTCTTTTTTCCCGTAAGGGCTTGAATATATTTTAACTCGTTTGGAATAATTTCTTATCCTGATTGGGGATGCATTTAACTCTTAAAAATTTTTATCAAGACACTTTAGAATATTCTAGAAAGTCCAGCAGGACACACACACACACATAAATTCCCAGTATGGATCTAGGAAAGAATTTACCCTTTCATGACCCAATATTTAAAACAAAACTGAATAGAGTAGGCGTACTATATATACATTATGCTTATAGATCTTCAGCAGGAGCAAAGTGCTGGTGTTTTTAACCGCAAAAATATTTATAAATTACTCTGATCATGAGGATATAAATCCATTCACAAGCACCAAAATCTATTTATTTTCACATACAGTGATGGGTAATTTCCAACATTCTTTTATTGTTTATATGAAAATGTTCTTAGAGCTTGTACAGTGTGTTATCCTGCCTAATTACTCAGCTGTCTACAGTATGCATGGGAGCAGGTTTGATAAAAATGATGTATACTTGAGTACTTGCGTGTGTCTTAAGGGAAACCAAGCATGATACAATAGCCATGACAATGGTGTCTGTGCAGCATCCCTTCCTAAATATCTGCATTTGGAAGGGCACAGATATCCAAAAGCACAGCAGACTCATTCATATTCGGTTTGGGACTATACTATAAGGTACTTTGGGAAGCTCATTTTTTCCTTCAATTTTTAAAAAAATTATAGTTAATTTGTATTAGTTCAGTAATTGCACCCTGGTAAGGAAGGGGAGGGAGAGAAGCGAAGTGTGCTAGATTCTGGTTTGGAGAATTCATGGGCAGATAACCAACAATTGTGGGCACAAACCTCTAAATAAACTTGTGTAGTGAGTGAACTGTGAGCATTTTCCCCAGGAGGGTGGATATCAGTGCAGCATCTTTGGGTCACACAAGTAAACCAGCTTGTGCGCTTTTTGTGTATGACTTTATCCATCACACAGGTCATTGAAGAGGTGACTCCAGGGTGTTGATATTAATCACTTACAGCCAGAGTGCTTCAGTTGTCACTTATCCTTGTTGTGGACAGTTTTAACTGCACATATGAAACATTATTTGTCATGTACTCTTCTGAGACCCCTAGAATGTCAGGACGGAGCAGATGATTAAAGAATTGAAAAGCAACCTTCTCTCTGAATATCTTAGTCTTCAACTGCCAGATCAGAGCTTTAATGCAATTTGACAGTTTTGTTTTCTTTCACTTAAATTTTACGGGCATACGCCAAAAATAATTTGTACAAAACTTTACCTGAAGAAGTAGCTAGAACAAGGGACTTGGAATTAAAGTATAATCAAATAAATAGTTTCTTCTCTCTCCACCTTACTTCCTCTCTCTTTTCACTTTATTTTTTTTCCCCATCCATGGGAAGATGTATCGTTCAGTCTAAGGCTTTTATCACTCACTTGTGTTTGGGATTAATTCTTCACACTGAGGGAAATGAGCCTCACTTGTGATCTTGTTTAAATATGATTCCCTTTCTCCTGTGTTCCATTGTTCCATTATATTCAAAACACTGTATGTATAAGCAGTGGAGGATTCCTCCAACCTGTGCAACAAATGAATTCCCAGAGCTGCCTGCAGATCAATTCCTTGGGATCTAGCTATCCTTCCCTGTTGATATCATAATGGAAAGTATATATTTTCAATATTTCTACAAACATATATTTGACACCAAAATTAATAAAGTTAACATTATAAATATTAAAAGAAAAAAGGGATAACATTTAGACTATATTTAAACTAAATAGCAAAAAATAACTGGACTGAACCTCCAGGGAGGCTCTGGTTGTCACGGTGTGAGGCAGTGGTGGTGGAGTATCCTGGACAATGGAGAGGCTGGCACGAAGGTCCTCTACCTCACCCTGGGAAAGACCATTTTGTTGTTTCAGGCTGTTACACAGAGAGGAGCAGGGAAGGGAGAAGGGAAACTTGGCTTGCCTCTGAGCTTCTCAATAAAGTTTTCTCACTGTCTTCCCTTTCCTCATGGTTGGACAAAAACTCTGTAAGATATTGCATTTTTTAAAAGGTCAGATTCCCTCATTTGTCTTGGAAGGTTTTGACACTCACTTGCCAGAAGGCAGTGAGTTGGGCCAAGTAGGTTCTCATGGTTCCTTCCAGCTCCTATGTGCCGTTGATTCTTAATCTTCCTTAGTCTGTCTTTATTATCTATAAACTGGGAAAACTGATTTGTACTGGTCTGTAAAGTCTTAAGGAAAGGTTTTTTCCACCATCCAGGGTAAACTCTGGCAATCTTTCCTTTATTCTCAGACCCTTGACTGTGCTTGTGGAAAGTCAGTCCTGGATCTGGGAAGAGATGAACCAGCAGCGGATTTTCTTCTTGCTTGGGAGCTAATGACAAAAACTCCTACATGGAGGTCCTCTGGGATTTATAATTACTTAGAATGTTTCTCATCTGAACAGTATGGAGGCTATCACAGACAGTGGGCTGGTTATTGCAGGCTTATAAACTCAAAGGAATAAACTGCATTTTCCTACGAAAAAAATAAAATCAAGTGGAGGATCAAGTTATGAACAAGTAGAATATTTCATGAACTTGGGAACCAATGCGTGCAGTGTCATTTCTACACCTGGATCTAGTGCTTTATTGGACCAGACCTCCCTAGGATTCTTTACAGAGGATGAGAGTCTATATTGTATTTTTGTGAATGATAAGTTGACATTCGCCTGGGACAGTTGAAAAGATAGAAGCTAAAAGTAACATAATGTATTAAGATTTTAGCAATATTACTCTTCCTTCTTATGATATGTTTTGCACTACATTTGATCATAGCCTGAAGATATAACTTCTACTCTTGCCAACTCCCTGTGAGGTTAAGATCATCTAAGGAGAGAGTGTGAGATGGACCAGTTTCTCTATTTTCACTTTCACCAGTAGGACACTGAGACATGGAGTACCTGTATGATTTGTCTGAGGTCAGTGTTTAAGACAGTTCTATAATATACCATCTAAAAGGCAATAAAAGAGAATGTTTATAGTCCAGCGTTTAAAGTCGAACAGACCTAGATTCTGACTTCAGCACTTAGTAACTCCCTAAGCTTTAGTTTCTTCAACTATAACACTTGCCTTGTAAAACTATTGTGTGCATAAATGAAATACATGTAAAGCTCTTAGCATAACTGGGGGCATATAATTGCTATATATAGTTATATTTATTAATATAGTTTCCCATTTAATGTTATTTCATTTAAATTGTGCTGCTTAATTTACTATACTTGATTGATCTATCAATAGCATCTTTTCATTCTTAATAGTATTAATTAGAATAGAAGGGAAAAAAGAGAATGAAACTTAATTTCCCCTAGAGTCCTAAGGGATTTGTGTGGGTCAATTTATTAATGAAATGTGAAGAACATTTGGCAAACCCACCAAATGAGAAAAAGCATTGTAAAAAGCCTTTAGAAAGAATTGGTATCTAATGTTAATGTCTGTGGAATGGAACTGTCATGGGATAATGGCCTTTTGATGGTACAGAAAATGCCAAGGCAGAGATAAGACATTTATTTTTAAAGCACTAGACAATCACCTTTGGATAGTGTCCTTCCACCAGGTCTTTATTTCTAATAGACCAATAATTGATATGGATGTAATTATTTTTCTTGATGGATTTGATATATTAGGCAATGGCCTTGCTCACTCTGTACAATCATTGAGTTGCTATAGCCTCACTGGTCACCAGAAGAAACCTTTTATCCTGTATTCTCTCCAATCAGAATTCTGAGTATCTGCGGTTTTTTTTCTCTAAGGACCAAGAGCAACAGTATATATATTTTTTCTCTCAATATCAAGTACAGCACCCTAGTATATCACTAGGGTGACCACAGGGTTTCGGTCTGCCTGAAATGAGGTGATTCAGGAAAGCTGAAACCCTGAGGTCACCCTAGTGATATAACCATCAATTCAGATATTTGTTAAGTCCCTTTAAGCAAAAATCTGCATGTTTGTATGGATGTGTGTGTGTGTGTGTGTGTGTGTGTGTGTGTGTGAGACATAGTGCATATTTTCAATGTGGAGAGCCAGATTTGCAGATGATTATGATTTTTTCTGTAAACCTAAAGTACAAAAATTCAAACTCTGTGAAAATTTCATAGAACCATTTCTGTTGAAAAAAGTATTTGCTGTAGGATAATAAAATCAACTGAACAGTCAATTCTGTATACGTCATATTAGAGTCCTTATCCTCCAAAGAAAACCATTGTGTGCGTGTGTATGTGTGTGTGTGTGTGTGTGTCTGTGTGTGTTTATGTGCACACCTGTTAGTGCATACGACAGGCAGACATCCAGCACCTTAACTGGGTAGCTGGTTATTGTCGTTCTTTTACGGAGAGTAATGAAAGCCTAGTAGAATGTCTCTGATTTGTTATTGTTAATCTTGTTTCAAGGAAACATGAGACAAGGTTGATGGTTTGGGTTGACTTTTTATTTGCTATGAGTATGGTAATTTCAGCCACACACTATCTTGAATGTACACGGTTCAGCTTAATGGATTTGTCGAGTTAAGTTCTGGCCTTGCTACAGTGAAGTTCATCCCAGAGTGCAATGGGATAGCACTACAAGGAAAAAAAGGCCTTTGACCTTCTTTTCTAGGCCTACTCATAAACTCCAATAAACCTCAAATGGCAAGAGGCAGTTTCAACTTTTGTCTCCTGTCCTGAAGTTCTCTGATACATGTCTTGAATTTTTATTTAAATTACTTTGGGTTTTAATTTATTCAGTCAAATGTCAACCAAGTGTTGTTTATCCTGTGGATTACATTCATGCTCACTGCAGAATTCTCTAACATTTGATTTCTAATTATTTTCTTGTTTATCCATGTGGTGCAATGTTTTGAATATTACCTCTGACCACTGACCAGTTGGAATTATAATTTTCTCTCTTTCCTAAGCATCTGGTAGTAAAATTTGGCAAGCATGTAGTTTCAGCAAATCTAACGACTGCATTGCCACAGCTTTTATTCCATATAGCACTCTCTTCTTTATGTATTTATTGCACTTAAACAAGCTACTGCATTTTGGCTACTGGAATTGAGCCTCATACAGAGTGAAACTGCAGTCTTTCCAGGTTTCCCGAATACAAGACTATACAAAAGGGTCTTGAGGTGCAATCTCCAAGGAATTCCAAATAAATGAAAAACAGAGTCGACTTAAGAAACTGTGAAGCTGGTCGTACAAGAGAGATCAACCTTGAATTCTTGCCTGCTGTATTCCACCATCTCCCATTGTATTTTTTTTTTTTTTTTTTTTTGCCGTACGCGGGCCTCTCACTGTTGTGGCCTCTCCCGTTGCGGAGCACAGGCTCCGGACGTGCAGGCTCAGCGGCCATGGCTCACGGGCCCAGCCGCTTCGCGGCATGTGGGATCTTCCTGGACCAGGGCACGAACCCGTGTCCCCTACATCGGCAGGCGGACTCTCAAGCACTGCGCCACTAGGGAAGCCCCTTCCATTCTATTTTTAAGCTTGTTTCCTTCTACACGCCTCTGAGCCCAATTCTCTTCCTCTCTCTATGTGCGTAATTTTTAGTATTAAGCAATAAATACTTAACCTCTCCTCTGTCCCTGACAACCAGACTGACTGAAAGGTGGGGTGGGAAGAGAAGCATGGTATTGGGCATTGGCAGTACAGACATTTGGAAAAGGTATTAAATCAAAGTGGAGGACTAGGTTCTATCAGAGTGAAACGATCAGTTAGTACAGTCAATGGCATGAAAGATAATAGTCTATTTTTTAAAAAAATAAGAACTTTGGCATGGTCTAAAGTTATAGGATAAGGAAGCAAAGTAGAAAGGTAAAGATGAAAAGAAAGGTTAGGTCCAGGTTATGAAGACCTGAGTGCCATGCTAAGGAATCAAGTATTAGCATCTGGTAAAGGAGCATCAGTGGAGGTTTCCAATCAGATGTGAGACATAGTTAGATTTGTACTTTAAGAAGCGGATCTTTGGATGAAGTGTGGAGAGTGGGCTGGAGAAAGGAGAGGCTGAAACCAGGGAGACCCACTTAGGAGGATGTTATACTATAAATGTGAGAGATGATAAGGGCCTAAAATAAAGGTAGAAAAGAGACCAGACTTGAGAGAGGTTTTGAATGTTAGGACAGACAGGATATGGTGGTTCATTAAAGATTGGAAGAGAAGGAGAGGGAGGAATCCAAGACAGTTCTGTGTTGGTGGGTGTATTATTTTGCTAGGGCTACTGTAACAAAGTACTATGAACTGAGAGACTTATATGATAGAAGTTTATTTTCTCATAGCCTGGAGTCTAGAAGTCAGAGATCAAGGTGTTGGCCATGCTCTGTCTGAAGGCTTTAGGGAAGGGTCTTTTCCAGGTCTCTCTTCTAGCTTCTGGTACTTACTTGGCTTATGACAGCATACTTCCAATTTTCACATGGTGTTCTCCCTGCGTGCATGTCACTCTTTTTTTTTTTTTTTAACATCTTTATTGGAGTACAATTGCTTTACAATTATGTGTTAGTTTCTGCTTTATAACAAAGTGAATCAGCTATACATATACATATATCCCCATATCTCATCCCTCTTGCATCAAAAACCCCAGTCATTGGTGTAGGGTCCCACCCTACTCCACTGTGACCTCATCTTAACTAATTACATCTGTATTAACCCTATTTCCAAAGAAGTTCACATTCAACGGTACTAGGTGTTAAGACTTTATATCACTTTTTAGGGGGACAAAATTCAACCCATAACAGTTTACTATCAAGTATGCAGCATAGAAAGCCTTCCTGAGTTTCCAGCCTACCTGGCCTGCCCTGTGGAATTCAGATCTAGGATGGCAACACACATTCTGAATTTCCAGCCTGCCCTCTTGCCTGATGCATTTCAGACTTGTCAGCTCCCACAATTACATAACTATTTTCTTTTTCTCTCCCTAATCTTTCTCTCTAGATAGAGATACAGACACAGACACAGATACAGGTATGAGTATAGACAGATATAGGTACAGAGATAAAGATAGATATCTCCTGTTGGTCCTGCTTCTCTGGAGAACCCTAACTAAGATAGTGGGGGAGGCTGAGTATTTATGGGGGGGTGTTGGGAGGACTTGGAAAAGACAAAAAAGGGCATACACATCTTTATAATAGAGTAGAATATAAGTCCCAGAAAGGAGTGATAAAAGAGAAAAATATTCCATATTTTATGAGGTCCTAGGATGTATCTCTATGACTCCAGTTTTATTTCTATCTCAATTTGCAACTTCACAACCAGAACTAGGCTCAACTAACACTTGCCTGCCACATTGAAAAAGAGTATTCTAAGCAAATTGAAAACATTGGGCTGAACTATATGAAATTGCCAATATTTGACAGTTTATTTCTTACCAACAATATCAATAGTTTCATTAACTTGGGTGTAAAATAGATTATTTACATATACAGAATACACTTAGAAAACCAAACTGTTTTCTTGAATATCCTAAGACCTAGTCCATCATGTGATGATTTAAGAGAGGTGGAGTCTGTAGGACCAGGTGTCAGGTGGGGGCATTGCTGGTAGGCCACTAAGTCAGCATATTTAGGAATATCCATTGGAAAGCACTAGCTAACAGTAGCTAATAGTTATCCAACACAAAAACTGTGAAAACAGTGGTAGTCATCACATGTATTATCCTATTCATTTCTCATAAAACACTGTGAAATAGGTACTATTATAATTGGCATTTTACCGTTAAGGAAACTGAGGGCTAATGAGTGGAAATGGCTTGCCCAAAGCGGTAGAGCCAGGAATTGAGTCCAGACATGTCTGGCATAAGGGCTCACACACTGGTATCTCATGCTGTATTGCTCCTGATCCAGTAGGTCCCTGAGAGCTAGTTCAAATAGGAACTAGAGTCTAAAGTCCATGGATATGATTAAGGCAGGAAACAGAAGCCAGCAAGAGCAGAGAATCACGTACTAGGAATATCCGCATCTTGATCAAGATGGAAAAAGATCTCTGCCCTTAAATAGTTTAAATCCTGAATAGGGAGACAAAATAAATTATAAACATAATAGAAAGGAATTTTATAGCATGTAAGAAGGTTATACATACAGCATAACAAATAAAATGTAAATGAGTAAGGTGGTTCAATAGTTCCATGGTAAGGTGAGAAGTGGGCAAGAGTCAGTATTAAATAGCAGGGGCAGGGTTACTTTTAGTGAGAAAATATAATTTGACCAAAGAGTTGAAGGCAGTGAAGGGATTTAGTCAGATAGATATCAGTGGGAAGAACATTCTCATCAGGGTAAATGTACTAAGTCAGGAATGTTCCTGGCATGTTCTAAGAAATTAAGGAGGCCCAGCCTGTCTGAGGTAGAGGAGGAAGTGGGAGAACAGTGGAGATGAGGATAGACTGCTAGCAGAAGCCCATAGGGCATTGGGCCTTGTAGGCACTGTAATGACTTCAGCCTCTACTTTGAGTGAAATGGGAAATAAGAAACCATTGAAGGGTTTTGAGTAGAAGAGTGATATGATCTGATTTCTACTTTTAAAAGGATCACTCTGGCTGTGTTAAGAAAGACT